>NW_016107573.1:1254616-1260865 GCF_001604975.1 Cebus imitator | reverse complement strand
CACTCCAGCCTGGGTAAGGAGAGCGAAACTCCGTCTCGAAAAAAAAAAAAAAAAAAAAAAAAAAAAAGAATTTAATAGCACCTCCATGGAAAACATGGAGACAGGGTTAATAGCTTAGTTCTGACTGCCTAGCATTAACCACATTTTGGTTGAGGTTGAAGGCCAGAGGACAAAACAGGGCTCAGTTGCTATTCCTACCTTTATGCTTCAGAGGTAGTATATTTGGAAGAGTTAAGAGAAGAAACTCATTATTGGAACTGTATAAATTACAAGTCAGTTTCCATCAATTACTGGCTGTGTGACTTTGTGTGACAAATTCTATGTCTGTTTCCTCATCTGTAATTTGAAATAGTAATATGATTTATATGGGATTTGTGAAGATTAGATGACTTACTGTGTGTAAAGCTCTGTATATACAATAAGCACTGTATGCATGTTACCCATTATTATTAAAGGTTTAGGCTTAGGCTAAGCACGATGGCTCACGCCTGTAATCCCAGCACTTTGGGAGGTCGAGGCAGGCAGAGCACTGGAGGTCAGGAGTTCGAGACCAGCCTGGCCAACATGGTGAAACCCTGTCTCTACTAAAAATGCAAATATTAGCCAGGCATGGTGGTGTGTGCCTGTAATCCCAGCTACTCAGGAGGCTGAGGCACAAGAATGGCCTGAACCTGGAGGCAGAGCTTGCAGTGAGCTGAGATTACACCACTGCACTCCATGGTGGGTGACAGAGTGAGAAACTCTGTCTTCAAAAAAATAAAAATAAAAAAAGCAAAGAAAATAAAAGAAAAAAAGATTGCCATCTGTCTTCTAAGAGAGAAAAAAAAAAAGTCACTAAACTGTTGATGTGGAAGACATACTGTACCCTCAGAAGTTAAGAATTTGAAAGGGCCACTCAGTTTAGAGCAACTAAATTAAGCTTGCATCTGAATATGATCCAAAGGACTGGCTTGGGAGACTGTAGGTGAGGCATGTGGCTAGAAGACTTACAATTAAAATTGCTGCTGTAACTTTAGGAACAAAATCACAGTAAGAGTTGCCAACATTGATTTGGAACCACATTCCATATGCTCCAGAGCAGTGCTACAGGCAAGTGTGGACCATGCTGGTCTATATTCAGGTAAGTTCAGGAAGTGAGAATAAATGCTTAGAAACTGGTTGGGCAGGGTGGCTCACACCTATAATCCCAGTACTTTGGGAGGCCAAGACGGGTAGATTACTTGAGGTCAGGAGTTCGAGACGAGCCTGGCCAACATGGCAAAACCCCACCTCTACTAAAAATACAAAAATTAGCCGGGTGTGGTGGTTGGCGCCTGTAATCCCAGCTACTTGTGAGGGTGAGGCGGGAGAATCACTTGAACCTGTGAGGCGGAGGTTGCAGTGAACTGAGATCACACCACTGCATTCCAGCCTGGGCGACAGAGCGAGACTGTGTCTTAAAAAAAAAAAAAAAAAAAAAAAGGCAGGGTGCGGCAGCTCATGCCTGTAATCCTAACACTTTGGGAGGCTGAGGCAGGCAGACTGCCTGAGTTTAGGAGTTTGAGACCAGCCTAGGCAACACAGTGAAACCCTGTCTCTACTAAGCTACAAAAAATTAGCCAGGCATGGTAGTGTGCATCTGTAGTCTCAGCTACTTAGGAGGCTGAGGCAGGAGAATTGCTTGAAGCTAGGAGGCGGAGGTTGCAGTGAGCCAAGATAGCACCACTGTACTCCAGCCTGGGTGACAGCGCAAGGCTCCATCTCCAAATTAAAAAAAAGAAGCTTTTAGGCCGGGCGCAGTGGCTCAAGCCTGTAATCCCAGCACTTTGGGAGGCCGAGGCGGGTGGATCACGAGATCAAGAGATCGAGACCATCCTGGTCAACATGGTGAAACCCCGTCTCTACTAAAAATACAAAACATTAGCTGGGCATGGTGGCGCGTGCCTGTAATCCCAGCTACTCAGGAGGTTGAGGCAGGAGAATTGCCTGAACCCAGGAGGCTGAGGTTGCGGTTAGCCGAGATCGCGCCATTTGCACTCCAGCCTGGGTAGCAAGAGTGAAACTCCGTCTCAAAAAATAAATAAATTAATTAAAAAAAAGAAACTTTTACACCAATTTGGTTTTGCCATAACATTTGTACTTTATACTAAAACACTGGTCTTCAATGGAATGGAAATAAAGCCTTGCACCTCATCATAGAAAATTTAAGAAGAGGCTGGGCACAGTGACTCATGCTTGTAATCACACTTTGGGAGGCTGAGGCGTTAAGATCATGAGGTCAAGAGATTGAGGCCAGCCTGGCCAACATGGCGAAACTCCATCTTTACTAAAAATATAAAAATTAGCTGGGCGTGGTGGCGTGCACCTGTACTCCCAGCTACTCGGGAGGCTGAGGCAAGAGAATTGCTTGAATCCAGGAGGTGGAGGTTGCAGTGAGCCAAGATCAGGTCACTGCACTCCATCCTGGCTACAGAGAGAGACTGTCTCAAAAAAAGAAAATCTAAGAAGACTGCCTTAGAATACATTGGTGGCCCTGTACCTATCAGTAATATGCTGTGCCTGCTCACTTATTTTTGGTAGCAATCTCCTGGGTGTAGGGGAGAACGAAAGGACAACGGAGATAGGCCAGTGTTGCCTGCTCTGTTGTGCCTAGCTTTGTCTGCTCATCCAATAATCAAATAAAGAGGCATTACGATTAAGGAGTAGATACTAATCCAGAAATGCTGATGGGACGGGAATAAGAGTACATAGCACAAGACTGAGGGAGAGTTTACCACTACTTTTAAAGTCCAGAAAGACTGGACCTCAAGAGTTTAACAGCAATACTGATAGCATTACAAGTTCCTTTTCATTAAAGGTTTTTGAAACCATCACATCTAAAATATATCGCCTAACCAGGCAGCCTCCCCCAAGGAATGCAAGTCAATGTGACAAAATCGTCAGTTATCAAAAGTCACCTTCACAGTAAGTCTACAACAAACAACTAACCAAAAGGAGACAATGCAAACATCTGAAAAATTTTATGGCCAGGCATGATGGCTCATGCTTATAATCCCAGCACTTTGGGAGGCCAAGGCAGGCAGATCATAAGGTCAGTAGTTCAAGACCAGCCTGGCCAACATAGTGAAACCTCATCTCTACTAAAAATACAAATAAGCCAGGCATGGTGGTGTGTGCCTGTAGTCCCAGCTACTTGGGAGGCTGAGGCAGAACAGCTTGAACCTGGGAGGGGGAGGTTGCTGTTAGCCAAGATCACACCACGACAGAGTGAGACTCGGTCTCAAAAAAAAAAAGAATTTTTAGTCTACCACCAGCTTAACAAAAGAGTTACCTGGTACAAAAATCGGATTTCATATTATCCCTTAGGCCTCTCAAAACAAAGCCAATAACAATTTAAATATGTAAGAATGCAAGCCAAAACACACAAAAGCATCTAGGAAAACAACACTTTCAAAAAGACGTCTTAAATACTCAGGTCAAATTTAACTACACATTTTAAAGTGTGCTGCTACACTCACCGAAGCCAAGCCTGGCACCTTATCAAGGTTAAAGAACTCATTAAAGTCAAATTCTCCTGGGGACTGCTCAGGCAAGACAGCATCCCTTGGCACTTCTTGATCAGCCGCAGGCTCCTGTGCAAGGATGACCTCTACCTCATCCTCTTCGGCCACTCCTCCATTGCACTCTATTATACCTGAAAGCAAAACCAGGACAAAAACCGTCTGATAAGTAAACCACTCCAGTGTCACTCTGTGGCTTCAGCCCTCAATACACATGCAGAAGAGCCACAGATGACTTTAAAAGCAGACTTCTTGTGCAGGTACTGTACAAGAGAGAACAAAACAGTCCCCGTTCTATAGGAGGTGGAAGTGGAAAAAAGCTTTAATAAAGCCAAAACACCAACAGAATGGGGGAAGGATTATGGTCCCCTTCCTGAGAACTTCATATTTTTTCTTTTTCTTTTTTTTTTTTTTGAGATGGAGTTTCGCTCTTGTTGCCCAGGCTGGAGTGCAATGGCGTGATCTCGGCTGACCAGCCTGGCCGACATGGAGAAACCCCTTCTCTACTAAAAATTAAAAAATTAGCCAGGCGTCATGGCAGGCACTTGTAATCCCAGCTATTAGGGAGACTGAGGCAGGGGAGAATTGCTTGAATTTGGGAGATGGACGCTGCAGTGAGCCAAGATGGTGCTATACTCCAGCCCGGGCAACAGAGGAAGACTCTGTTTTTATTTAAAAAAAAAAAAAAAAAAAAAAAAAAAAAAAAAAAAGAAAAAAAAAAAATATTTAAAAAAAAAAAAAAAGGCAGTTTCAAAATCAGGATGCATCATGAAAAACTTGCCATTTCCTATACATTTGGTGCCCCATTCCTAAGTATACAATTAGCCAGTGATAATCACATCTCTATTTATTTTTGAGACAGAGGCTGGAGTGCAGTGGTGTGAACTCAGCTTACTGCAACCTCTGCCTCCCAGGTTCAAGCAATTCTTGTGCCTCAGCCTCCCGAATAGCTGGACATACAGGAGCCGACCACCACACCCGGCTAATTTTTATATTTTTAGTGGAGATGGGATTTCATCATGTTGGCCAGGCTGGTCTCAACCTCCTCATGTCAGGTGATCTGCCCACATGGCCTCCCAAAGTGCTGGGATTACAGGTGTGAGCCACTGCATCCGGCCTACATTCTCATTTTAAAACAGCGAACTTCCTTCCCAACATTTGCACTGACCTTCCTTCACAGAGGCTGTCCGTCGCCTTGTTCTTTTTCTCCCTTTGTGATCTTCTTCTAGTATCTTATCATCGAAGCCAGTCAGTTCAATGGTTTCAGACTGACTTGTGGGTCCAGCTGAGAACCACTCTGGTTCTTCTTCTGTGTAAGAATCATTTCTTCTGCGTTCACCAAAGACACGCTTACTATCCCCAAACTCTCTCTGGAAAAGTACATAAAACGAGATTTAAAAATTTCTAGTCAAGGTATTTCTACTTCAATCAAGGTCTTCACTGTAATGTTCAATAGTGAAAGGAAGATACGATGCTGTCCACCAGAGGCCCATCACCACCCCCAGCCCCTTCCTCCCTGACTGGTTTAAGAGTGGGGTGTGTTCATGCCTATTCTCAAAGTAACCTGGTATAAATGAAGTCAATGTGTCCCAAGCACATGAACTACCGAAGAATCTAGAAGACAAACCCTGAAACGTTTGTCCTTGAAGTCCCTCTCTCGGTCTCTGTCTCTCAAGTCCCGCAGGTCCTTATCGCTAAGACGGTGATCCTTCTCAAAGGTCCGGGCAGAGATTATCCTCCCACTGCCAATCCTACGTCCACCAAGCAGACGAAGCCCATCACTGTCTTTTTCTAATGGACTTCCTGAGCGCCGAGAACTAACAGCAGCTGTCACGTGGCAGCCCCCTCCAAAGCTCCGCCTCTGAGGGCTTAGAACAACATCTAAGTCATCTTCTTTCACACGCTCTCGTGGATCTAGAAGGACATGGGAAAGAGAAAGTTAAGCAAATCAGTAAGGTGTTTTTTAAGGTGGTATGTCCATGACTGATGGGAGGAAGGGGATGGTTGGAAGACAGTCACTACTTAAATTGGGCTTATCAACAGATTCAGGCTAACATATACATTATATATTTAAATAAGGCTGAGACACTGGCTTTTCTCTTTGAAGTAATACATGTATTTCAGAATAAATGACTTTCCATGATTAGTCTCTGCAGTGCCTTTGACTAAATCCTTACCTAAGAATTATTAGCAAATGTTTTGTCAACTAAAACTACAAGTGTCAGTATTTGAAAAAATAACTGCTTAAAAAGTTAAAGTGTCTCTTCAACAAAATAGTGTTGAACAGTCAGATATCCATAGACAAAGAAATGAACTTAAATCTATATTTGGGGCCAGGCGTGATGGCTTATGCCTGTAATCCAACACTTTGGGAGGCCAAGGCAGGTGGATCACAAGGTCAGGAGTTCAAAATTAGCCTGGCCAAGACAGTGAAACCACATCTCTACTAAAACTACAAAAATTAGCCAGGTGTGGTGGTAGGCGCCTGTAATCCCAGCTACTTGGGAGGCTGAGGCAGGAGAACTACCTGAATGCAGGTGGCAGAGGATGCGGTGAGCCGAGATCACACCACTGCACTCCAGCCTGGGCAAGAGAGTGAGACTCCATCTCAGAAAAAAAAAATCTGCATTTGGTACCGGATATATACAAAAATTCAAAATGGATCACAGATCTTTTTTTTTTTTTTTTTTTTTTGAGACAGAGTTTTGCT
>NW_016107573.1:1241811-1254374 GCF_001604975.1 Cebus imitator | reverse complement strand
TTAGTAGAGACGGGGTTTCACCATGTTGACCAGGATGGTCTCGATCTCTTGACCTCGTGATCCACCCGCCTCGGCCTCCCACAGTGCTGGGATTACAGGCTTGAGCCACCGCGCCCGGCCTATGGATCACAGATCTAAATGTAAAACCTAAAACTAAAAAATTCTAAATGAAAATGTAGGAGTAAATCCTTGTGGCATTGGGTTAGGCAAAGCTTTCTTAGGCATGACACCAAAAGCATCATCCATTTAAAAAAACTGATATACTGGGCTTGATCAAAATTTAAAACGTCTATTCTTTGAAAGACACTGTTTAGAGAATGCAAAGACAAGCCACAGACTGCACTGGGACAAAATATTTCAAAGCATTTTTCTGATAAGGACTTACACTCAGAACACATAAAACCTCTTAATGAAAAAACTAACCCAATTAAAAAATGGACAAATGGTTTGAACAGACACTTCACCAAAGAGGTTATGTGGATGGCAAATAAGCATATGAAAAGATAACATCATTAGTCATTAGGGAAATGCAAATTAAACCATGTGATAATACTACACACCTATTAGAATGGCTAAAATTTAAACGACTGACCATTCCAAGTGCTGACGAGGATGTGGAGAAAGTGGAACTCTCATACACCGCTGGTGGAAATGTAAAATGGTACAACTACTTTGGAAAACAGTTCAGCAATTTCTCAGAAGGTTAAACATACACACATCTACTATACAACCCAGTCATTTTAATCCTAGGTATTTACCCAAGAGAAAAGAAAGCATATGTTCATACAGAGACTTGTACATGGATGTTCATAGCAGCTTCGGTTCTAATAGTCAAAAACTGGAAACAATCCAAATGTACATCAACAAATAAATCGATCAACTGCTGAATTCATACAATGGAATACTAATAAGCAATGAAAATAAACTAGATACAACAACATGGATGAATCTTAATTATGCTTAGTGAAAAAAAGCTACACAAGGAGTACACATTATAACTCCATTTATATAAAATTCTAGGAAATGTAAACTTATCTATAGGGACAGAAAACAGCTATAGAAAGCAGATCAGGCCAGGCACTGTGGCTCATGCCTGTAATTCAAACGCTTTGGGAGGCCAAGGCAGGTGGATCACCTGAGGTTGGGAGTTCAATACCGGCCTAGACAACATGGTAAAACCTCGTCTCTACTAAAAACAAAGAAATTGGGGCCGGGCATGGTGGCTCACACCTATAATCCCGGCACTCTGGGAGGCCAAGGTGGGTGGATCACTTGAGGTCAGGAGTTCAAGACCAGCCTGGCCAACGTGGTGAAACCTCATCTCTACTAAAAATAAATAAGGCAGCTGGGCGTGGTGGCGCATGCCTATAGTCCCAGCTACTTGGGAGGCTTAGGCATGAGAATCACTTAAATCCGGGAGGCAGAGGTTGCAGTGAGCCAAGATTGCACCACTGCATTCCAGTCTGGGTGACACACCAAGCCTTCGTCTCAGGGGAAAAAAAAAATTAGCTGGGCATGGTGGAATGTGCGTTTGTAATCCTAGCTACTCAGGAAGCTGAGCTGGGGGAATCACTTTAACCTGGGAGGCAGTGGTTGCAATGAGCGGAGATCCTAACACTGTACTCCAGCCTGGGCGACAAGAGAGACTGTCTCAAAAGAATAAAAAAGGAAGCACGTCAGTGCTTGCATCGATGGGGGGAAATGTTGGGGGAAGGGGGCTAAAGGGAGGGACACACAGGAATACTAGGGAACTTCTGGGGGTGATAAAAATGCTTATGCCGATTTTGGTAATGGTTTCACAGCTATATACACATGTCAGGACATCAAATGGTATACTTTTTGTGCAGGCTATTATATGTAAATTCTAACTCAATAAAGGTGTACGAAAAACATGTCATCACACAAAAAATATCTTCCTAGAAAAATCAGGAAACTGAAGATTAGTCCAAATGAGAAAAATCTGCTTTAATTTTCTTATCAGAAACAGCTCCTAGAATGTTCTGGTGTATACTTTTACAGAATTTCTGTATACCGTCTCAGTTTTTTCCAAGAACAGGATATAATGTGGACAGTTTTCTATACCTTGGTTATAAGTCAGTACATCACGAACATTATTTACCAATAAACATGTCTGCAACATGGTTTTACAGGACAATGCAATGTAATATTCCCATGCTTGGATATACCAAAGTTTACTCAACCCTTTTCTACTGCTGGATATTTTCCTTCTAAGTTTTCATTTTTTCATTCATTTTGAGATGGAGTCTCAGCTGTTGCCCAGGTTGGAGTGCAACGGCACGATCTCAGCTCACTGCAACCTCTGCCTCCAGGTTCAAACAATTCTCCTGCCTCAGCCTCCCAAGTAGCTGGGATTACAGGTGCTCACCACCACACCCGGCTAATTTTTTAATTTTTAGTACAGACAGGGTTTCACCATGTTGGCCAAGCTGGTTTCAAACTCCTGACCTTGTGATCCACCCACCTCAGCCTCCCAAAGTGCTGGGATTTATAGGAGTGAGCCACTGCACCTGGCCATTTTCATCATTTTTAAAAAGTCCCTGCATGTCTTGAATGATTCTGCTAGAAGAAATTCTTTGAGAGACATTACTGCACTGTGTACTGACAGACTGTGTAGAAGGATCTTATAGCTTAAACTAGAGTCGGGTTATCTTTTTCGTTTAGTTCCAAGTTTTTATGATGGGTCTTTTCATCTCAAAAAGAGTTTTTGCAACAAGTTCCTTGACTGGCTATGATATTACCTGGTCTCCATTTCACACTTAAACAATGTTTTTAGTTTAAAGAGGGAAGCTTTAAACTAGCGAAAGTGGAAGATGAGACTTAACTCCAGTCTCAAACCATATCCAAGCCTTCTATTCAGATCACAGTCCATTATGAATTAAGAAAGGCCAGAACTGATTTATACCCGAGGACTGGTCTCATGTATGAGAGAAAGCATGATAGATTTCCTACCACATCTAACTCCGTTATCCATGCCAATGAAAGATAATCAGTACTTTTAATTCAGAAGCACACAGCCTAACACGGTCTTTTTATATAGCTGTGACAAGGTAGACTATGACTTTACCCTGCTAATTATGAAAAATCCAACTGATAAATCAGTTTCCTGATAATGACATTTCCCCTCAAAGCGTAAAATTCTCAGAGCTAAGAAAGAAGCAGCCACCAAAAGCATGTCCTCGAAAATCACTAACCCCACTTCTGAGTGACTATGTACTCACCTACTATCCTGCGCACCAGGGAAGGCCGGTCTGTATCCACCTCTTTCTTCAGACTTTCCACTGGTGAGCTCTGCCCTGAAGCCGGGTAGAGAGAGGCATGCCACTTCTCAGGGTCCCAGACACCATCACTACAGGTCAAAAAGTACAACTGTTAGCACTTGTGCCCATTAACTATATAGGCAGTCCAATTTCTAAACCTCCTCAGGTAATAAGTTATGGAAACCCATTGTCTCTCTCTGTCTCTCTCTCTCTCTCTCTCTGTGTGTGTGTGTGTGTGAGAGAGAGAAAGAGAAAGAGAGAGAGAGAGAGAGACAGAGACAGAGACACAGACAGACAGACAAGGTCTCGCTCTGTTGCCCAGGCTGGAGTACAATGGCATGATCTAGGCTGACTTCTACTTCCACCTCCCAGGTTCAAGTGATTCTTTTGCCTCAGCCTCCCCAGTACCTGGGATTACAAGTGCCCACCACCACATCTTGTTAATTTTTGTATTTTTAGTAGAGACGGGGTTTCACCATGTTGGCCAGGATGGTCTCGAACACCTGACCTCAAGTAATCTGCCTGCCTTGGCCTTCCAAAGTGCTGAGATTACAGACGTGAGCCACCATGCCCAGCCGGAAACCCATTTCTAATATAAAGCTTCATGACTGCCTGCAGAATGGTGACCTCTTTTAAGACGAAAACAAAAACAACTATTAATTCAGTAATACTTTGTTGATCACCTAACACCAATAGTCACTTGAAAACTAATGGTCTGTACACAATTGAAATATTTGGACCATATACCTTGGAGTACACATGGATTACAATTACTACACCTGCACTACACAAAGAAGATGCTCCATAAATATTAACTGTTGTTTACTAAAGATTAATACAAAGCAGAAAAAAAAAAATCCCTTAACTCTTTCACCAGAAGTAGCACCTGGATCAACTGATGTGCATTTTTCCAGAATTTCTATGCACGGTCTCAGTTTTTCTATAAGCAGAGTAGACAGCTTTACAACCTAAAATGTGTAGTTTAGTTTTTATTTTGTTATTCTCTGTATAATGATGGAGTGGCAGGTAGTACAGCGTGCAGAGCAGAAACCCTTGAACCCAAAAATATAGGCTGGAATTCTAGCTCTCCCACCACTATTGGGAACATCCTGGACAAGTTACTGAGCTGCATATTCTGCAGAAAAGACTTCCCAACCCCCAGATTAGATCAGGCCATGTTATACTCCACACTTGTCCTTTGCAGCCTGTGATGTTTGCAATGATAAATATTTAGCAGTATTTGATTGTATCCTTCCGTTGACCAATGCTCCATGAAGCCAGGAAATATTTGATGCAACCTGGCACAGTATTTATCACATAACAGGTACCAATGAACATTTCTTGAATAGGTGAGTTAACTTTTCAGTCTCAAACTCCTCACAATAAAAGACATATTACCTATCTTTTAGGATAGTGGTGAGGATTACCTGGAGGGTTTAAGAGCCCAACAAATTTTAGCTCTCAGAGAGGTGAAATTTTCTTTTTTTTTTTTTTGAGACGGAGTTTCACTCATGTTACCCAGGCTGGAGTGCAATGGTGTGATCTCGGCTCACCGCAACCTCCACCTCCCGGGTTCAGGCAATTCTCCTGCCTCAGCCTCCTGAGTAGCTGGGATTACAGGCACGCACCACCATGCCCAGCTAATTTTTTTTGTATTTTTAGTAGAGACGGGGTTTCACCATGTTGACCAGGATGGTCTCGATCTCTTGACCTCGTGATCCACCCGCCTCGGCCTCCCAAAGTGCTGGGATTACAGGCTTGAGCCACCGCGCCCGGCCTCCTCTTTCTTAGTTTCATCACTAGGCACAATACCTCTGCTTCAGAAGTAAAAGCTGTATGTCTGCCCCTGAAAACTTTTTTATTATTATTATTTTTTTTACACAGGGTCTCAGATTTCCGTCACCCACGCTCGAGTGCAGTGGCATGATCATAGCTCAATGCAGCTAAAATTTCTGGGCTCAGGTGATCCTCCTGCCTTAGGCTCCTGAGTAGCTAGGACTACAGGCACACGTCACCATGCCTGGCTAATTTTAAAAAATATATTTTGTCTTGCTATGTTGCCCAGGCTAGTCTTGAATTCCTGGCCTCAAGCAATCCTCCAGCCTTGACCTCCCAAAGCACTGGGATTACAGGCATAAGACACCTCACACAGCCCATGCTAACTATTTTTATGACAAGAAGAAATAGAGTATTAATAATAAAATTCAACTTGAGGCACAAAAAGTCTTTATAGCTTTTTTTTTTTTTTTTTGAGACAGAGTCTTGCTCTGTTGCCAGGCTGGAGTGCAATGGCATGATCTTGGCTCACTGCAACCTCTGCCTCCTGGATTCAAGTGATTGTCCTGCCTCCCAAGTAGCTGGGACTATAGACGCACACCACCATACCAGGCTAATATTTTGTATTTTAGTAGAGACGGGTTTCACCATGTTGGTCAGGATGGTCTCAAACTTCTGATCTTGTGATCCACCCACCTTGACCTCCTGAAGTGCTAGGATTACAGGCATTAGCCACTGCGCCCAGCATCTTTGTCACTTTAATAAAAAAAAAAAAACAGCTTAACTGAGACTTATGAAAAATCCTAATTGGAATACCCATTATTCAAATATCACCGTCATCAGGGAATGTGGTGAGGCATCTAGGTTGTTTTTTCTTTTTTCTTTTTGATGGAGTCTTGCTCTGTCACACAGGCTGGAGTGCAAAGGCACAGTCTAGGCTCACTGCAACCTCCTCCTCCCGGGTTCAAGTGAGTTTCCTGCCTTAGCCTCCTGAGTAGCTGGGACTACAGGTACATGCCACCACACTCAGCTAATTTTTGTATTTTTACTAGAGATGGGGTTTCATCATGTTGCCAGGCTGGTCTCAGACCCCTGATCTCATGATCCGCCTGCCCTGGACTCCCAGGGTGCTGGGATTACAGTCACCGCACCCAGAAGCATCAAGGTTTAACAGGCCTTCCCCACAGTCTATGTAAAAATTTTAAATAGTCTGTCCTAGGTCAGGTGTGATGGCTCATGCCTATAATCTCATTACTTTGGGAAGCTGAAGATTGCTTGAGCCCAGGAGTTTGACACCAGCTTGAGCAACATACTAAGACCCATCTCTACAAAAAAAAAAAACATCATGGGGACCTGGTGGTGGTATGTCCCTATAGTCCCAACCACTCAGAAGGCCAAAGCAGGCAGTTTGCCTGAGCCAAGGAGTTAGAGGATGCAGTGAACTATGATTTTGTCACTGCACTCCAGCCTGAGCGACAGAGATCCTTTCTCAAAAAAAAAGTTCGTCCCATTTAACCAAGAAATTGAACATTAATATGATGCTTTGTATGTTTAAAAATGTAGGCTAATATGAACCATTTACCTTAATATTTAAGAAATGACTAAAGTGGGCCGGGCGCGGTGGCTCAAGCCTGTAATCCCAGCTACTCAGGAGGCTGAGGCAGGAGAATTGCCTGAACCCGGGAGGCGGAGGTTGCGGTGAGCCAAGATCGCGCCATTGCACTCCAGCCTGGGTAACAAGAGCGAAACTCCGTCTCGAAAAAAAAAAAAAAAAAAATTACTAAAGTGACCATAAATTGTCTAATATAGGATTATTCTAGAAGATTTTCAGACCATTATTAGCTATAGTCTCCCCAAACCACAGCCTCCTTCTTCTGAGGGAAACTAGGATGCAATAAAGCTAATCTGAATAGCTGAATAGTTTTGTTGGTGGGAATGCAAAGAAAGAAGTAACAGCTCTCCTGAGCAGCAAGCATACCTGAGGCAGGTACCCTCTAAGTACAGTGCAAAAAACCACTGGTAGAGAAACAAGACCCTGGTAAGGACTCCTGGGTTCAGGTCTTTAACCTGCTTTCTATGTGACTCTGACCAGGTATTTCCTTGTTTAAGTTCCATTCCTCGGTAGTTGAAACCCATCTTATTACCTGTTGAAATCCCTCCTCCACTCATAATTCTACCAGAAAACTTCAAAACAATACAATTCTTAATTTACCAAGTTTGGAATAACAAAGAGTTATTGACTAGAAGAAGTTAATGACTAGAATGACACATACCTGTCATATTTTTCAGAAAGGCACGAAGGCCTCTGTTTGGAATGGGGGAGTTCTTTTATATCCAAGAGTTCTTCCTAAAAAGAGAAATCAAATGGTAATCTTGAATTACATTTCTTAGCCACACACTTTCAACTTATTTCTGTTCTGAATGATTCTAAGTGTCTACCTTAAACACTTCCTACAATTCCTATTTATATCTTGCCTTATTTCAGAAAGACTGGAGTAAGATCAAGGTTCTTATAAGTTCAGGCAGAATAATAAAGTGATCAGTTTCTTGCTAAAACACATTCTCTCATAATTGCTATATTATGAGTAACATTGTTACCTTCCATAACACTGAATGCTCACTAAAGCATGGAAACTTTCATCTTAGGTAAAACCTCTGCCTAATCTTACCAATTTTAAATGCATTAGATGACCATTTACAAGGGGATAAAGTTTTTTTTTTTTTTTTTTTTTTTTTTTTTTTTTTTTTTTTTTTTTTTTTTTTGAGACAGTGGCTTACTCTGTAGCTTAGGATGGAATGCAGTGGTATGATCTCGGCCCACAGCAACCTCCTCCTCCTGGGTTCAAGTGAGTCTTTTGCCTCAGCCTCCCAAGTAGCTAGGCTTACAGGTGCCTGCCACTACACTCAGCTAATTTTTGTGTTTTCAGTAGATACAAGGTTTCATTATGTTTGCCAGCTGGTCTCCAACTCCTGACCTCAGGTGATCTGCTCTCCTCTGCCTCCCAAAGTGCTGGGATTATAGGCATGAGCCACCAGGCCCAGCAGAGGATAATTTTTTAAAAAATGTAATGTTGCAACACTAAAAAAAAAAACACAAAAAAAAATTCATAAACTATGTACCCAGATTTGCCTATTAACATCTCTCCCTATTTTTACTCTTTTGCAGAATTTAAAAAAAATTGATACAAATATTTGTATTTATTTATGGAGTATACCTCATGTGGTATTTTGTTACGTATATAAACTGTGTAATGATCAAGTCAGGATATCTGGGGTATCCATTACCTCAGTATTTGTCCATGTGTTGAAAACATTTAAAGTCCTCTCTTCCAGCTATTTTGAAATATACACTTGTTAGCCATAACCACCCTACTCTGCTATCAAACATTAGAACTTATTCCTTCTTCAACTTCGTATTTATACTCATAATACTCTTTTTATCCTGCCATCCTACCTACACACCTTTCCCTGACTTTGTTATCTATCATTCTATTCTCTACCTCCATGAAGCCAAGTTTTTTGACTTCCACGACTGAGCTTTTTTTTTTTTTTTTTTTAACTTACCCGAGAGTAAACTGCATAAGTCATGATCCCTTACTTCTAAATACTTCAGTGGCTAGTTCTTAAGAATGAAGATATTCTTTTACAGCCTGTTATCCAGCTCCATGAGAGAATGTGGCCCTACAGTAAATGATCTGAGTGACTCTTTTCCCATTTTCTCAAGGATGTACTTAGCTGGTATCATTACCAATGTATAGTAGAGAAGCTAATCTCTCACTTACGATGGATGCCTCAGGGCATAAGGACTTAACTTCTGCAGACCCGGGTTGAGAAGAACTGCCATTTTTTTTTTTAAATAACTAGTTATCAATAATACTTTTATCTAATCTACCCTCTCAATTCCAGTTTTATCAATTGACCCAATAATGACCTTTATATTGATCTTCCCCTTCCAACACAGGATCCAATCTAGAATCAGATATTTGGTTGTCATATCTCTTTGGTCTCCTTTAATCTAGAACACTTCTACAACTTTTGTCTATTAAGATATTGACATTTCCAGAGAAAACCGTCCCCTTTTGTAAAAAGACATTATTCATTTTAGGTTGGTCCCATGTTTTCTCATGGTTAGACTAAATATCCATGGAGCAGAATACTAACTGAAGAGGTGGTGTGTCCTTCTCAGACCATTACCTCTAGATGCCCATGATGTTATCTGTGATGCTAATTTTGATCATTTGGTCAAGGTGTTCTCTAGTTTCTCTAGTATTTAGTTACCGCTTTCCCAATTGCATTTAGCATGCAATCTGTGGAGAGACACTTTAAAATCATCCAAATATCTTGGTCTTCAGTTTTCCCCTAAAGTTAGCATCCATTAATGATTATGACAAAAACCACGCTTCATTTTCTCACTCTAGCCTTCTCTCCCTATTTACCAGCCAGCATTTGGCATCATACTGTAAAGGTAAGTCCTCTTTTTCCCTGTTTATATACCTATTTATTATTGGTATGGACTCACAGACTCCTGTTTTTCCTGTTGTCTGTTGGTCTATAACTCATTAATATCCTTAATTATTTGGTGCTTAAATTGTCCCAGATTCTGCCAGTGGGCGCCTCTTCAAACCTGCCCATGTGTCTTTTTCAACGCCCTGATTTTATTTTATTATTATTATTATTATTTTTTGAGATGAAGTTTCACTCTTGTTACCCAGGCTGGAGTGCAATGGCGCGATCTCGGCTCACCGCAACCTCCGCCTCCTGGGTTCAGGCGATTCTCCTGCCTCAGCCTCCTGAGTAGCTGGGATTACAGGCACGCGCCACCATGCCCAGCTGATTTTTTGTATTTTTAGTAGAGACGGGGTTTCACCTTGTTGACCAGGATGGTCTTGATCTCTTGACCTCGTGATCCACCCGCCTCGGCCTCCCAAAGTGCTGGGATTACAGGCTTGAGCCACCGCGCTCGGCTTTTTTTTAAGACTGCTGTACATTCTGGCTTATCTTGTATGCATCCTGTCTCATCCCTGGAATCAGCTATTTCTGAGAAATCCTAGTTTAAGGGGGGAAATGGCATAAAACACCAAGGTCTGGGAACTAGGTATCCTTATTTGCTTGAAGGCCACCCCCACCTTTTTTTTGTTTTTAGACAGAGACTCACTCTGTTACCCAGGCTGGAGTGCAGTGGTACGATCTCAGCTCACTGCAACCTCCGCCTCCTGGGTTCAAGCGATTCTCCAGCCTCAGCCTCCTGAGTAGCTGGGATTACAGGTGTGTGCCACCACGGCCAACTAATTTTGTATTATTTTTAGTAGACACAGGGTTCCTCCATGTTGGTCAGGCTATTCTCAAACTCCCGACCTCAAATGATCTGCCCACCTCAGCCTCCCAAAGTGCTGGATTACAGGCGTGAGCCACTGCGCCTGGTCAAGTCTTAAAAGGAAAATAGTAGGCCAGGCACCGTGGCTCACACCTGTAATCCCAGCACTTCTTTAAGAGGCCGAGGCAGGGGGATCACGAGGTCAAGAGACTGAGACCATCCTGGCCAACATGGTGAAATCCCCTTCTCTACTAAAAACTACAAAAATTAGCTGGGCACGGTGGCGCATGCCTGTAGTCCCAGCTACTTGGGAGGCTGAGGCAGGAGAACTGCTTGAACCTGGGAGGCAGAGGTTGGAGTGAGCCGAGATTGCACCGCTGCACTCCAGCCTGGTGCCTGGCAACAGAGTAAGACTCTGTCTCAAAAAAAAAAAAAAAAAAAAAAGCAATTCTGAAACTTTCAGTACCAGTAAAATGCAGCAACTGCCTTGCAAAAACAGCACATACCCCTACGCCATGACTTTGGCAACACTCCCATCCTGGGCCTTGCAATATGAGAATGGGCACTGCTTCTCAGATCACCAATTCCTTGGGGTGAGGATGGAGGGACAGATTTGCTTACTCAGCCCACAAGAATCACTGGGCATAGCATACTATGAATTCTCTCAGTGTTTACAGAAAACTGAAGCATCTAAATATTCTCCTCAGGACAACAAAACGCCTTAGGACTAGATGATATTTTAGTTTTAAGACCAGGATATCAATCAGGCATTTGCATTTACTTAGGATTTATTTATGAATTCACTCTTATAACTGGATAGAAATACCAAGAAAAATTCAGAACACTTAAGATAAACAGAATTCCAATATAAGGAAATATCTAGAGGCTGTTCAAAACTCTGAAAAAAAATTGTCCAAGTACTGACATACAACCTATAAATCACCAGTAAGATGGGAGTCAGTCAGATGCAATGGCTCACACCTGTACTCCTAGAACTTTGGTAGGCTAACGCAGGAGGATTGCTTGAGTCCAGGAGTTCAAGACCACTCTGGGCAATATAAGGAGACCCTGTCTCTACAAAACAATGTAAAAATTCATTGAGTGTGGTCCCCGCTACTCAGGAGGCTGAGGTGGGATGGTCACTTGAGGTTGAGGCTGTAGTGACTGCACCACTGTACTCCATCCTGGGTGTGACAGAGTGAGACCCTGTCTCAAAGAAACAAACAAATAAATTAACAACAACAAACCACAGGAGAGTCCAGGGAAATATGCAGGGCAAACATGGTGTCAGATCTGTGGGGTTAGCACAACTTTGGGGCTGGGGGAGGGGTGCAGGGAGGATGGAGCAATAGTAAGTTATGAAGATATCAGATATTACTACAGCACAGAAATCCTAAGGACAAAAGGGCTTAAAATTTTTCTAGTAGAAACAGGAAGGACCTTGCAATATAGGAAGTTCTCACATATAATGCTACAGGAAAAACCATTGCAAAGCAATTTTTTACCCTTAGAAGTAACTAAAGATTATCACGCTGGGCGCGATGGCTCACGCCTGTAATTTCAGCACTTTGGGAAGCTGAGGTGGGCAGATCATGAGGTCAGGAGTTTGAGACCAGACTGGCCAACACAGTGAAACTCCATCTCTACTAAAAATAAAAATAAAAAAAAAAGTTAGCCAGGCATGGTGGCAGGTGCATGTAATCTCAGGTACTCGGGAGGCTGAGGCAGGAGAATCACTTGAACCCGGGAGGTTGAGGTTGCAGTGAGCTAAGACTGCGCCACTATACTCCAGCCTCAGCGACAGACTGAGACTCTGTCTCAAAAACAAAAAAACAAAATCACATATTCCTTTACTACCCCATGCAGATACTAAAGTAAGAACCCAAACATACTATTAAATCAAGGAAAATCTTTCACACTTAAATGTGCAAACTCTCAATGTACAGAAGTTTCTAAGTGGTGTTTTGTTTGAAACTTTTAACTCCAAAGGTAATAGCGATCCCAAGTGATAGGTGTTCTCTATTACTACTGCAGCTGTTTGCTGAACTCTGTAATAATTTTACCTATTTATTTAGGAGTCACCTGGGAAAAGTTAACACTAACACAACCACAAAACATCTAGAAAAGCCTAATTTTGGTTCTATTGGTGGGGAATCAAAAAATAAGAGAAGTAACAGTCTTTTTTTTTTTTTTTT
>NW_016107573.1:1214078-1240291 GCF_001604975.1 Cebus imitator | reverse complement strand
TTTTTTGAGACAGGGTCTCACTCTTACCTAGGCTGGAGTGCAGTGGCACGATCATAGTTCACTGCAGCCTCAAACTCCTGGACTCAAGCTATCTTTCTTGTCTCAGCCTCCCAAGTAGCTGAGACTACAGGCGCATGCCACTGCACCCAGCTAATTTTTTAAAATTTTTGTAGAGATGAGGTCTTGCTGTGTTGCCCAAGCTGGTTTTGAACTCCTAGGCTCAAGCGATCATTCTACCTCAGCCTCCCAAAGTGCTGGGAATACATGTGTGAGCCACTGTGCCTAACCTGGAGAGTCTTAAAAGCCTATGGGAAAATTATTGATCATGAATAAATTCATTAAGATCATCTAGAGAATATAAGAGTTAATAAATGAAACCTCACTTTAGTTTTTTTGAGACGGAGTTTCGCTCTTGATGCCTAGGCTGCGGTGCAATGGCGTCATCTTGGCTCACTGCCATCTCCCCCTCCTGGGTTCAAGTGATTCTCCTGCCTCAGCCTTCCAAGTAGCTAGGATTATAGGCATGTGCCACCATGCCCGGCTAATTTTGTATTTTTAGTAAAGACAGGGTTTCACCATGTTGGTCAAGCTGGTCTTGAACTCCTGACTTCAGGTGATCTGCCCATCTCCGCCTCTCAAAGTGCTGGGATTACAGGTGTGAGCCACTGTGCCCGGTCCCCGAGACCTCACTTTTTGCACCGGTTACTAAAACCTGACTAGGCAAGAACAAGCTGCTAATTGCCCAAGAGCCACACACCCAAGGAAGTATAAACATATTTTCTTAGTTGCAGCAGCCTTCCTTAAAGAAAACGTGTCAAGTCTCCCAAAACAACCTACTGGGGAATTACTGGTATGAACAACCACTTTTGGTGATCAGTATTAAAGCAGAAAGCAAATGAATCTCAATAAAAGCTTAAAAGAACAATGGTTAAAATCCTCATCCATTTATTTCTGCAGGAATCCTATGCAGAAGCAACCATGCATTCTGATGGACATTCTGACATTATGCAGAATTTCATGTAAGTCACATTTATGGAAGGGGGATTAAAAGGGAAATATTCCTTGCCTTTGTGAGCTGAGGTTAATTCACAAGAGTAAAAAGCTCAATGTTTTATAATTAAGTGAATTTTTTTAAATCAATAGCTTATTTCACTGTTAATAGTCAAAGCACTCTATAAGTGACCCAGTATTCCACCTATGTGTGCCTGGCTCTTCCTAAAAAAGGCAAATATTCCAAGAACAGTGATTAGGTTGGGTCCATCTTTGACCTTTCCCAGTCCCTTTCACGAGCCTACGAGTATTAGGCCTGGCTCATCAGGCTCTCACATGGTTGCTGAACTGACCTGATGCTTCATTCTAGAGTCATAATTCTTCTGATAAAGATTAGAAAGTTGTAAAAATAGGTCAAAACAGGGCAATAAAATCCATAGCTGGCATCCAGGGCAATAGGGAACTAACAACACAGAAGCATTTGGGATACAGTCCATCGTCCACCATTGGTGAAGTTAATGGCTAAAAGTATTTAGAATACTTCTTATCCATACGTCAGGATTCAAATCACATCATACAGAGTTGATACACAGGACGTGACACCTGGACTCACCCAAGCATCTAACATTCGCTGATTTGATGCAAAGACTTTCTTCTAGTACGAGAATTTATATGACAGCTGGGTGTGGTGGCTCACGCCTGTAATCCCAGCACTTTGGGAGGCCAAGGCGGTCAGATCACCCGAGGTCAGGAGTCCGAGACCAGCTTGACCAACATGGTGAAACCCTGTCTCTATCAAAAATACAAAAAGTCATAACTCAATCGAGACAAAAAAGAGAGTTAAAGAAAAAAAAAATTATAAAAAGTTAGCCAGGCATGGTGGCACATGCCTGTAATCCCAGCTACTAGGGAGTCTGAGGCAGGAGAACTGCTTGAACTCAGGAGGCAGAGGTTGCAGTGAGCCGAGATTGCATCATTGCATTCCAGTCTGGGCAGCAAGAGTGAAACTCTGTCTCAAAAAAGGCTGGGCATGGTAGCTCACGCCTGTAATCTCAGCATTTTGGGAGGCTGAGGCAGGCAGATCACAAGGTCAGGAGTTTGAGACCAGCCTGGCCAATATGATGAAACCCCGCCTCTACTAAAAATACAAAAATTAGTCAGGTGTGGTGGCACACGTCTGTTGTCCCAGCTACTCAGGAGGCTGAGGCAGAGGAACACCTTGAACCTGGGAGGCAGAGGGTTGCAGTGAGCTGAGACCACGCCACTGCACTCCAGCCTGGGCGACAGAGTGAGACTCTGTCTCAAAAAAAAAACAAAAACAAAAAAGGAACAGGCAGGGGCCAGGCACAGTGGCTCACGCCCGTAATCCCAGCACTTTGGGATACCAAGGTGGGCAGATCACTTGAGGTCAGGAGTTTCAGACCAGCCTGGCCAACAAGGCGAAACCCTGTCTCTACTAAAAATAATTAGCTGGGCGTGGTGGCACATGCCTGTCATCCCAACTACTCAGAAGACTGAGGCAGGAGAATCGCTTGAACCCAGGAGGCAGAAGTTGCAGTGAGCCGAGATCACGCTACTGCATTCTGTCCTGGGCAACAAAGCAAGACTCTGTCTCAACAACAACAAAGGAATGCGTAGGAAAGAGCAGTCAGAAGCTGTTCTCTATGGTCCTACCAGCCAGTCCCCAGTCAGCCCACTTTAAGAACTTCCAGTGAGCTAGGTTTTCTGGACAGTTGACACATTAAGATTAAATCATGATTTTTTTTGAGATGGAGTCTCACTTTTTTGTCCAGGTTGGGATGCAATGGTGCAATTATAGCTCACTGCAACCTCAACTTCCCAAGCTCTAGTGATCCTCCTGCCTTAGCCTCTTGAGTATCTGGGACCACTGGTGCACACCACCCACCCCACAGCTATTTATTTATTTATTTAAAGAGATGCGGTCTTATATGTTGCCAGTCTGGTCATGAACTCCCGAGCTCAATTTGTCTTCCCACCTTGTCCTCCCGATGATTTTTGATACCATAATTCTACCTTCTCCAACATAAATAGGTATCCTTATTTTTGTATTACCTTAAGAAGTATATAGCTCAATTTATCACAGAAATGTCACCTGTTACTACTCAGTTTATGAAAGACACATTTGTAGTTATCAAACAAGATTTTTGTACAGGAAAAATTGACCACCTGATTTCTGTTTTAACCTAGGATTTAAATCACAGTTACTCTTTTCTCTGGGGGTTGGCTTCAAGTCTTCTGATTATATCCAAGAAGGCTAGGATTACTCCAGTCAGTCACTTCAACTGCTTGTCTATTTTCCTGATGGTTTTAAAGGAAAGACAAACACGGATGTACTGACTGCTATGACCAATTGGCCTATTAGCCACAAATTAGGGTGGTCTCCCTTAAAGATCCCTAGAGACACTAATGAGTACAGAATGCCACTTTGTAACTAGCAAGGTTACGAAGAGTCTACACAGGCCCGGATGCAGTGGCTTGCACCTGTAATTCTAGCACTTCAGAAGGCTGAGGCAGGAGGATTGCTTGAGGTCAGGAGTTGGAGAACAGCCTGGGCAACATAATGAGATCCTATCTCTACAAAGAAATGAAAAAATTAGTCATGTGTGGTGGCACACACCTGTAGTCCTAGCTACTCAGGAGGCTGAGGTAGAAGCAGCACTTGAAGGCGAGGCTGCAGTGAGTTAAGTGTACCACTGCACTCCAGCCTGGATAACACTGTAAGAGCCTGTCTCATTAAAAAAAAAAAAAAAATTCCAAATGAACTTAAACTAAGATAATTCAATACCCACTTTTACCTTTAACATGTATGTTTAGCACTGGTCAGTACCAAGTTGAATGTTCGGAATGTCTCTGCTTTTATTCCTTGTCCAACTGGCAGGTGACAGTCATTTAATAAGGAATCAGTGGCAGAATACAGGAGCAAAGGAAGAACAGTATAACGTATGTATCCTCTATGAGATTGGTCTATCAGGCCAGGAGCAGTGGCTCATACCTGTAATCTCAGCACTTAGGCAAGTGGAGGCAAGCGGATGACTTGAGGTCAGGAGTTTGAGACCAATCTTGCCAACATGGTAAAGCCCCGTTTCTACTAAAAATACAAAAATTAGCTGGATATTGTGGCATGTGCCTTAATCCCAGCTACTCAGGAGGCTGAGGCAGGAGAATTGCTTGAACCTGGGAGGCAGAGGTTGTAGGAAGCCAAGATTGCTTCCTACACTCCAGCCTGGGCAACAGAGTGAGACTCCGTCTAGGAAAAAAAAAAATTATTCACTTGAAGAAAAAACATGGATCTCAGTAGTAGGATGGCCTAAAACATTTCTATTATGTATTTCAAGCAGAAAATGGCATCACTAACAGAACAGCAGATACTATATTCCTCAAAAACTGGTCAACAAGGGCCTGTTATGAAGAAAAAGTTAAATGAGCACCACTGCCAGGAGAGGATTTTTGTTTTCTTTTGAGACAGTGTCCCTCTTTGTTGCCCGGGCTGTAGTGCAGTGGCACAATGACGGCTCACTGCAGCCTCAAACGACTCTCTCACCTTAGTCCCCTGTCCAGGGCCTCTGAGTAGCTGAGACTACAGGCATATGCCACCATTCCCAGCTAATTTTTACATTTTTTTTTTGTAGAGGCAGGGTCTTGTCATCCTGCCCAGGCTGGTCTTGAACTCCTGTGTTCAAGCAATCCTCCCACCTCAGTCTCCTAAACTGCTAGGATTGCAAGTGTGAGCCACCACACCCAGCCAGGAGTTGATTATTTCTTAAGCCATTGGTTTTCAAACTTGAACCAGAGTCAGCATCCCCTGAAGAGCTTGTCAAATGCAGATGGTTAACCTCTACTCCCCATGTTTCTCCTTTAATACCACTGAGGAGAGGCCTGAGATTTGTAATTCTAACAAGTTACCAGATGATGCTAATGCTAGTTCAGGTACCACACTTTGAGAACCACTGTTCAAACCACTTTTAAACCACAACTTTCAGGTGAGATCCCATTCTATAACTTATAAAAGTCATGATCCAGTCACTTTAAAAATGCATACTTAGATTACAAAAACATAGCTTTTGGTCTTAGGAACCTGGCCTAGAAAACAGACCAGCATTTATAACTTAGGGGCTCTGGACCCTCAGGGTAACAGGTGCATATGATAAACCCACTGATAACCATTCCACACTGAGGTTCAGGAGTAGGCCTGAAAGCACCCAACGTGACTAACTTGAGTTCTAAGATATTCTTGGAAGCACAATGAACATCATCCGAACCCTAAAGAGTAACTATGCATCTAAGTTACTTGACACCACCAACACCACTTATTAAGCTTTCTAAGGAAGACCAAAGTCTTGATACTCAAAGTATAGTCAGTGGACCAGCAGCATGTGCACCACCTGGGAGTGAGTTAAAAAGCAGAATCCGCCAGGCACGGTGGCTCACACCTGTAATCCTGCTACCCTGGGAGGCTAAGGTGGGTGGATCGCTTGAGGTCAGGAGTTTGAGACCAGCCTGGCCAACATGGTGAAACCCCATCTCTACTACAAATACAAAAATTAACGAGGTATGTGGCGGGCGCCTGTAATCCCTGCTACTTGGGAGGCTGAGGCAGAAGAATCTCTTGAACCCAGGAGGTGGCTGAGGTTGCAGTGAGCCAAGATTGTGCCATTGCACTCTAGCCTGGGCAACAAGAGCGAGACTTCATCTAAAAAAAAAAAAAAGGCAGAATTTTCAGGACTACCCCTACTTATCACTCGGAATTCGCTTTCCCAAGGCCTAAAGGTGATCCCCCAGGCATATTAACATTTGAGAAGCAGGCTCAACTAAAGGATTTCTTAACACAAAAAGAAACTCTGGCATGTTACCCTGAAAAGCAAAACATCTACACTTCTTCTACTCATGGGGGAAGAACAAAAACTTCAAATTCTGAACAACAAACTATTAACATCATCCCAGAAAGCAACTGAACACTAAGAAGGGTCAAAGGTTAAAGGGCCCTCTTATCTTGCCTATGTGTTTTTTCACCCTGTAAATAAACATACACAGCTACAAGTTTCCACAGAATACACAACCTATTAAAAGAAAAAAAAAATCACTAATGAGAACTGTTTCTCTCTACTGCTTCCAGACCTTCTAGCCCATAAACTTGAAATGGTAGAAACATCATTAAACTCTATTTATTCCAGTAGTTTGATCTCAGTATGTAGACAAGGAAGCAGGACGGTCTGAATGTTATTCCAGTTGTGGTACTAACATAATATTTATTATAGTGCTAAGAATACATAATCATTTCAAGCTTTCTTTAAAGGGAAAAAGACTTCATTATCCTTAAGGCCCACATAAAATTACTAGAGGGCTGAAACACATGGAAGCAGTATTCCGTAACACTGCCTAAACACCATCCTAAAATTGTCATTAACTAAATCCTCTTAGAGTAGAAAGTAAACCTTTTTCCAAGTAATTTGGTAGATTTAAAAGCTCCACTGCCATTAAGCTAAAAACGTTTCTAACCAGTTCTTTAAGGCACATTTAAATATGACAGAATTCTGAGGTTGACTGCCAAAAATGGACAATACTGAGGTTCTTTATCTTTACTGCAAACAAACTTAAGTCCTACCCTAAGAAAGAGAAATATCTGGCCAGGCCTGGTGGCTCACGCCTATAATCCCAGCACTTGGGGAGGCCAAAGTGGGCAGATCACAAGGTCATGAGTTCGAGACCAGCCTGGCCAACATAGTGAAACACTATCTTTACTAAAAATACAAAAAATTAGCTGGACGTGGTGGCAGGTGCCTGTAATCTCAGCTACTTGGGAGGCTGAGGCAGGAGAATCACGTGAACCTGGGAGGTGGAGGTTGCAATGAGCCAAGATCGCGCCACTGCACTCCAGTGCCGGAGACGGTGAATCGCCATCTCACCAAAAAAAGAAAAGTATCTTCCTAAAAATGACTTAAGCATAAAGACAGAAATATGAACGAAGATGAAATATACATGCTAACCTCTGATCAGTGTGTGAAAATGATTCAAAAGCCTCTCTGCCTGGACTCCACAAGTAGACCGGTTAGAATCAAAAAGTACTGGAAGGGGCCGGGCACGGTGACTCACGCCTGTAATCCCAGCACTTTTCGAGGCCACGGGGATCACCTGAGCAACACAGTGAAACCCTGTCTCTACTAAAAATACAAAAATAAAAAAAAAATTAGCTGGATGTGGCAGTGTGCGCCTGTAGTCCCAGCTACTCGGGAGGCTGAGGCTGGAGAATCGGTTGAACCTGGGAAGCAGAGGTTGCAGTGCACCACTGCACTCCCTCCTGGGTGAGAGGGCCGAACCCCGGCTCAAAAAAAAAAAAAAAAAGTACTGGAAGATTTTAATTTCCCTTCATTTGATAGCTTTTCTCCATTCAGAATTCACCTGTCAACATTTTAGGAAATGAATTTAAGTTGTGAAACACTACACACTCTCAGGTTTGAGAGAAAATACATTTGGGAAGACCAAATCTGAATGCAGGAAAAAGTTCTCTATCAACTCACATGCTCTCATGCCTAAGACGGCAATCAACCAAGAACCCTTTACACCTGAAAACATTTCTTCCCTTATAGTGGTTCAGTTTTCTTAAGTGCTGAAAATGAATATTAATCTCACAGCCTTTGATAGTTCATCAAGTAGGTAAGAGCAGTGCACCAGTATATAAACAAGGCCTAGCTTTAAAGCATTAACCAGTCAGTGTTCCAGGAAGCTAGGGACAATAAGCCATGGTAATGTCCATGACTGAGGCCAGGCACAGTGGCTCACTCTGTAATCCCAACACTTTGGAAGGGCAAGGTGGGCAGATTGCTTGAGCCCAGGAGTTTGCCTGGGCAACATGGTGAAACTCCATGTCTATAAAAAATACAAATTTTGGCTGGGCATAGTGGTGCTGTGATCCCAGCTACTCAGGAGACTGAGATGGGAGATCACTTGAGCCCAGGAGGTCCAGGCTGCAGTGAGCCACGATTGCATCACTGCACACAAGTCTGGGTGACAGGGTGAGACCCTGTCGTGTACAAAACAAAACAAAAAAAGTACTAAGGAAATATATAGCTGTGGACCCAACTAGGTTATAACCTTCATTGTCATCAGTGGTCCCAACTGCTTTCACACTGTTGAGCAATTTTATGTGATCCAGCCCGTTACATTTCAGGGACCCAGAGACGAATTTAAAATTCAAGTCCTGTCAACTTCTTCAGAAATATTCGGTAGCCAACAAGACATGTATTAAAGCAAGATCTTTAATAAATATGACTTCCAGGTGGGCATGGTAGCTCATGCCTGTAATCCCAGCACTTTGGGAGTCCAAGGCAGGTGGGTCACAAGGTCAAAAGCTCAAGACCAGCCTGATCAACATGGTGAAACCCCGTCTCTACTAAAAATGCAAAAATTAGTCGGGCATGGTGGCACGCTCCTGTAATCCCAGCTACTCAGGAGGCTGAGGCAGAAGAATCGCTTGAACCTGGGAGGCAGAGGTTGCAGTGAGCCGAGATCACGCCACTGCACTCCAGCCTGGGCAACAGAGCAAGACTCCATCTCAAAATAAACAAATAAATAGATTTCCTCCCCCTCCCAAAAGCAATTATCTGGACAAGCAGTATAAGCATCTCCAGTTTTTAGCTAGGGGAAATATGACTGAAGCTTTACTTTTCTGAGTCCATATACAATTTGTAATAGAAAGTTAAAAAAAAAAAAAAATGAAAAATCCAGTTACTCCTGCGAAGCACACTCAAGAGCATTCCTATGGGAAGTCTGCCTCTCAAGGAAACATCAATACAGAGGATACTAACTTTGTGACGCTTCCCAGAGCTTTAATTCTCATAGTACAGTGTCTAAATCAATAACACAGCAATTACATAGCTGTTACAGAACTTATATGCCAAAGCATACTCATCTGCAAATTTTATGTAAAATCTGAGCCTACATTCCCTTCACCTAAAAGCCTCTGGAAGCAAATTCCAGCTTAAACTCTTGGTATCTGCACTTGCAGAAAAATGTTCAAAGTACTGCTCTACTAAATTTAGTCAACATTTAGTCCACTTTAGATAACAGGAATGAAATAGGTATACAATGTTACTAACTTCCCCACCTATAAGAAACAGTATTTCATTAGTAACAAAGCCTACTTTTGTATAGCGATGGGAGCATTTGGAGGCAGGCAGCTTCTTCAGGTCAAGGAAAGCATCTCCATTTTCTGTTTCACCCACACTTCTCCTATCCATGGCTCCTTGGTCTACAATGCTCTGCACCTGGAAGATAAATCAGCACAAAACTGTCACCCAGAACAGTAAGTTTTCAGAAATCTTGGCTGTTTAAGAACTTGAAATTTTTTAATCTCTTAAAACTGCTAGTGATAAAAACAAGTGCTCACCCCAAAATTATGCTATAAATTAGAACTTGGAAATAGAATCGCTGATACTTAGTTATTTTAGTATTCTAAGCATTAACAGGGTAAAAAGTAGAAGGTGCCAAAGTCAAGGTATAACCTGTAAGCAGCTTCAACACAAAGAGAAACCAAAATTAGTCGCTGCCACCCAGGGGTATCTTTCAAGATAGTGGTGGGGAAATTTCCCGGAGCAGGGGCAGGTAGCAAACTGATTGGGCTGCGAACTCGCGAAGTCGAGCTGTTGCAAAGTGCCTGTCACTTGCCAATGGACGGCGCCAGCTGCCCCTTGTTATCCGGGGATCAGGGACTAGGGACCGGGCCCGAGCGCCGATCGCCCGGCCAGCCGCACCTGTGGCCATGTCAGGGGCGCCGATGGCAAGGAAAGGGCGAGCACCGGCTTCAGCTCCAAAACTCGGCTTCCCGGGGCCGCGACCCCGAACCCCCAGCCCCTCACGCAGGCCCGGGCCCAGAGGCCTCCTTCAGAGGAAGGGCGGGGACGGTACTCACTGAGGGGAGGCCGGCCGGCGGGAGCGGGGAGGCCGAATCCCCCGGCCCGGACGCTTCGAGCTGGAGCTGGCGCAGGCCCGCCGCAGTCCTCCCCAGCCGGGCGGCTCGGTCCCCCCAAGTCCGCCCGCCCGCCCGCCCGCCCGCTACCCGCCGGCCGCCCTGCGGGCCTCGCGCCCTTGCCCGCGCTCACGCACGCGACCCCGGGAGCAGTGCGCCCCCGCCCCTTCTACACCCGCGAGCACCGCCGCGCGGTGCCCCGGATCCAGCCGCTGCTGCCTCCGGCCCTTACTCGGTGCCTCCGCCGCTCGGCGGCCCTTTGCGTCGGCCGCCGCTCCCCACCCCACCGCCCGCGCCGGTCCCAGCGCCGCTCCCCGCAGCCTTCGCTCTCGCGCCCCCACCCCGACCCGCTCGGGCTGTCTCTCTTCAGCCGCCGTAACTGCAGCCCGGCCCTCCGCCCCTCCCCTTCGGCCCCCCCTCCCCCTTAATAACTCCCTCCACGCACCCGGGTCCCGGCGCCGCCTTCCCCGCCGCGCGCCCGGATGTGAGGTGGCTGCAGCGGTGCCGGGCGGAAAAGAAGCATCGCAGCGCGCTGCGGGGACACCTGGCCCTGCGCCGGCCTGGCGGCGAAGAGACGGCGGCGGCGAAGAGGAGGCCGCGGCGGGGACAGCGAAAAGTCATTCCCGTGCGCACAGGCGGTCGCCGTGGGCAGCCCGGAGGCAGCCGCCGCCACGTTCCCACGCGCGCTGCGGGGCAGAGCGGGCGACACTTGGGTCCAGAGACCCGTGGCACGCCACTCTCCCGGAGAGGCGGCGACGAGATGGGCCTGGACTGGCGGCTACCGCAGCCTGTGGCGCGACCACCGCTGTGTTTGCAGGGTTCGCACTGGCAGAGAACCGTCGGGCTTCGGCAGAGGGAATTTGATTTAGGAGATTGGGGTCTTCCGAGCCTTCCCAGTTGGGGTTCGAACCTCAGCTGTTTTGCGGGTGGCGTGATCTTAGGCAAAGCTGACTTACCTAAGTTTCTATCTTCCTTCTAAAGTGGCTTCTCAATAAATCTGTGAGGCTTACGCGAGAGTACTGGTTGCTTCATTAATAGGCAAAGTTATCACGATTGGCTTTGATAGAGAAAAAGGCGACTGACAAATATACTGAAATGTTCTTTACTCCCGTAATTTGAATCTGTCCTTAACTCGCACGGAAGGGAGAAGTGCGAGTGTAGTTGGGGAAATGAGACGGCAATGTCAAGCGCTTACCACGTTGTGGCGACTCAGGCTGACAGGGGGCCACAGAAATGCAAATATGTGAGCAGTGCCGGTAACTGCTGTCCTGAGGAAGAAGTCCCAAGTACAGGAATAAGGAATACCACAAGCACCTGTTTCTGCCCTGTGGTACTGCGCAGTGGTTGGTGTGAAGAGATACGTGGTCGTGAAGGAGAACGCAGTTTTCCTGGTTAAAGGACAGTGAAGGCTACCTTTCTTCTTCCAAGAGGCCTACTTTGTTGAAACTTTGTGAAATTAGGGTGATGGACAGTGAGTGACCACTAACTCAGCTCCCTTCTTGTGAATCTTGGCAACAGAAAACGTTTTTCTTTTCGTTTGCATTACTGAATAAAGTGTGTTTCTTACAAACTATTTTTTTGCAGACAAGAGGCAGAGGGAAACATTTGCAAATCAGGCCTGAGTTTGCATTCTCATCTCTGTCACCTCCTATAAGCTATGGAGAGTTAGTCTTTATACACAGTTTTCTTTCCTGTGAAATTGGGAAGACGATAACCTGTTCATGGGGCAATTAAGCTCAAACAGAATAAGGTGGGTAAAAAGCCTTAGATAACCTCCATAAAACTGCTAAGCTTTTTAAAGCCTATACAGAGACACGTTGTAGATGATAATATAGCGGGTGTTTTATGATTTTAAAAATCAAGCTGTTTTTGAAATCCAAATTCTTCCTAAAGCTGCGGGAAACAGATCTAATCCCCTTTAGTGTCTTGGAGACTCCCTGGAGTAGTGGAGAAGGCCCGTTCTTTGAAGATGTTAAATCCTGGCTCTGCCCAATTAGTGTGAAACCTGAGCCAGTCATTTCACCACCTGGCTCTCCCTTTCCTCATTTTTCAGAAAGGGATAGCAAGTATACCTACTTTTCAGGCTTGCATAGGGAATTAAAGATAAAATTAAAAACACTGCTCTGGTTATTTTATTTGGTGGGGGGATGGAGAGCAATGGCACAATCATAGCTCACTGCTCCAGCCTCAGCCTTTCAAGTAGCTGGGACCACAGGCTCCTGCCACTACACCCGGCTAATTTTTTTAATTTTTATTTTTTTGAGACAGTCTCGATCTGTCGCCAGGCTGAAGTGCAGTGGTGCAATCTCGGCTCACTGCAATCTCCACCTCCTGTGTTCAAGCGATTCCTCTGCCTCAGCCTCCCGAGTAGCTGGGATTACAGGCACACACCACCACACCAAGCTAATTTTTTGTATTTTTTTTAGTAGAGACAGGCTTTCACTATGTTGGCCAGGATGGTCTTGATCTCCTGACCTCGTGATCCACCTGCCTCAGCCTCCCAAAGTATTGGGATTACAAGTGTGAGCCACTGTGCCAGGCTGATAATTTGTAATTCTAACTGCCCCCTTCTGCAACTAATTATCGATTTTCAAATGTCCATTTGGGAAAGCTCTTTGAGAGACAAATTATTCTAGAGTTTTACTAAATACATGTAAGATCTTGGTTTAGATCCAAATTGTTGGCCTAAAGTTTGGCATAGGGAGTCTCAAAGGTTCAGTCAGTCAGGGAAATTAGCAGTCCAAGAACAATAGAGAAGCAAATGAAAATGCTAGAAACTGGCCAGCACAGTGGCTTATGCCTGTAATCCCTGCATGTTGGGAGGCCAAGGTGGGCACATCACCTGAGGTTGGGAGTTTGAGACCAGCCTGACCAACATGGAGAAACTGTTTCTACCAAAAATACAAAATTAGCTGGGTGAGGTGGTGCATGCCTGTAATCCTAGCTGCTTGGGAGGCTTGAGACAGGATAATCACTTGAACCTAGGAGGTGGAGGTTGCAGTGAGCTGAGATTATGACATTGCACTCCAGCCTGGACAACAAAAGAGAGACTCCATCCAAAAAAAAAAAAAGAAAAATACTAGAAACCGGCTGGGCATGGTGGCATGCCTGTAATCCAAGGCAGCAGGATCACCTGAGGTCAGGAGTTCTAGACCAGCATGACCAACATGGAGAAAGCCCATCTCTACTAAAAATACAAAATTAGCTGGGCATGGTGTTGCATGCCTGTAATCCCAGCTACTTGGGAGGCTGAGGCAGGAGAATCACTTGAATTCAGGAGGTGGAGGTTGCAGTGAGTCGGGATCGTGTCATTGCACTCCAGCCTGGTCAACAAGAGTGAAACTCTGTCTCAAAAAGAAAAGAAAATACTAGCCGGGCGTGGTGGCTCACGCCTGTAATCCAAGCACTTTGGAGGCCAAGGCGGGCAGATCACCTGAAGTCAGGAGTTCAAGACCAGCCTGACCAACATGGTGAAACCCTGTCTTTAAAAAAAAAAAAAAAGAAAAAAATTAAAAAAAAAAAAAAATACTAAAAACCCAGAAATTCTGAGAGCACCTGTGAGAGAGCTTAATGCCAGGCCATGACCTTTCAGGAGCCTCATGACAGAAGGCTGGATTGCACCTCTCTAGATGGGCTTTTTCCTACTCAGTTTTTCTTGCTCCAAGTTTTTTCTTTGTTGTTTTGAGACAGAATCTTGCTCTGTCACCCAGGCTGGAGTGCAGTGACAGGATCTTGGCTCACTGCAACTGCACCTACCTCCCGAGTAGCTGGGATTACAGGCTCGTGCCTCCACACCTGGCTAATTTTTGTATTTTTAGTAGTAGAGATGGGGTTTCACCATGTTGGCCAGGCTGGCTGGTCTCAAACTCCTGACCTCGAGTGATCACCCACCTTGGCCTCCCAAAGTGATGGGGTTACAGGCTCGAGCCACCTGAGGTCAGGAGTTCTGACCAACTTTTTAATATTTTGTAGAGATGGACATCTCACTATGTTGCCCAGGCTGGTCTTGAACTACTGGGCTCAGCTGATTCTCCTGGCTTGGCCTTCCAAAGTGTTTTACAGGTGTGACCCACCATGCCCAGCCTCTAAGCTGTCCTAGCTATTATTATATTACTATATACTATTATCTTCTAATCTTTCCTGACAAGACTCATTATTTTCATTGTAACTCAAATGGAATTGCCTTTCGTCCCTCCTAAATTTGTCAAAGCTGAGGATGGTAAATGCACATGACAGGAAAAAAGAATCAGGAAATTAGCTCAAATTATCTAGAAAGAATGCTTATTGACTTATCCTAAATACATAATTTATATAAATTTACATAATTATATAAAAGTACTTAGGCCAAATTTACAGTAAATATATATTAGTTACACTGTTAATTACAGCCTTGAAGCTTACTAAATTATTTTAAAACTACTTGGCCACATTAACTTCAGATAAAAGTTGTCCCTAAAACATTGGCTTTGGTGTCCAATAAAGTAGAACTCCTTTTAAATTATGTTTTAATTGAGGCCAGGAGTGGTGGCTCATGGCTGTATCCCTCGGAGGGATTACAGGGAGGCTGAGGCAGGTGGATCACTTGAGGTCAGGAGTGGAGACACACCTGGCCAACATGGTGAAACCCATCTCTACCAAAAAATATACAAAAATTAGCCTGGGAGGTTGAGGCAGGAGAATCGCTTGAACCCGGGAGGTGGAGGTGGCAGTGAACCGAGATTGCACTACTGCACTGCAGCCTAGACGACAGAAGGAGAATTCATCTCAAAAAATAAATTAATGAGGCCGGGCGCGGTGGCTCAAGCCTGTAATCCCAGCACTTTGGGAGGCCGAGGCGGGTGGATCACGAGGTCAAGAGATCGAGACCATCCTGGTCAACACGGTGAAACCCCGTCTCTACTAAAAATACAAAACATTAGCTGGGCATGGTGGCGCGTGCCTGTAATCCCAGCTACTCAGGAGGCTGAGGCAGGAGAATTGCCTGAACCCAGGAGGCGGAGGTTGCGGTGAGCCGAGATCGCGCCATTGCACTCCAGCCTGGGTAACAAGAGCGAAACTCCGTCTCAAAAAAAAAATAAAATAAAATAAATTAATGAAAAGTAAATGTTTTAATTGCAAAAATTAGCATGTAGAAAATAGGGCAAAAATACAAATTATCTGTGATTCTAATCCCAAGACACCCAACAATTTTCCTCATGTTTTTAGCATAAAGTCAAGTTATTTAAATGACTACTGCTAGCTTTTAGTCTCTGCACCAGGAATCTCATATGCTTCCAAATGTTTTACAAAACACAGTAAAAAAGTATTTCAGCTTTTCCATCTGCCATCTGCAGTGGAGCCGCCACCAAAATGCATTTTCGTGAAAACCCTTAGGGGGAAGACCATCACCCTCGAGGTCAAACCCTCGGATAAGATAGAAAATGTAAAGGCCACAATCCAGGATGAGGAAGGAATTCCTCCTGATCAGCAAAGACTGATCTTTGCTAGCAAGCAGCTGGAAGATGGACGTACTTTGTCCGACTACAATGTTCAAAAGGAGTCTACTCTTCATCTTGTGTTGAGACTTCGTGATGCTGCTAAGAAAAGGAAGAAGTCTTATACCACTCCCAAGAAGAATACGCACAAGAGAAAGAAGGTTAAGCTGGCTGTCCTGAAATACTATAAGGGGGATGAGAATGGCAAAATTAGTCGCCTTGGTTGAGTGCCCTTCTGATGAATATGGTGCTGGAGTGTTTACGGCAAGCCACTTTGACAGACATTGTGGCAAATATTGTTAGACTTACTGTTTCAACAAACCAGAAGACAAGTAACTATAAGTTAATAAAAGACATGAACTTTAAAAAAAAAGTATTTCAAAACGTCCCACTTACCCCTCCCACGCCTATTTTTAAGATGATTAGGATTGACTCAAGTTTAAAAATTTCACAAAAAGGAGCGTTTATTAATTACATTTTAAAAGGAAGGGTTACAAAAAGAGATAAGCCTGGAATTTCTAATTCGGGGGCCATGGTACCTCTCCCCTCCAAGTCCACGTTGTAGCAACCTGCTAGGTCCACGCATGGGCGGGTCCTAATCCACGGTTCCGGCTTGCGCTCCCTGTGAACTAACAGCCGGAGAGGCTCACGCACGAGCCCGGAAGTGAGGGAAGGGGACTTTTGTCCGCAGCCGCCTCCCGGCTGGAACCTTATCCTCCGTGCTTGGCCGCTGGCGGCGTAACTCGGGGTTTCGCTTCGGAACACCTCCCACTCCTCCCGTCTAAGAGGAGCAGTAGCAAGCTGAGCTCAGAGCGAAGCGAGCGAGCCAAGGAGGGAAGGAGCCCTGAGCGGTGCTGGTGGGAAACGACTCTCCGTGCGGCCGCTGGAAAGCGACCAGAGGGAGGTGCGCCACCGGCCCGACTGAGGCTGCGCAAACCCCGGGGTCTGGGCGGGGCGGTCCTCGTGCGCGCTGCGTCGCCGTGGAGACAGGGGCGGGCCAGTCGCGAGGCTGGCGTCCGGAGGCGCGCGAAGCCTTGAGGTAGGCGTGGGTCGCGCGGGAGTAAGGAAGCGGGTCCTGGACCGCGGGCTCCTGCCGGGACTTCTTCCAGCGTAAGGCCGGAGGGCTCGGCTTCCCCAGGTACGAGACCTGGCCCGAATGTCCCCAGCCTCTCAGGGGCTCGGCCTCTCCGGCTGTGAGCCTGGCAAGGAGCTCCGTCGCGTCCGTCCGAGCTGGGCCAGGTGAAATCTGTCGGAGTCCCTCTTCCTCCCCTGGAAGTGCAGGTGATGCTGCCTATCTGCGGGTCTGTGGTGTGGGAATGGAGGAAGCGCGACAGGAGGGCACAGGATGGGGCCGGGAGCCCGCCATCCTCTCCCGCCGCGTCTGCAAGACTTGTCCTCCGCCCCAGGGCACCGTATCCTTCCAGGCGTCTTGTGCGCTCCTGGCCGGTGCTCCTTAGCGTGCGCGGATCCAAATCAGGGGTTTCCTCCTCCCGGCTGCGTGGCCCGGGGGCGGAAGGGCTGGTGTATGGGCGACCTTGCCCCACTGAACGCGCAGGGACTAACGCAGTAAACAAACCTTGAAGCCCTCTCCCAGTGGGAGATGGGTGCACGTTTTTATTTTGTGGGAGGCCGTTCGGATTTAACTGCTGTGTAGATGTGTCGTAAATATTTGTTGAATGATGTGAGGGACTTGAGTACAGCCATACCTGACTATATTGCACTTCACAGATATTGTGGTTTTTACAAAATAAAAGTTTGTGGCAAGCAGCCCTGCACCAAGCAACTATTTTTCCAAGCATGTGCTCTCTTCCTATCTCTCACATTTTGGTAATTATCCCTATATTTAAAACTTCTTATTTTAGGTATATCGTTACAATAATCTGTGATATTTGATGTTAGTACTGCAATTGTTTTGGGTCGCCACGAACCGCACAGCTGTAAGACAGCAAACTAAAGTGTTCTGTCTGACTGCTCCACCTACCAGCCAGTTCCGTTTCTCTCCTCCCTCTCTGCCCTCCCTGTAGCCTGAGAGGCAATAATATTGAAATTAGACCGATTAATAGCCGCACAGTGGCTCCTAAATGTTCAAGTGAAAGGAAGAGTCTCGTGTCTCTCACTTTATATCAAAAGCTGGAAATGACTAAGCTTAGTGAAGGAGGCACATCAAAAGCTGAAAACCTGAAAGCTAGGCCTCTTATACCAAACAGCCAAGTTGTGTGAATACAAAGGAAACGTTGTTGAAGGAAATTAAAAGTGGTACTCCAGGGAACACACCAGTGATTAAAAAAGCTAAACAGCCAGCCAGGTGCGGTGGCTCACGCCTGTAATCCCAGCACTTTGGGAAGCCGAGGTGGGTGAATCACCTGAGGTCAGGAGTTTGAAACCAGCCTGGCCAACATGGTGAAATCTCATCTCTACTAAAAATAAAAAATAGCGGGGCATGGTGGTGCGTGCCTGTAATCCCAGCTACTCGGGAGACTGAGACAGGACAATTGCTTGAACCTGGGAGGTGGAGGTTGCAGTGAGCTGAGATGTGGCCATTGCACTCTAGCCTGGATAACAAGAGTGAAACTTCGTCTGAAAAGAAAAGAAAACAGCGTTAATGCTGACGTGGAGAAAGTTTTAGTGGTCTGAATTGAAGATCAAACCAGCCACAACATTCTCTTAAACCAAAACTTAATCTCAAGCAAGTCCCTAATTCTCTTCAATTCTATGAGGGCTAGGAGAGATGAGGAGAAAAGTTGAATCTCGCCAGGGGCAGAGGCTTGTAATCCCAGCACTTTGGGAGGCTGAAGTGGTGTATCACCAGCCTGGCCAGCATGGTGAAATCCCATCTCTACCAAAAAAATTAGCCAGGAGTGGTAGTGCATGCCTGTAGTCCCAGCTACCCAAAAGGAGAATCACTTGAGCCTAGGAGGTGGAGGTTGCAGTGAGCCGACATGCTCCACTGCCCTCTAGTCTGGGTGACAGTAAGACTGTCTCAAAAACAACAATAACAAAAAAAAGAAAAGTTGGACGCTAGCAAGGGTTTGTTTTTGTTTTGTTTTTTAAAGACGGGGTTTCACCATGTTGGTCGGGCTGGTCTTGAACTCCCAACCTCAGGTGATCCACCCGCCTTGGCCTCCAAAGTGCTTGGATTACAGGTGTGAGCCACCACACCTGGCCGATTTTGTTTTTTTTTTTTTTTTTTAGATTTTCTCTCTTGATGCCCATGGAGTGCAGTGGATGGGTTCACTGTCTGTCTATAGTTGGCATGTTCCTCATGCCTGCCTGAGTTTACACTGGATGCTCTAGTTTCCTCCCACGTCCCCAAGATAAGCACATTAGGTTCCTTTATGTGTCTAAGTGATCCCAGTCTGAGTGTGTGTGTGTGTGACTATGCAATGCTGTGAATGGCGTCCTGTCCACAAGGATGGGTTCCCTTCTTGTGCCCTGAGCTGCCAGGATAGACGCTAGCTAGCCTTGACTAGAATAAGTGGATAAATAGTTATCTTACTTGTTCTTCTGAATCTTCTGTACATGCATGTGTAGCTCATATTTATTTCAGTGTTTAATATTAGAAGCTTTTGAAGTTTAGTGATGTTTTGTGTCCAGAAATACATTATAGGAACTTAATTCTTGTTTATATCAATTAGCTTTTGGTAAAATTGGTTTCTTTGTACATCGTTTTGCTTAAAGTTGTAGTGTCCAAGAACTTATCGATGACATTAAGTGAGGATGATGTTAAGTGAGGACTTACTGTACTTAGTTCTAGATGAGGCTTGATGATATTCAGGTTCAATTTATTTTTTATTTTTTATTTATTTATTTTTATTTTAGGTGGAGCTTTGCTCTTGTTGCCCAGGCTGAAATGCAGTGTTGTGATCTCAGCTCACTGCAACCTCCACCTCCCAGTTTCAAGCAATTCTCCTGCCTCAGCCTCCAATGTAACTGGAATTATAGGCGCCCACCACCATGCCCAGCTAATTTTTGTTTTTTCGTAGAGACAAGGTTTCACCATGTTGTCCAGGCTGGTCTCGAACTCCTGACCTCAGGTGATCCACCTGCCTCGGCCGCCCAAAGTGCTGAGATTATAAGCATGAGCCACCATGCCTGGCCAGGTTCAGTTTTTTAGCGAGATTTCATCATGGGTGGTAGCACTTAGAGTTTTTTTGTTGGTTTTATTTTGGTCTCTTTCTTATTTGTCGGATGTCTTTTCCAAATTTTTTGTGATTCTTGATTGTCCATTTATACTTAAGTGTAATTGAGAAATTATGGCTGAGCATGGTGGCTCACACCTGTAATCCCAGCACTTTGGGAGGCTGAGGCAGGCAGATCACTTGAGGTCAGGAGTTCAAGACCAGTCTGGCCAACATGGCGAAACCCTGTTTCTACTAAAAATATATATATAGAAAAAAAATTAGCCGGGTGTGGTAGTGTGTGCTTATAATTCCAGCTACTCAGGAGGCTGAGGCAGGAGAATTGCTTGAACCTGGGAGGTGGAGGTTGCAGTGAGCAGAGATCACACCACTGCACTCCAGCCTCTGCGACAGAGCAAGACTCCATCTTAAAAAACAGAAAATGAAAACTGGCCAGGTGCAGTGGTGCCTGTCTATGGTCCCAGCTACTTGGGAGGCCAAGACAGGAGAATTGCTAGAGCCCAGGAGTTTGAGATTGCATTCAGCTATGATCACGCCACTGCACTCCACCTTGAGTGACAGAGAGGAATCCTATCTGTACACACAACAAAAGCCACTTTGGGAGGCCAAGGTGGATGGATCAGTTGAGCTCAGGAGTTTGAGACCAGCCTGGGCACTATAGCAAGACCCAGTCTCTACAAGTAGTAAAAAATTAGCTCATCATGGTGGCACATACCTGTGGTCCCAGCTACTTGAGAAGCTGTGGTGGGAGGATTGCTTGAGCCTGAGAGGTTGAGGCTGCAGTGAGCTGTGATAGTGCCACAGTACTTCAGCCTGAATGACAACATGAGACTCGGGATGACAATGGGAGAAAGAAAAAAGGCCAGGTATGGTGACTCATTCCTGTAATCCTAACACTTTGGGAGGCTGAGGTGGGAGGATCACCTGAGCCTGAGGAGGTCGAGACTGCAGTGAGCTGTGATTGCACTGCTACACTCCAGCCTGGGCAACAGAGGGAAATCCTGTCTTTTATTTTCTCAGACAGAGTCTTACTCTGTCTCCCAGGCCGCAGTGCAGTGGCACAATCTCAGCTCACTGCAACCTCTGCCTCATGGACTCAAGTGATTCTCCTCCCTCAGATTCCTGAGTAGCTGGGATTGCAGGTGTCCACCACCGTGCCTGGCTAATTTTTGTATCTTTAGTAGAGACAGAGTTTCACCATGTTGGGCAGGCTGGTCTTGAACTCCTGACTTCAGGTGATCCGACTGCCTTGGCCTCCCAGAGTGCTGATATTACAGGCATGAGCCACTGTGCCTGGCCAGAAATCTTGTCTTTAAAAAAGGAAAGAAAGAGAATGAAAACTATACACAGTAACACTGATAACCATAAAAATTAACGTGGGGAAAAATAAGAAATCTTGGCCTCTACTGGTGTTTTTGTGAAGGGAAGTTGAAGGTGCTGAAGCATCTAGACAGGAAGAAAGAGCTAGGTTCACCTTTTGAGTGTGGCTCACTCTCCTCTCAGTTTCCTTTCTTAGAAAATGACATACTGCAGATGACATGATCCTATATCTAGAAAACTCCATCATCTCAGTCCAAAAGCTTCTTAAGCTGATAACCAACTTCAGCAAAGCCTAAGGATACAGATCAATGTGCAAAAATTGCAAACATTCCTATACACCAACAACAGGCAAGCAGAGAACCAAATCATAAATGAACTCCTATTCACAGTTGCCACAAAAAGAATAAAATACTAGGAATATAGCTAACAAGGGATGTGAAAGACCTCTTCAAGGAGAACTACAAACCACTGCTTAAAGAAATCAGAGGTGACACAAACAAATGGGAAAACATTTCATGCTCATGGATAGGAAAAATCAATATTATGAAATGGCCATATTGGCCAAAGCAATTTACAGATTCAATGCTATTACCATTAACTACCGTTGACATTCTTCACATACTTAGAAAAAACTATTTTAAAATTTGTATGGAACAAAAAAAGCATGAATAGCTATGACAATACTAAGCAAAAAGGATAAAGCTGCAGGCATCAGGCCACCCAACTTCAAACTATACTACAAGGCTACAGTAACTAAAACAGAATGATACTGGTGCAGAAACAGAAACACAGACCAATGGAACTGAATAGAGAACCCATAATAAGACCGCATGCCTACAGCCATCTGATCTATGACAAATCTGACAAAAACAATGGGGAAAGGAGTCCCTATTTAATAACAGGTGCTGGGAGAACTGGCTAGCCATATGCAAATATTGAAGCTGGACTCCTTCCTTATACCATATACAAAAACCAACTCAAGATGGTGTTAAAAACTTAACTGTAAAACCCAAAACTATAAAAACCTTAAAAGAAAATCTAGGCAATATCATTTCAGACATAGGCACAGGCAAAGATTTCATGACGAAGATGCCAGAAGCAATTGCAACAAAATCAAAAATTGACAAATGGGATCTAATTAAACTAAAGCACTTCTGCACAGCAAAAGAAACTATATCAGAGTAAACAGACAAGCTATAGAATGGGGAAAAGTTTTGCACTCTATCTGACAAAGGTCTAACATTATGAGAAAAAGCCACATTAAGAAGTAGGCAAAGGACATGAACAGACACTTTTCAAAAGAAGACATACATATGGTGAACAAACGTGAAAAAAAGCTCAACATTGCTGATCATTAGAGAAGTGCAAATCAAAACCACACTGAGGCTGGGTGCTGTGGCTCACCCCTGTAATTCCAGGACTTTGAGAGGCCAAGGTGGGCAGATCAGTTGAGGTTAGGAGTTTGTGACCAGCCTGGCCAACATAGTGGAATCCTGTCTCTACTGAAAAATACAAAAATTAGTCAGGCATGGTGGCAGGTGCACGTAATCCAACTACTTGAGAGGCTGAGGCAGGAGAATCACTTGAGCCCAGGAGGTGGAGGTTGCAGTGAGCTGAGATTGTGCCACAGCGTTCCAGCCTGGGTGATAGAGCAAGACTTTGTCTCAAAAAATTTAAAAATTTAATTAAAAAATAATATTTTAAATCAGAGACCTATCCCATGTTAATCTAGTGTTGAATTACAGAGGGCAGAAGACTAGGAGCTGGCATGTAGCTATTCAGAATGTGGCTCCTGAGTGAGTACAAATAATTTTCTGTCTCTTTTATTTAGGTAGAAGGGGAAGATAAAAGACTTTGATTCATGAGGAATCTGTTCACTGAGAAGTGTATGTCAAGCCACTGGTTGAATTTCCATCAAAAAAATGATTAAGCAGAGAATGGAGAAGAAGGTTGATTCCAGGTGAGTGATGGAACTTGAAAAAAAAAATATAACTGGAATGATGGTTCATATAAAACTCTGTAAACATTTTGTGTATGAAAAAAATAAATTACAAATAATGAGTGAGGTAGTAATTATGGGTATTTTCTTTTTTCATTGTTATTTTGAGTTTCTCATCTGTAAGATATGTAAATTTTATACATTATGTTACAGTCAAAAAGCATTCTGAGTGTATGGAAATGTCAATCATTAAAATTCTGATTTTGAGCAGAAGTGAGTATGATTTTCCTTAGTTTTGAAGTTACATCTTCAAGGTTGGCTCTTGTGTCTTTCTTCTACTTTTGATCATGGTTGCTTTCCGACTTTTACCTTTTGTTGGCTGTGTCTCTCCACTGAAGCTCTCAGCACCTTATAATGTGGCAGACTCTGTATAACTCTCCCTTTCTGGATTTTGGTAATTGTCCCCTCCCCTCATCTCTTTGGGCCTAGAGGTAATACCAGCTTAGGTTCTACTAGCTTCAGGTTCCTGCACTGTTCCTTGTGGTTCCTCTACACTCACAAGTTTGTAAATATATCATCTTCAGATTACTCTATTTTTAATATGTCATCTATTTTCTTGTGACCTTTCATAGATTTTATGAATGTTACTGGATTTTATCATATGGTTTTTCTATATTTATTAAGATAATCATGTCGTTTTTGTTTTTTTTTTCTATTATGCTGTATTACATAGATTGATTTTTGGATGTTAAACCAGCCTTGCATTCCTGGGATAAATCCCACTTGGTCATGGTGTTTATATGGTATATAGTTGTATTAGGGTCCTCTAGAGGGACAGAACTAATAAGACATATGTGTGTGTGTTTGTGTATGTATGTATGTGTGTATATATATATATGAGTTTATTAAGGAAAATAGACTCACACGATCACAAGGTGAAGTCCCATGATAGGCAGTCTGCAAATTGAGGAACAAGGAAGCCAGTAGTGGCTCAGTCCAAGTCCTAAAACCTCAAAAGCAGGGAAGCCAACAGTGCAGCCTTCAGTCTGTGGCCAAAGGCTTGAGAGCCCCTGGCATTCCATTGGTGTAAGTCCAAGAATCCAGCAGCCAAAGAACTTGGAGTCTGATATTCCAGGGCAGGAAACATTCAGCATGGGAGAAAGATGAAGACCAGAAGACTTAATCCCACCTTCTGCCTGCTAGCAGCACTGGCCCCCTATTGGATGATGCTCACCCACATTGTGGATGAGTCTTCCTGTCCTAGTCCACTGACTGAAATGTTAATCTCCTCTGGCAACACCCAGAAACACCCAGATCCACCCAGAAACAATATTTTGCATCCTTCAATTCAATCAAGTTGACTCTTAATCTTAACCATGACAGTGGTTTTTATATGTTGTTGGATTTGGTTTGCTACTATTTTTTGAGGATTTTTATGTCTATAGTCATGAGGTATATTGGTCTTTTTTATTCTTTTTGGTAATAATCTTTGGCTTTGGTATGATGGTGATACTCATCTCAATGAATTTGGAAGTGTGCCTCTATTTTCTGGAAGAGTTTGTAGAGTATCGTTATTATATTTTATTTGCTTATTTTTGAGATGGAGTCTTGTTTTGTAGCCCAGGCTGTAATGCAGTGGCGCAGTCTGGGCTCACTGCAACTTCCGCCTCCCAGGTTCAAGTGATTATCCTGCCTCAGCCTCCCTAGTAGCTGGGATCACAGCACCTGCTATCACATCCGGCTAATTTGTTTGTTTGTTTGTGATGGAGTCTCACACGGTTGCCCGAGCTGACGTGCAATGGCACAATCTCAGCTCACTGCAACCTCTGCCTCCCCAGGTTGAAGCAATTCTCCTGCTTCAGCCTCCCAAATAGCTGGGATTACAGGTGTCTATCACCACGCCTGCCTAATTTTTTGTATTTTTAGTAGAGACGGGGTTTCACTATTTTGGCCGGGCTGGTCTTGAATTCCTGACCTCGTGATCTGCCCGCCTCAGCCTCCCAAAGTGCTGGGATTACAGGTGTGAGTCACTGTGCTCTGCCTATTATTTCTTTTAAAATCTTTCATATAATTAAACACTGAAACTATCTGTGCTTTTTTTTGGTAGGAATATTTATTTTAGAGACAGGGTCTTGCTCTGTCGCCCTGGCTGGAGTACAGTGGCACGATCACAGCTCAATGAAGTTTCTAATTTCTGGACTCAAGCAGTTTTGCTGCCTCAGCCTCCCAAAGTGCTGGGATTATAGTGTGAGCTACCAAGCCTGGCCTCTTTATAGGAAAAATTTTAATTACTCATTTAATTTTTTTACTTGTTAGAGATTATTAAGTTTCCATTTCTTCTTTTTGTTTGTTTTTTGAGATGGAGTCTCACTCTATTGCCCAGGCTGGAGTGCAGTGGCACAGTCTTGGCTCACTGCAACCTCTGCCTCCCTGGTTTAAGCAGTTCTGCCTCAGCCTCCTGAGTAGTTGGGTTTATAGGTGCATGCCACCACGTCTGGCTGATTTTTGTGTTCTTAGTACAGATGGGGGTTTTACCATGTTGGCCTGGCTTGTCTTGAATTCCTGACCTCAAATGATCCACCTTCCTCAGCTACCAAAAGTGCTGGGATTACAAGCGTGAGCCACCGTGCCCAGCTCTATTTCTTCTTGAGTTAATTTTGCTAATTTCAGCTTTTGGAATTGTTTCCATTTCATTTAAGTTGTCCAGTTTGTTGGCATAAAGTTAATTGTATGCCCTTATAATTCTTTTAATTTATTAAGGGTCAGCGATAATGTCCTCTCTGTCATTCCTAAGTTTGGTGATCTGTGTCTTCTCTCTTTTTTCATTGGTTGATCTAGGTAAAGTCTTGTCAGTTTTGCTCAGGAACCCTTACTGTTAAGCTCTTTTTTAAACTAAGTTGAACTGGGTTCCTGTAGCTTGCAACTTAGTGTGCTACTAATTTATGGAAGTTTCTTATAGCATCCACTGTGGGTCTTGGGCAAAATGGGACTAAGGAGTGTTTAAGGGACCTATTCAGCAGGTATTATGGACCCCTTCTTCCTGAGCAGTGCCATCTTTGTGCTTCAAAATTTTGTCTTGGTAGAATGAATTTGGTTGGTCCAGCAAGGGTCAGTTTTCTCCCCCTGCTATAATCAACTAGGAGTTAGAGGAAGGTCATGGAGTTCAAGCATAGCTGCTGAGATCCTGCCCCTGTTGACAGAAGAAGGAGTTCTCATAGAAGAAGGAGTCCTTGGGTGCAGTGGCTCACGCCTGTAATCCCACCACTTTGGGAGGCTGAGGCATGTGGATCACCTGAGGTCAGGAGTTAGAGAGCAGCCTGGCCAACATGGTGAAACCCGTCTTTACTAAAAATACAAAAATTAAGTAG
>NW_016107573.1:1207648-1212658 GCF_001604975.1 Cebus imitator | reverse complement strand
AAAAAAAAAAAAAAAAGAAAAGAAAGAAATAGTTTATTGGTTAGGCGCTGTGGCTTACTCCTGTGTAATCCCAGCACTTCGAGAGGCCAAGGCAGGCAGATCACCTGAGGTCAGGAGTTTGAGACCAGTCTGACCAACATGGTAAAACTCTGTCTCTACTAAAAATACAAAATTAGCTGGGCATGGTGGCACATGCCTATAATCCCAGCTACTCTATAAACTGAGGCAGGAGTATTGTTTGTACCTGGGAGGCAGAGGCTGCAGTGCGCGGAGATCACACCATTGCCTGGGCAAGAAGAGTGAAACTCTTTCCCAATCACACCCTCTCCTTTCCTAGAGTTAATCACCATCCTACCTTTAATGGTAATCACTTTCTTAAATTTCTTTTAATTTTTACCTAATAAGCATACATTCCTAAACAATACAGTTTAGTTTTGCCTCTTTGCCTTAAATACATGGAATGATACTGTATGTATTCTTTTGTATCTTGATTCTTTGTTTCAAGGTTTTAGGATTCCTCCATGTTGCTGTGTGGAGTTGTAATTTGCTCATTTTCCTTGCTCTGTAATATTACATTGTAAGAATATTTCAGTTTATTTATTTTTTTTTTCGAGACAGAGTCTCGCTCTGTCACCCAGGCTGGAGTGCAGTGGCATGATCTCGGCTCACTGCAACCTCCACCTCCCTGGTTCAAGCAATTCCACTTAGCCGCCTGAGTAGCTGGGATTATGGGCGCATGCCACCTCACGCGACTAATTTTTTTGTAGTTTTAATAGAGATGGCTGGAAATCCTGACCTCAGGCAATCCACCCACCTCGTCCTCCCAAAGTGCTGGAATTACAGGCATGAGCCACCGCACCAGGCTATCATACCTTTTCATATGTTGATTGGGTACTAGATTTTCTCTTTTTGAAGTACACATTCAAGTCTTATTCCTGTTTTTCCAACGAGTTGTATATTATTTGTACTAATTAATATATAGGAGCTTTTCTGTTTTTGAATATGAATCTTTTTGTACCGCTGCACTCCAGCCTGGTGACAGAAATGAGACTTCGTCTCAAAAAAAAAGAAAAAAAAGGTATGCGAAGAGAAAATATGTGACAAATATCTTCTCCCTTCACTTCATCATCAGTTGATGAATTAAGTTGTTTTAAATTTAGGCCGGGTGCTGTGGCTCATGCCTGGAGTTCCAGCACTTTGAGAGGCTGAGGCAGGTGGATCACTCAAGGTCAGGAGTTTTAGACAAGCCTGGCCAACAGGGCAAAACCTCATCTCTACTAGTAATATAAAAATTAGCTGGGCGTGGTGATGTGTGCCTGTAGTCGCAGGTACTTTAGAGGCTAAGGCAGGAGAATTGCTTGAACCTGGGAAGCGGAGGTTGCAGTGAGTGGAGATGGCACCACTGCACTCCAGCCTGGGCAACAGAATGAAACTGTCTCAAACAAGAAAAAAGAAAAGAAAAGAAAGCCAGGCACAGTGGCTCTCCCCTGTGATCCCAGCACTTTGGGAGGCCAAGGCAGGCAGATCATTTGAGGTCAGGAGTTCAAGGCTAGCCTGGCCAACACAGTGAAATTTCATCTCTACTAAAAATGCAAAAATCAGCCAGGTGTGGTGTTGCATGCCTATAATCCCCGCTAGTTGGGAGGCTGAAATGGGAGAATCACTTGAACCCAGGGGGCGGAGGTTACAGTGAGCTGAGGTGGTACCACTGACTCTGGCCTGGGTGACAAAGTGAGACTTCGTCTCAAAAAACAATTTTTAACCTAGTAAAATGTGTCAGTATTTTCCTTTATGATTAATATATGTTCTGTCAGGTTTAAGGAATCTGTTTCTTTCCTGATGTCATGAAGATATTCTGGGTTTTGTTTTGTTTTATTGTTAGTGTTTGAGACAAGATCTCGCACCGTCATAGGCTGGATTGCAGTGGCACAATCAGGAACACTGTGGCCTCAACCTCCCAGGCTCAAGCAATCCTCTCACTTCAGCCTCCCAAGAAGCTGGTAGTACAGGTGTGTGCCACCACACCTGGTGAATTTTTGTATTTTTTGTAGAGATGGAGTTTTACCATATTGCCCAGAGTTGTCTCAAACTCCTGGGATCAAGCAATTTGCCTGCCTCAGCCTCTCAAAGTGCTGGGATTATAGACATTCTGTATCATCTTTTTTTTTGAGACAGAGTTTTGTTCTTATTGCCCAGGCTGGAGTGCAGTGGCATGATCTTGGCTACTGCAACCTCTGCCTCCTGGGTTCAAGCGATTCTCCTGCCTCAGCTTCCCAAGTAATTAGGATTACAGGCATTTGCCACCACATCTGGCTAATTCTGTATTTTTAGTAGAGACGAGGTTTCACCATGTTGGTCAGGCCGGCCTCAAACTCCTGAAATCGGGTGATCCACTGGCCTCGGCCTCCCAAAGTATTGGGATTACAGGCGTGAGCCACTGTGCCCGGCCTGTATCATCTTTAAGAACTTATTATTTTGCTGTTTACCTCCTGAAATTGATTTCAGATCTCCTGAAATTGATTTTTGTTTATATGTGAGTCAGAGATCCTATTTTTTTTTTCACATGGGTATATAATTGCCCCAGCACAGTTTATTGAAAAAACTGCCCTATAGTGCCATCCTTATCATTACTCAAGTGTTCATTTAAGCCCAAGTCGGTTTCTTGGCTATCAGCCTTGTTCCTTTGGTCAATTTGTTTCTGCTGCAAAATTGTGATGTCTTGATTATGTAGTCTTGCAATAAGCCTGATATTTGAATAAGACTGCTTATCTAGTACTTTTAAGAAATGTCTAAGCTACTCTTGGTATTTATAATTCTATAAAAGCTTCAGAGTCAACTTGCCAAGTCCTCTCCCTCCCCAAAATAAAATCTTTTTCTTTTTTTTTCTGAAACAGTCTTTCTCTGTCACCCAGGCTGGAGTGGCACGATCTTGATGCACTGCACCTTCTGCCTCCCAGGTTCAAGTGATTCTCTTGCCTCAGCCCCTAGAGTAGCTGGGATTATAGGCACCTGCCACCACGCCTTGCTGGTTTTTTGTATTTTTAGTAGAGATGGTGTTTCATCATGTTGGCCAGGCTGGTCTCAAACTCCCGTCTCAGTCAAGGTGATCTGCCCACCTTGGTCTTCCAAAGTGCTGGGATGATAGGCGTGAGCCACTGTGCCCAACCCTCTATTGGGTTTTGTTTTTGTTTTTTTGAGATAAAGTCTCGCTCTGTCACCCAGGCTGGAGTGCAATGGCACCATCTCAGCTCACTGCAACCTCCGCCTCCCGGGTTCAAGTGATTCTCCTGCCTCAGCCTCCCAAGTAGCTGGGACTACAGGCATGTGTCACCATGCCCAGCTAATTTTTGTATTTTTAGTAGAGATGTGGTTTCACTGTGTTAGCCAGGATGGTCTCGATCTCCTGACCTCGTGATCCACCTGCCTCGGCTTCCCAAAGTGCTGAGATAACAGGCGTGAGCCACTGCACCTGGTGTTATACTGATTTTAATTGAGATTACTTTGAAGCTATAGATCACAGTGGGAAAAATTGACATCTATATTGTATCAGTTAGGAAATGGTGGGAACCCTTCTGAAATCTAAGTTTCCAGGCACCAACCAAGGGTCAACCTCGTAAGCAGGATTTTCTAAGAACAGCAGCCACAGGCCTGCTGTGTTATTTTCTGCACAAAAGGAAAACAGATATAACAGAGGAGATCAAAGAGAAAAGCTGGTTCCTTAAAAAGACTAATACAGTTCACAGCCAGTGAAACTGATCAAGAAGGGAGAAAACCAAATAAATTATTTTGCCTATAAAATTATTAGATTTACTCCTATGTTTGATGTTTGTGATGCCATTTGAAAATAGTATATAAATATATATAATTGTTTTTTCTTTATTGTTAGTTTATAGAAATATACAGTTGACCCTCATTTATTTCGTTTTCTTAATCAGTTTCACTGGCTGTCAACTGTATTAGTCTTTTTAGGGAACCAGCTTTTCTCTTTGATCTTCTCTGTTATGTCTGTTTTCCCTTTGTGCAGAAAATAACATAGCAGGCCTGTGGCTGCTGTTCCTAGAAAATCCTGCTTACGAGGTTGACCCTTGGTTGGTGTCTGGAAACTTAGATTTCAGAAGGGTTCCCTCCATTCCCTAACTGATGAATAGTTAACAGGATCTACACTGTGTGTTCATGCAGTGTTTTTTATGCTGGATACTAGCACTCCCTCTAGGAGTCTGGAATTTTGGTATATGTTAGGTAGAGGGTGCCTATCTGACCAGCCCTCAGTAAAAGCTTGGGTAATGAGTCTCTAATAAGTTTCACTGATACACAACACTTCTCATGTGTTATCACAATTCAGTGCTGGAGGAATTAAGAGTGTCCTATGTGATTCCACTGGGAGAGGATTCTTGGAAGCTTGTACTTGATTTCCACCAGACTTTGCCCTGTGCCCCTTTTCCCTTTGCTGTTTTGCTTTGAATCCTTTTCCACAAAATCAAAGAAAAAACATAATGGAAATTAGCAAATACGTTGAAATGCTTTTAAAAATACTACATATCAACATATGAAATGCTACAGTCATGTTTAGAGAAATGTATAATAGGTTTAATGCATTTAATGTACAGTATTAAATGCATGTATTGGCCAGGCGCGGTGGCTCAAGCCTGTAATCCCAGCACTTTGGGAGGCCGAGGCGGGTGGATCACGAGGTCAAGAGATCGAGACCATCCTGGTCAATACGGTGAAACCCCGTCTCTACTAAAAATACAAAAGTTAGCTGGGCATGGTGGAGCATGCCTGTAGTCCCAGCTACTTGGGAGGCTGAGGCAGGAGAATGACTTGAACCCAGGAGGCAGAGGTTGCAGTGAGCCAAGATCACGCCACTACACTAGGCACTCCAGCCTGGTGACTGGGCAAGACTTCGTCTCAAAAAATAATAATAATAATAATAATTAAGACTAAAAATGAACATACTATGCAATCTAACATTTTTTCCTTTTTCTTTTTTCCCTTTTTTTTTTTTTTTTT
>NW_016107573.1:1204122-1206353 GCF_001604975.1 Cebus imitator | reverse complement strand
CAAGCTGAAGTGCAATGGCACTATCTTGGCTCATCAAAACCTCCACCTCCTGGGTTCAAGCGATTCTCCTGCCTCAGCCTCTTGAGTGGCAGGGATTACAGGCACCTCCCACTATGCCCAGCTAATTTTGTATTTTTAGTAGAGACAAGTTTTCTCTATTTTCTTTTTTTAAGACGGGGTTTCACCATGTTGGTCAGGCTGGTCTTGAACTCCCGACCTCAGGTGATCCACCCACCTTGGACTCCAAAGTGCTTGGATTACAGGCATGAGCCACCACGCCCGGCCGAGAAAAGTTTTCTCCATCTTGGTCAGGCTGGCCTTGAACTCCCCACCTCAGGTGATCCACCTGCCTCAGCCCTGCAAAGTGCTGGGATTACAGGCATGAGCCACTGTGCCCTGCCCGTGAAACCCCATCTTTACAAAATATTAGCTAGGTGGTAGCATGCACCTGTAATTGTAGCTACTCAGGAGGCCAAGGTGGGAAGATCACCTGAGCCTGGGAAGTCGAGGCAGCGGTGAGCCATGATTACATCACTGTACTCCAGTGGGGCAACAGAATGAGACTCATTCATAGATAGATATATAGAGATAGATAGATAACAGACTGACTATAGATATGTAGCTTAATAAATTGATTCTGTTTTGTTTAATTGGCCTATGTGTCTGTTTTTATGCCAGTATCATGCTGTTTTGGTTACTACAGATTTGTGGTTTATTTTGAAGTCTGGTGGTGTGATGTCTCTTTTGTAGTCCTATACAAATTTTAAGATTTTTTCCTATTTATGTGAAGGATGTCACTGGTATTTTGATAGGGCCTGTGTGCATTTTAGCATATTCTTCTGTCCTCTGTTCTTAGTCTTTTTCTGCAAATTGGTAAGTGGATATAGGGACTTAATCAAATTTAAGTTTTATTTTTGGGGGGTAGTACAAGATAATTTCAAAGAAGCAAAGCAGTGAACAGTATCAGCCTCAGATATGATACCTGTATTAGTTCGTTCTTACCCTGCTATGAAGAAATATCCAAGACTAAGTAATTTATAAAGAAAAGAAGTTTAATTGACTCACAGTTTCGCGTTTCTGGAGAGGCCTCAGGAAACTTACAGTCATGGTGGAGGGAGAAGCAAGCACGTCCTTCTTCACATGGTGGCAGAAAAGAAAAGTGCAGAGTGAAGTAGGGGAAAGCCCCATATAAAACCATCAGATCTTGTGGGAACTCACTCACTATCATGAGAATAGCATGGGGGAACTACCCCCATAATCTAATCCCCTTCCATGGGGCCCCTCCTATGACACCTGGGGATTATGGGAACTACAATTCAAGATGTGATTTGAGTGGAGGCACAGCTAAACCATATCAATACCTATGTTTTTTTTGTTTTTTGGAGACAGAGTGTCACTCTGTCACCCAGGCTGGAGTGCAATGGTAAGATCTTGTCTCACTGCAACCTCTGCCCCCTGGGTTCAAGTGATTCTTGTGCCTCAGCCTCCCGAGTAGCTAGGACTACATGTGCGCCACCATGCTTGGCTAAATTTTGTATTTTTAGTAGATGTTGGGTTTCACCATGTTGTCCAGGCTGGTCTGGAACTCCTAACCTCAGGTGATCCGCCCACCTCAGCCTCCCAAAGTGCTGGGATTACAGACAAAGCCACAATGCCAGGCCATCAATACCTACGTTGGAACTATCAGGAAATTTTATTTTATTTTATTTTTGTGTATTTATGTATTTTTAATTTTTTTTTATTTTTTGAGATGGAGTCTCACACTGTGGCCTGGGCTGGAGTGCAATGGCGCAATCTCGGCTCACTGCAACCTTTGCATCCCGGGTTCAAGTGATTCTCCTGCCTCAGCCTCCCGAGTAGCTGGGATTACAGTTGCACACCACCACACCCAGCTAATTTTTTGTATTTTTGGTAAAGATGGGGTTTTACTCTGTTGGCCAGACTGGTCTCGAACTCCTGGCCTCATGATTCACCACCCTTGGCCCCCCAAAGTACTGGGATTACAGGAGTGAGCCACTGTGCCCAGCCTATTTATTTATTTTTAAGATGGAGTTTTGCTCTTATTGTCCAGGCTGGAGTGCAGTGGCACGATCTCAGCTCACTGCAACCTTTACCTCCTGGATTCAAATGATTTTCCTGCCTCAGCCTCCCAGGTAGCTGGGATTACAGGCATCCACTATCATGCCTGGCTAATTTTTTTATTTTTAGTAGAGATGGGGTTTCACCATGTT
>NW_016107573.1:1200676-1201954 GCF_001604975.1 Cebus imitator | reverse complement strand
CAGTGGTGCAGTCTTGGCTCACTGCAACCTCTGCCTCCCCAGGCTCAAGCGATTCTCCTGCCTCAGCCTCCCAAGTAGGTAGGATTACAGGTGCACACCACCATGCCCAGCTAATTTAAAAAATATTTTAGTAGAGATGGGATTTTGCTATGTTGGCCAGGCTGCACTTGAACTCCTGACCTCAGGTGATCCAACCGCCTCGGCCTCCCAAAGTGCTGGGATTATAGGTGTGAGCCACCATGCCCCGCCTCAGATCATATTTTTTATTGTAAAATATATAAAACATAAATTTTCTCATTTTAACCATTTTTAAGTGTGTGATCAGTGGCATATTAAGTACATTCACAATGTTGTGCACCCATCACCCCCTTTTAAAATCGTGTGTAACAGAAACTCTGTACCCATCAAACAGTTACTCCCCATTCCTCTTTTCTCTCAGCCTCTGGTAAACTCTAGTCTACTTTTTGTTTCTGTGAATTAACCCATTATATGTACCCCATATAAATGGAATTATGTAATATTTCTCCTTTTTGTTCTCCACTGTCCACATGGGAGTGCAGTGATAGGAACACAGCTTGTTGCAACCTCAACCTCCTGGGCTCAAGTGATCCTCCTGTTTCAGCCTGTCATATAGCTGGGACTACATGTTCATGCCACAAACCCTTGCTGATTATTTTTTTTTTAATTTTTTGTAGAAACAGGGTCTCACCATGTTGCTCAGCCTGGTCTCAAACTCCTGGGTTTCCCAGAGTGTTGGGATTACAGGTGTAAGCCACCGTACCTGGCCTTATTTCAAACTCCTTTTGTGTCTGGCTTATTTTACCTGTTTACAGAATTCATTCATGTTGTAGTTTATATTCATTCTTTTTTATGGGTGAATGATGCTATTTCATTCGTGACTATACCACATTTTGTTTATTCATTCATCCATTGATAAACCATTAGAGCTGGGGGCTGTGGCTTATGCCTGCAATTCCAGCACTTTAGAGAGCTGAGGCTGGTGGATTGCTTGAGCCCAGGAGTTCAAGACTACTCTAAGCATCAAGGAGAAACCATCTCTACAAAAAAAAAAAAAAATTAACCAAAATTAGCTAAAAATTAGCTTGGCGGTACATGGCTACAGTCCCAGCTACTCGGGAGGCTGAGGTAGGAGGATCACCTGAGCTTGGGATGTCAAGGCTGTGGTGAGCCCTGATCACACCACTGCACTCCAGACTGGATGACAGACTGAGAGCCTGTCTTTTAAGAAAAAAAAATTGTGGAGGGAGAAAGGTGTCT
>NW_016107573.1:1192802-1198861 GCF_001604975.1 Cebus imitator | reverse complement strand
TTTAAAAGACGGGTCTTCACCATGTTAGTCAGGCTGGTCTTGAACTCCCGACCTCAGGCGATCCACCTGCCTTGGCCTCCAAAGTACTTGGATTACAGGCGTGAGCCACCATGCCTGGCCTGAGACCTTGTCTCTTAAAAAAATAATACTGTTTAAGAGACCTTGTGTCTTAAAAAAACAACACAGTGAGACCTTGTCTCTTAAAAATGTATGTTTTTAAATATATATTTATTTAAATAAATATATTTAACACGGTCTGACCGTGTTGTTGTTTTTTTAAGAGACATGGTCTCACCGTGTTGTTGTTTTTTTAAGAGACAAAGTCTCACTGGCATGCATCTGTGGTCCTAGTTGCTTGGGAGGCTCAGATGGGAGGATCGCAAGAGCCTGGGAGGTTGAGGCTGCAGTGAGCTGTGGTCATGCCACAGCATTCCAGCTTGGGCGACAGTGAGAACCTGTCTCAAACAAAAGAAAACTATGTTAGGCCTAATGACTCCAGAGGGTACCCTCCAGCTCTGTAGTTCCTGCCTAGAGCTGACCCAGCAGTACCCACCTCCAGTCGTTGGCCGATATTTCTGTCAGATTGGGCTGCCTATTATCCTTGAAACCTTGATATTGTCAGTCTTAGTGAGCTTATTTGTTTAATTTTGCTTGTATATTAAAAGTATTTGTATCACATGCAGAGATAACTTTATTCTCTCCTTGCCTCCTTCCTCTTCAAATTTAAGGTATTTTAGGGATGGTGCAATTAAGAAACCTTATTCTCCAAAGACACTGTCCAATAGGAAGTCTTCTGCATCCTTGGGGATCCGGAGAGAGTTACCTAGTACCAGTCATCTAGTGCAGTATCGTGGCACACATGCTTGTACCCGACAGGGCCGGTTAAGAGAATTGCACATCAGGTGAGCTTATGAGTGGCCACCAGTCTGTGGGTACTTTTTTCTTATTCTCCCTTCTTGGTTAAAATGAGGGAATAGTTCTTATTCTCCCATCTCAATTAGTTGGAGATCTTGATGCCTGTTCTATATAGTAGAATGTTCACATGAAGAAGATATTCAGAAATCTGCAGACATAAAATCTGTCATTGAGTGTTTTCATTTCTCCACTTGTGCCCTGGAATATGAAGCTGTCAAGATTGTTAGACTTTTAGAGAAAGTCTAAACGTGGTCCAAGAAAGGAGGAACTACTCTTTTTTTTCTTCTTGGATTTTCTGGTGAATTCTAGAAAAGCTGTAATACTTCTGCTACTCTCGATTAGGTATATTAAAGACATCCATTTCTTTATTCAAAAATTTATCAGACCAGGTGTGGTGGTTCACACCTGTAATGCCAGCACTTTGGGAGGCTGAGGTTGGCAGATCACCTGAAGTCAGGAGTTTGAGACCCTGTCTACATGAAAAATACAAAAAATTAGCTGGGTGTGGTGGCACACACCTATAATCCCAGCTCCTCGGAAGGCTAAGGCACGAGAATCTCTTGAACCTGGGAGGAGGAGGTTGCGGTGAGCCAAGATTGCTCCACTGGACTCCAGCCTGAGTGAGAGTAAGGCTCCATCTCTCTCTTTTTTTTTTTTTTCTTTTTTAAAAATGGGGTTTCACCACGTTGGTCAGGCTGGTCTTGAACTCCTGACCTCAGGTGATCCGCCTGCCTTGGCCTCCAAAGTGCTTGGATTACAGGCGTGAGCCACCGCACCCAGCCGAGGTGCCATCTCAAAACAATAACAACAACAACAACAACAACAACAAATTTATCAGGTGCCTACCATGTCAGGTGTTACGCTAGATGCTGAGCATATAAGGTGAATAAGACAATCTTGGTCTATGACTTCATGAAAGCTTAAAATCAGGTAGGCTTGATAGACTGCCAGGCTATAATAATAAAGTGAGATTAGTTCAATGAGAGTAGAAGGATGTGATACCACAGGCACATATGGCAAGAACAGCCACACCAGTATAGGCAGCAATTACTCTCTCTGGAGGAAGTAGGGTTTAAGCTGAGTCCTGAAGGATAATGGAAGAATAAACCAGATAAAGGGCAGGAGAAGGTGTGTTTTAGTTGAGCTCGGGGTTTAACTATATAATATAAAACAAGCCACCTTTCTGTGTATGCCAGGCACTGTGCCAGATACTAGAGGTACCACAAAGCACCAGTTTCTGCTTTCAGGGTCTCACAGTGCAGAGGGAATGACAGACACCCTGTGAGCTGATTGCTGTGATATGGTGTCATAGCATTACAAGAGGGGTTTGAACAGAGTGCTGAGAGTACACAGCTGCTACTCTGTTTACATTGGAGACGGTTCAGGATTAGTGGGCATTTGCCAAGCATTATAGGCAGGAATAATAATATGAACAAAAGAATTTGATGTACTTCCTGCACCTCAGTTTTGAAGTTTTTATCTCTTCATTGACAATTTGCATTGAAAATACATTTTTAAAAAAATCTACTTGATTTTAGCTTCGTAAATCTGCCCATCCTATGCCCTGTTCGATGCAAGATTAGCTATGATACCACCTTTTGACTCATACTAACGTCCCTCTGCCTGAGACCTTAAAGCCTTCCTTTCTTTTCCAGAAAAGCGATGATGTAAGCCCAATGGAATTTTAAAATATGTATATCCTTTTTTTCCATCTTTCAGATGCGTTGCCAGAAAGTTCTTATATTTATGGATTCGAATGACTTTTGGAAGAGTGTCTCCCTCTAAAGCCAGGTAGTATTAGCTCAGAACAACATATTTCTGCTGAGTTCATTCTAGGGTTTTCTTTTATATTAAGCCTATACATAAAGTTTATTATGACTTGTGCTGTTACATTTCTCCCGTGTTCCTCCCCAGCCTGCAGTAGGTAGAAACAGTCCCTAATATAACCATGTAATATAGTGGTAACTTCATACCTGTTAGTTGACTGCAGCTGCATTCATGGTGAGCTGTGAATGTTATCTACAAAGTAGCTAACGAAGGTTAAGTTTTAGTGTTTAATGTTATGGCCTTTAGCTACTGTGGCCTTCAGTTTCAAAGAAAAAGAAAAACAAATAACAAGCATGTGACCAAATGAAAGAATCAGGCAGGGCTTGGTGGCTTATGCCTGTAAACCCAGCACTTTGGGAGGCCGAGGCAGGCAGATCACCTGAAGTTATGAGTTCGAGACCAGCCTGTCCAACATGGTGAAACCTCATCTCTACAAAAATTAGCTGAGCGAGGTGGCATACCCCTGTAATACCAGCTACTTGGGAGGCTGAGGAAGGAGAACCACTTGAACCCTGGAGGTAGAGGTCGAGGTCAGCTGAGATCGTGCCATTGCACTCCAGCCTGGGCAACAGAGTGAGACTCCATCTCAAAAAAAAAAAAAGAATCATACTTAAGTAAACTGGATAGATAAGATCTCTCTGGGAAAAGTGTTTGCCCAAGAGAAGTAATTGAGCTCTTTCGCGGGACTGAGAGAGCTGAGACTGACAAATTGACTTGATCTAGTGCAGAACCTGGGGGGAAAAAATTGCCTTTGGCAAAGGAAGTGAAATTTTAGTGAGGAGCAAATCCCTCTGTCATAGCTTCATTTTGTTTAGACCAATGCTGTCCATTGCTGTGGTTTTGGGTTATAATTGCTATAGCGGCAGTGCTGAGAGTGGACTACAAGAGAGAGTCACAAGAGTCAGGGACCCTGTGCAGGAGGCAGGGGGACTAGAGAGAAGGGGCCAGCGCAAGGTATGTTTCAAAAAGACAATTGGCAGCCTTTGAGAATGTAAGCGCTTCCTAAAAACTGAAGTATCCTGGGTTCCCTCCTGCTCCCGTCTTCCCCTTTTCTTTACCATAGTATAATCTTTCCTATTTCAGTTTTCTGACAGTCTGACTCCATTCAATGTCTCTCAAGCAAACTTGGTCTGTGTTTGTTTTCTGAAATCTTTTCTTTGTATACTTGGTGAGGGGCCCTGCTGTTCTATCTCTTCTTTTTGTATCTTTACAGTGAAGCTCCTGATGTGGGTATGTTACCACCCAGATCTAGGTCCATTCTGCCTATGCGTGCTAAATCAATCACCGTAACACACAGGTTTTGCAAAAGAGAAGAGACTTATTTGCAAGGCCACTGAAGGAGGAGGTGGGAGAACAGGTCTCAAATCTGCCTCCTAAAAGATAAGCCTGAGGGATATTTGTGAGTTAGGGAAGTGGGGTGGTTTAAGGTGTGGGGAAAGGTGATTGGCAGTGGAGAAAATAAAGTCGCATTTGTTGTGCACAAGTGTAGTCAGGGTTTATGGCATTTCATAGGACACATATACAGAAAATAGAGGCATTAACATGATCAGAGGGTGGAGTTTTTGGCCCTCAGGCATCAAAAGATCCTTTTGGGCACCTTCACAGGCCTAATTGAAGGGTGAGTGGTCTCCACCACTTTTAACGGGACAGGAGTTAGCCCACGTTCCTGAAAAATAACTGAAGTGACCATTGCCATGGTGACCTATGAGTGTTATCTATAAAGTAGCTAGTGAAGGTTAAGTTTTAGTGTTCAGACTTGGTGTGGTGGCTCATGCCTGTACTCCTAGCACTTTGGGAGGATGAGGCAGGCGTGGATCACTTGAGGTCAGGAGTTCGAAACCAACCTGGCCAACATAGTGAAACTTTGTCTCTACTGAAAATACAAAAAAAATTAGGTGGGCTTGGTGGCAGGTGCCTGTAATCCCAGCTACTTAGGAGCCAGAAGCAGGAGAATTTCTTGAACCCGGTAGGCAGAGGTTGCAGTCAGCCGAGATCGCCCCATTGCACTGTAGCCTGGGCAACAGAAAGAAAGTCTGTTCAGCTTCAAAAAAAAAGGTAAAAAAGAATAGAGCAAGGGACCAAAGCATGCAGGGCAGCAGATGTGATCACCTTACCCCTGGTTTTCAGCTGCAGCCCGTCCCTGCTACAGTGCTAGGCATTGTTCACCTCTATTTTACCTTCTCCTGGATCTTGGGCGAGTCATCCTTCACTGCCTTGGTAGCTCTTTAGTGCCTTAAATAAGTTTTTTTGGTCGGCTTTTTTTTGTTGTTCATTGGGAGAATTGATTTAAATTGCCTAGTTTGCTATTATCAGAATTCTCTCTTTTTTGTTTAATTCAGTTGTGTATTCTATTGACTTCTTCACTGTTAGCTTAGAAGTTATATTCTTTTACTCTTCCTTTACTGACTGCTCTGATAAGTTACAAAGATGAATGTGTGTTTGTAACTTAACCGAATCTAATGTTAATTGGTCCCTTACTCTCTTCCTAAACAAGACAGGGTCTTTCGAGGAGTTTAGCTCTACCTATCTCCCTTTCTTTGTGTATATTTTTAAGTCTACAAAGCATTATTATTCTCATTTTATTTTTTGAGACAGTCTTGCTCTGTCACTCAGGCTGCAGTGCAGTGGCACAATCTTAGCTCACTGCAACCTCTGCCTTCTGGATTCAAGCGATTCCCCTGCCTCAGCCTCCCAAGTAGCTGAGATTACAGGTGGGAGCCTCCATGCACAGCTAATTTTTGTATTTTTGTAGAGATGGGGTTTCACCATGTTGGCCAGGCTGGTCTCGAACTCCTGACCTCAGCTGATCCATCTGCCTTGGCCTCCCAAAGTGCTGGGATTACAGGCGTGAGCCACCGTGACTGGCCCTAAAAAATCCTTTTTTATTTTTGGAGACAGAGTCTTGCTGTGTCCCGAGGCTGGAGGGAGTGCAGTGATGCGATTTTGGCTCATTGCAACCTCCACCTTCTGGACTACAGGTGCATGCCACCACACCTGGCTGATTTTTGTATTTTTAGTAGAGAAGGGGTTTCACCATGTTGGCCTGGATGGTCTTTATCTCCTGACCTCATGATCTGCCCATCTCTGCCTCCCTAAGTGCTGGGATTATAGGCATGAGCCACTGTGCCCGACCACCTAAAATTTATTTTTGCGCAATTTTATTTATCTATATTTGACCCATATTTGAGCAAGAACCTCTTTTCAAATAATGCCTGCTTATATTCCAACTCCTTGAGAAATGCTGACTGTATGTTAGAAATACATAGACTCTAAGAGAAAGTCTGACAATGGCTGAAACACATTGAGATTTTCTTTTT
>NW_016107573.1:1190414-1192728 GCF_001604975.1 Cebus imitator | reverse complement strand
TTAACTTTTTTATTTTTAGAGACAGGGTCTCACTGTTTCCCAGGCTGGTCTTGAACTCCTGCACTCAAGTGATCCTCCGTGCTCAGCCTCCCAAAGTGCTAGGATTACAGGCATGAGGGGATTTACATTTCTTTTTTTTTATAAGCTATCTAGAGGTTGGCAGCTACTGTTATTGCTTTAGCTGTTCAGTGACGTCATTTCGGACTCAGCCTTCTAGTTCAGCATCCTTAGCACTTTGGCCCTTTGTCCTCATAGGTAACACTTCGTAGTTGCAAGATGACTATTCTAGCTTTACACAGGAAGGAGAGGGTAAGGGTGGTGTCAGTTTGATCTGTCTCTTTATCAAGAAAGAAAACTGCCCTAGAGTTTCCCCCACTGAATTCTGCTTCTGCCTCGTTGGCCCGAGCTTTGTCACTGGCAACCTTTAGCTACAGAGGAGGTTGGGAAAGAAATCTTTGTGGCCTCTCTAGTGGATACTGATAAGAAAAAGGGCTTGGCAGTGGGTGTTGTGTTAGCCTGTGACTGCTAACACTGCTACACTGCTTTAAAACATTTGCATTATGCTGTTTTTCATTTCTTTGCTCTTTAGTGGTAGCCAGGTGCATGATCTCAGCTCACGAAATTTAATGGACAATGCTAAAGCTATACCCTCCCCCGCTCCCTCCTACTGCCTCTCCTCCTTAGAGATAGCCACTCTTTTGATTCTAGTATGATTGTTCTCCTGTGATTGTTCTCACTCTTTTGATTCTGGTATGATGTTCTTTTTCCTGTAAAAATATGTGCATGTGATCATAAAGAATAAATGTGTGGTGCACTCCTGTAGTCCTGTCTACTTGGGAGGCTGTGGCAGGAAAATCATTTGAGGCCAAGAGTTTGAGGCTAGCCTGGGAAATGTAATGAGATCCCATCACTTAAAAAGAGGCAGGAGGTGGCTTATGCCTGAATACCAGCACTATGAGCAGACTCATACCCTGCTCTGGTGTAGTGCACAAGGAGAGCTAGTCATGTGATTTATTTCTTCTTTTTTTAGAATAGAGACAGAATCTTTATCTGTTGCCCAGGGTGTTCTCAAACTCCTGGCCTCAAGCAATACTCCCACCTTGGCTTAAAATGCTGGTATTACAGGCGTGAGCCAAGGTAAGAGGATCACTTGAGCCTAGGAGTTCAAGACCAGACTACGCAACATAGTGAGACCCATCTCTCCAAAGAAAAAAAAATTAGCCAGACGTGGTGGTGCATGCCTGTAGTCCCAGCTATGTGGGAGGCTTAGGTTGGAGGATCACTTGAGCCTGGGAGGTTGGAGTGCAGTAAGCCATTGATCATGCCATTGCACTCCAGCTTGGGCAACAGAGCAACAGCATGTCTCAAAAATAAATAAATAAGTAAATGGTATGGCTTTGTGTAGTTAGAACATTTATGAATGGTGTCATACTGTGCTTTGCAACTTGGGTTTTTATTGCAACAGTATATTTTTGAGGTTTAGCCATGTGATTTCTCTTTTTTTTTTTTTTTTTTAGTTATTTATTATAAAAGAGAGATATGGAAATTATTTACATGATGAAAGATTTGAGAATTTCTTCTTTTTGAGACGGAGTTTCGCTCTTGTTACCCAGGCTGGAGTGCAATGGCGCAATCTTGGCTCACTGAAATCTCCACCTCCTGGGTTCAGGCAATTCTCCTGCCTCAACCTCCGGAGTAGCTGGGATTACAGGCACGCGCCACCATGCCCAGCCAATGTTTTGCATTTTTAGTAGAGAAGGGGTTTCACCATGTTGACCAGGATGGTCTCGATCTCTTGACCTCGTGGTCCACCCGCCTTGGCCTCCCAAAGTGCTGGGATTACAGGCTTGAGCCACCGCGCCCTGCAAGATTTGAGAATTTCATTGGAATGGGCAGCTTCACATTGATGCCATTTCAATAGTGACTTATTTCAGTCTACATACTTTCCAAGAATGTCACCATCTCTTTTTTTTATTTTTTTATTTTTTCTTTTCTTCTTGTCTTTGAAAACTTGTTTTCTAATTGTCACCATCTCTAAATAGGAAATAATCCTTGTCATCTAGAACTGCTTTGGTGCCTCCGTATCCTAGGAGAAAAACTTTATCTCCAACTTTCATGCTAACTGGTTGAATCTCTCCACTCTTTCCTTTAGAACACGATCCAACAGCAACTACTGTTGCTTAGACTACTTTTCCTTGAATTTTTCTGGAAACATTATGCCTCCTTTGGTTACAGTTTTAGCAGCACTCCTTTCAACCAATACTCAGTCAAAGAGTGGAAGAAACTTTCGTTTTTTTTTTTTTTTTTTTTTTTT
>NW_016107573.1:1175848-1190129 GCF_001604975.1 Cebus imitator | reverse complement strand
CGCCCGGCCTGGAAGAAACTTTCTAAACACTTGTCCTGCCTTGATTACCTCCGCCTCAGACTCGTTGGTACTCTGCTCTGGCACACCGTGGCAAGGAGAGCTAGCCATCTGAGTTCTTTCTTCTTCTTTTTAAAAATAGAGACAGAGTCTTTCTCTGAGGCCCAGGCTATACTCGAACTACTGACCTCAAGCAGTCCTCCCATCTTGATTTCTTAAAGTGCTGGGATTACAGAAGTGATCCGCCATGCCTGGTCCTTTCCATGTGGATATACAGCGATTTATTAACTGTGTATATTATGTCATTGTATAAACAAGGCACAGTTTATCTGTTTACTTGCTTTTTAGAATTACAAACATTACTACTGAGTGCATTCCTTTTTTTCTTCTTCATCTTTTTTTTTTTTCAAGACTCCATGTTACCTGGGCAGGAGTACAGTGGCACAATCTCAGCTCACTGCAACCTCTGCTTCCCAGGTTCAAGCGATTCTCCTGCCTCAGTCTCCCAAGTAGCTGGGACTGCAGGCATGTATCACCATGCCCGGGTAATTTTTGTATTTTTAGTAGAGATGGAGTTGGTCAGGTTGGTCTCGAATTCCCGACCTCAGGAGATCCACACGCCTCGGCCTCCCAAAGTGCTGGGATTACAGGCATTAGCCATCACACCCAGCAACATTTTTTTTTTTTTAAGTACAATATCCATTTTATTTTTCTCCAGAGAATAGTTTTTCTTCAGTCCTTAAGGACTCAGCTTCTTACATGGGCGAGAGTCATGGGGCAATGCCTGCAGGTCAAAATTGGGGTGTGGGTATTCAGTTCTAATGGCTTCATGAGATTGATTTCTAACTACCTTGCTGTGAATGGCACAATTCACACATTAAGGTAGCTTCGTATATGGCTTGGGTAGCACCGTGGCATCAAAGACGCTACCTTCAGAAATGCCCCTGACTGCTGCAGCCTCTACTGTGTTTCCAATGATGAATTTCTCTTGTTTTTGTTAAAGTCACTAAATTTGCTAAAATCAGTGTTGAATTTCTAAACTTTTTTTAACTTGACCTATCAGGTAGCTTTAGAGAGTCCATCATTTCCTCCTTCTTCTAGAATCCCTTTCGTCTCCCAGCTTCTAACTTACCATCCTCTTGTGGTTTTTCTCCTACCTCTTTGCCCCTTCTAACTCTTCTTTGTTGATTCTTCCTTATCTAAATACCCCAACACCTAGGCTTTGTACTGCTTCTTTAGCTGCCTTACAACCGAGGCAGGCTCATCCAGTCTCACAGTGATTCTCAGATGTGTATGCCCAGCCACGACCTCTGCCTCAAACCTCTGGACTTCTACATATGTGACAACTCCACTGGGTGTCGTACCATAATATATCCAAAACTGAAATCATCATCTTCCCTACAAACCAATTTTAAAATGCCAAAATCATGTTGCTTCAGCCTTCAAAATGCATTCAGAATCCAGCCACTTTTCAGGCTTCCGGTAGCTACCACCTAGTCCAAGCCATCAGCATCTTTCCTCCGAGTGACTCCAGTAACTCCTCATTGGTCTCCTGCTTCCTGTCTTGCCCTTAGTCAGTATCTTCTCAGTAGGTAGTCTGAGTAAATCAAGTCACATCATTCTGTCAAACCTCCAGTGGCTTCCTGCTGATTTTCAGTAAAAGCCCAGAGTCCTTACTGTGGCTACAAGACCAGTCACCTTTTTGTGTTACCTATTGATTTTTTTTTCATTTCTGCTGTCATATTTTTAATTTTCAAGAGCTTCTTTTTGTTCTCTGCATGTTCCCTTTTTAATAGCATCCTGAAGGCTCAAAAATTTTTTAGGATAATGTGGTTTAAGATTTTTGTCTGCTTGTACTATATTTCTTCTGAGACCCTTTTTTCTTTGTGTTTTTGTTCGCTGTGTCATTTGGAGCCTTTCCTCAAATGTCAAGAGAGTCTTTATTGTCTGTTCATATTAAAGAGTAAGGCCCTAAAAAACTAATTTTAGAAGCTTTTATATGTAAGCATGGGGACTTATAACTTGAAGGCTTCAGTGTAGGCTTTTGGGGCAGATTTCACCAGGGAACCTAGCTGTATGCCTCTCTGAAGGCCTTTCCTCTTTGGTTGATCAGTTTTCCCCAGACAAAAGAGGTAGCCTCCGAATCCTGAAGTGGGTTGGGATTGAGATGAAGGTGGTAATTTTTTTTGTTGTTTTTTTTGAGACAGAGTCTTGCTCTGTCACCCAGGCTGGAGTGCAGTAGCGTGATTGACTCACTACAACCTCCACCTCGCGGGTTCAAGTAATTCTCCTGCCTCAGCCTCTTGAGTAGCTGGGATCATAGGTGCCCCCCACCATGCCTGGCTGATTTTTGTATTATTAGTAGAGATGGGGTTTCACCATCTTGGCCAGGCTGGTCTCGAACTCCTGACCTCATGATATGCCCGCCTCAGCCTCCCAAAGTTCTGGGATTACAGACATGAACCACCGTGCCTGGCCTACAATTTTTTTTTTTTTTTTTTTTTTTTTTTTGAGATTGAGTCTCCCTCTGTCGCCCAGGCTAGAGTGCAGTGGTGTGATCTCAGCTCACTGCAACCTCCACCTCCTGGGTTCAAGCAATTCTCCTGCTTCAGCCTCCCGAGTAGCTGAGATTACAGGCGCACGTTACTACGCCTGGCTAATTTTTGTATTTTTAGTAGAGACGAGGTTTCACCATGTTGGTCAGGCTGGTCTCGAACCCCTGACCTCGTGATCTGCCTGCCTTGAGTTGCTGGCATTACAGGCGTGAGCCACCATGCCTGGCCTTTTTTGTTGTTGTTTTCTGTTTAAACAGAGTCTTATTCTGTCAGTCACCCAGGCTGGAGTGCAGTGGCTTAATATCAGCTCACTGCAACCTCTCCCTCTCAGGTTCAAGCGATTGCCCTGCTTCAGCCTCCCAAGTAGCTGAGACCATAGGCATGCACCATCACACCTGGCTAGTTTTTGTATTTTTAGGAGAGCTGGGGGTCTCTCCATGTTGGCCAGGCTGGTCTTAAATTGGCCTCAAGTGATCCCCCGCCTCAGCTTCCCAAAGTGCTGGGATTATAGGCATGAACCACTGCGCCGAAGGCTTGGCTGCAAGCAGGGACAGGAATAGTGGGTCTTATTGTTCAGTATATAGACTTTTGGTCTGGGACCATCTCCAAAGCTTTGCCTAGTATTCTGGAGTCCAGTGCTTCTCTGGTTCGCCTCTCCAGAGATAAACCTGAGTCTCTGCTTGAGTGAATAATGAGATCCAGGGGCCTAACCACTTCTGACACATAGGCTTGCAAATAATCCTGTGTTTTCATCTCAGTCCACATCTTCTTGCCTCCTGATGCTTCTCATCACTGTCCCTTCCTGGGGCTGTGCCACCAGCTAGGTGCTTCTTGTCTCCCTTCCCCCTCAACAACAGGACACTTAGTTCTTTCCTTTCTCTATCTGGTAATTCATCTGCCACTGTATTGACTAAAATTGACTAAAATTTATTGACAGCTCTTGTCTGTCACCCTTTCTCCTATTTTCTTGGTCTTTATAGGCTTATACTTTTTTAATACATTTGCTGTTATTTAATGCAGTGTGGGGAACAGAAGGAGGTAAATGGATATGTTCATTTTACCATGTGCAAATGGCTCCTTTTTATTACAGTTTTTTAGAATTGCCAGCCATGGTGGCTCAAGTCTGTAATCCCAGCACTTTGGGAGGCTGAGGCAGGTGGATCACAAGCTCAGGAGTTTGAGACCAGCCTGGCCAACATGGTGAAAGCTCGTCTCTAATGAAAATACAAAAATTAGCCAGGTGTGTGGTGGTGTGCACCTGTAATCCCAACTACTCAGGAGGCTGAGGCACGAGAATTGCTTGAACCCAGGAGGCGTGGGTTGCAGTGAGCTGAGATCACGCCACTACACTCCAACCTGGGTGAAAGAGCAAGAGCAAGACTCCGTCTCAAAAAAAAAAAAAGGCCGGGGTGGTTGCTCACACTTGTAATCCCAGCACTTTGGGAGGCTGAGGTGGGTAGATCATCTGAGGTCAGGAACTCGAGACCAGACTGACCAACATGGAGAAACCCTGTCTCTACTAAAAATACAAAAAATTTAGCTGGGTGTGGTGGTGCATGCCTGTAATCCCAGCTACTTAGGAGACTGAGGCAGGAGAATCACTTGAAGGTGGGAGATGGAGGTTGTGGTGAGCTGAGATCGAACCATTGCACTCCAGCTTGGGCAACAAGAGCAAAACTCCATCTTCAAAAAAGAAAAAATTGTGAACAAATCTGCTCAAAAATTTTTCAAATATTACAGAAATGAACAGTTTAAGAAATGCTAGTCTCCTATAATCCCTCCCTGAGAGAGAACCACTGGCAGTAGTTTGATATTCTGGAACTCTTTCCAGGCTTTTAATATGTATGACATAATCATTTATGTATGTATACACACATGCTTGTTTATATGTACACAAATGTGTATATATTTGTGTGTATATATATATATTTGATGTATTCCAACATAAGTGTGCTGCAAATACATAAAAATAGGCCAGATGCAGTGGCCCATGCCTATAATCCCAGCACTTTGAAAGGCCTAGGCAGGTGGATTACCTGAGGTCAGGAGTTCAAGACCAGCCTGGCCAACATGATGAAACCTTGTCTCTACTAAAGATACAAAAAATTAGCTGGGCCTGGTGGCGTATACCTGTAATCCCAGGGAGGCTGAGGCAGGAGAACCGTTTGAACCTGGGAAGCGGAGGTTGCAGTGAGCTGAGATCACACCATTGCACTCCAGCCTGGGCGACAAGAATGAAACGCCGTCTCAAAAAAATAAAATACTATTTTTAAAAATTATTTATTTATTTATTTATTTTGAGACGAAGTCTTTCCCTGTTACCCAGGCTGAAGTGCATTGGCCTGATCTCAGCTCATTGCAACCTCCACCTCTTGGGTTCAAGCAATTTTCGTGTGTCAGCCTCCCAAGTAGCTGAGACTGTAGGCACGCACCACCACGCCTGACTAATTTTTGTATTTTTGGTAGAGATGGGGTTTCACTGTGTTGGCCAGGCTGGTCTCACCTGACCTCAAGTGATTTGCCCACCTTGGCCTTTCAAAGTGCTGGGATTATAGGCGTGAGCCACTGTGCCTGGCCTAATTTTTTAAAAAAGATATTATACATACCACGCAGTGCAGTGACTTTAGTTTTTCACCTAGCCACTTTCTGAAGCATGTATCCACTTTAGTACCCTTAGCTCTGCTTTATTCGTAGAAAATGAGTGCATGGCATTGATGGAATTGTGTTAACCTGTCCTCTTTTGATGGGTAATTGTGATGTTTCACTCTCTCTTGTTACTATTGTAAGCGATAGTGAAATGAATTCCCTTATGTGTGTCTTTGTAAGCTAGTTTTCAAAAACTGTAAATGGAGTCGGGTGCCTGTAATCCCAGCACTTTGGGAGTCTGAGGCCAGTGAACCCGAGCTTAGGAGTTCGAGACCAGCCTGGCCAACACGGTGAAACCTCTTCTTTACTAAAAGTACAAAAATTAGCTGCCTGTAATCCCAGCTACTCATGAGACGGAGGCAGGAGAATAGCTTGGACCAGGCGGGATGGCTCATGCTTGTAATCCCAGCACTTAGGGAGGACAAGGAGGGCAGATCATGAGGTAAGGAGATTGAGACCATCCTGGCCAACATGGTAAAACCCCATCTCTACTAAAAATACAAAAATTGGGCCAGACATGGTAGCTCACGCCTGTAATCCAAGCACTTTGGAGGCCAAGGCGGGCGGATCACCTGAGGTCGGGAGCTCGAGACCAGCCTGACCAACATGGTGAAACCCCATCTTTTAAAAAAAAAAAGGCCGGGCACGGTGGCTCAAGCCTGTAATCCCAGCACTTTGGGAGGCCGAGGCGGGTGGATCACGAGGTCAAGAGATCAAGACCATCCTGGTCAACATGGTGAAACCCCGTCTCTACTAAAAATACAAAAAGTTAGCTGGGCATGGTGGTGCGTGCCTGTAATCCCAGCTACTCAGGAGGCTGAGGCAGGAGAATTGCCTGAACCCAGGAGGCGGAGGTTGCGGTGAGCTGAGATCGCGCCATTGCACTCCAGCCTGGGTAACATGAGTGAAACTCCGTCTCAAAAGAAAAAAAAAAAATGCAAAAATTAGCTGGGTGTGGTGGTACACACCAGTAATCCCAGCTACTTGGGAGGCTGAGGCAGAAGAATCACTTGAACCTGGGAGGTGGAGATTGTGGTGAGCCTAGATTGCGCCACTGCACTCGTGCCTAGAGCAAAGCAAGACTCCGTCTCAAAGAAAAAAAAACTGTGAGTGGGTTTGGAGGAATGACATGTTAGTAACCTGCAGAATCATGACAAGAAATTCAAAGTGATTGATAGGCCAGCATGGTGGCTCACACTTGTAATCCCAGTACTTTGGGAGGCTAAGGTGGGCAGATTGAGCTCAGGAGTTCAAGACCAGCCTGGGCAACATGGTGAAACCCCATCTCTACTGAAATACAAAAATTAGCTAGGCCGGGTGATGTGCTCCTGGAGTCATAGCTACTCGAGAGACTGAGGCACGAGAATAACTTGAATCCAGGAGGCAGAGATTGCAGTGAGCAGAGATTGTGTGACTGTACTCCAGCTTGGGTGACAGAGCAAGACTATCTCAAAAAAGAAAAAAGAAATCAACACCATCTGTGACTGCTCTTCTGTGTTCCTTATTACCTTTTTCCTCACTACTTTCTCTTACTCATCTTTTGCTGTTGTTACAATTCCCCTCTTCAGATTTCAGCTAAATTAATATCCTGTATGTTCCTGTTAAGTACTAGGAATATTGTTAGGCATTCACTTATTTTATAACTTTAAATTCACATGTTTGTAAATAAGACATTACTACTTTTTAGTAATAAAAATATTTTTCTGGTGAATGAAAACAAAAATAGTAATTTTCAATTCACTTTATGGTATTTGAAAAGTGAGATTTTGGGAGACCAAGGCAGGAGGATCACCTGAGCCCAGGAGTTCAAGACTAGCTAGGGTAACATGATGAAATCCTGTCTCTACAAAAAAATAAAAAAATTAGCCAGGCATAGTAGTGGAGCATGTCTATAGTCACAGCTACTTTGAAGGCTGAGGTGGAAGGATCACTTGAACCTAGGAGGTCAAGGCTGCAGTGAACCATGACTGCACCACTGCATTTCAGCCCGGGCAACAGAGGGAGACTCTGTCTCAAAAAAAAATTATCAGATTTTTATTTTACTTTAACATCTTTAATCGGTAAAATCAATATTAGAAAAATTTTCACCTCATTTCTAGTTTAAGTAGTTCTGAGATTCTGATCTGAAAAAGCCAATTTATGTTTTTTTGATTGTTTAAGAGATAGGGTCTTGACCTCTGAGGCTCAAGTGATCCTCCCACCTAGGCCTCTAGAATAGCTGGGACCACAGGTGCATGCCAGCATACTTGGCTAATTAAAAAAAATTTTTGTAGCGCTAAGTTCAGTGGCTCATGTCTGTAATACCAGCACTTTGGAAGGCTCAGGTGGGAGGATCACTTGAGCCCAAGATTTCGAGACCAGCTTGGGTAATATAGTGAGACATCATCATAAACTTTATTTTTAAATTTTTTGGTAGAGATGGAGTCTTATTTTTTAAATTTTATTATTTTATTTTTACTTTTATTTTTTTTGAGACAGAAGTCTTTCTCTGTCACCCGGGCTGGAGTGCAGTGGTGCGATCTTGGCTCACTGCAACCTCTCCCTCCCGGGTTCAGGCGATTCTTCTTCCTTGGCCTCCCAAGTAGCTGGGATTACAGATGCCTACCATCACACCTGGCTAACTTTTCTATTAGTAGAGATGGGATTTCACCATGTTGGCCAGACTGGTCTCAAACACCTGACCTCAGGTAATCCACCCGCCTTGGTTTCCCAAAGTGCTGGTATTACAGGCATGAGTGACTGCACCTGGCTTATTATTATTTTTTTTAATGTATTTGAGACAGGTTCTCACTCTGTCGCCCAGGCTGAAGTGCAGTGGCAAGATCTCAGTTAATTGTAACCTCTGCCTCCTGGGCTCAAGCGATCCTTCCACCTCAACTTCCCAGGTTGCTGGGACTGCAATAGCACGCCCCCACTATGCCTGGCTAATTTTTTATTTTTTGTAGAGATTGGGTTTCACCTTGTTACCCAGCCTGGTCTTGAACTCCAGCAATCCACCTGTCTCAGCCTCCCAAAGTGCTAGGATTACAGGCATAAGCCACTGCACTCAGCCCTAGATGGAGTCTTGCTATGTTGCCCAGGCTGGTCTCAAACTCCTCGCGACCTCTCAGTGTTGGGATTACAAGCATGAGCCACCATGCCTGGCCTCCATTTTTAATCTATCTTGGTGTTTATGTTTTTATGAGAAGGCAACAATAATGTGAAACTATGATTTGGGAATAGACGTCAGCTCCAACGTCATTGTATATAATTCTCTGATTTTTTTTTTATTCCCCTAGATTTTACTATGAGCAGCAATTACTGCGGAAGGTCTTCGAAGAATGGAAAGAAGAGTGGTGGGTTTTCCATCATGAGTGGAAACTCTGTGTTCGAGCTGACTGTCACTACAGGTCAGATTTCATGTTACACTCCTTCAGTTTTACTGAGGCACATTAGCAGATGACTACTTGTTGGCATGTTTATGGTCAAAATGAGTAAACTTTGGATCGCTTATGTGTTGGTTATGCTAATAGTTTGAATGGGTTTTTCCCACCCATTCTCACTTCTATATAATTCCTAATTCTGAAACGATTGGGTTTTTGGGTTTGTTTTTTTTTTTTTTGAGACAGATTTTTGCTCTTGTTGCCGAGGCTGGAGTGCAATGGTGCGATCTTGGCTCACTGCAATCTCTGCCTCATGAGTTCAAGCAGTTCTCCTGCCTCAGCCTCCCAAGCAGCTGGGATTACAGACATGTGCCACTGTGCCTGGCTAATTTTATATTTTTAGTAGACATGTGGTTTCTCCATGTTGGTCAGGCTGGTCTCCTCATCTCAAGTGGTCTGCTCGCCTCGGCCTCCTAAAGTGCTGGGATTACAGGTGTGAGCCACCATGCCTCACCCTGTTTTAAAGTAATAAATTGTTTCAATTTATATTGATTATGGGAGAAAACATATGCCCAAAATAGAACATTAAGAAAATAGAGGCCAGGTGCAGTGACTCATGCCTGTAATCCTAGTACTTTGGGATTCCAAAGCAGGTAGATCACTTAAGCACAAGAGTTTGAGACCAGCCTCAGCAACATGATGTAATCCCATCTCTACCAAAAAGTACAAAAAATTAGGGGGGTGTAGTGGTGCTGAGATTGTGCCACTACACTCCAGCCTGGGCAACACAGCTAGACCCTGTCTCAAAAAAAACAAAGAAAAAAAAAACTCAACCCCTTGACATTCACATTCCCAGGGATAAGAGAAGGGGAAAGTAACAATTGAGAATTGTTAAATACACATTTTCAGACCTTTTTTTTAAAACCTGAATGTCATTTCTTGTAGATCGTATATTTAAAATGATATTCACTCTTATTGTAGTTATGTCTTTATCTAGGTTCTTTGGAGCAAGAGTTCTGTTTATGGCTATTTCAGATAAAATAGAGACACGCTGAGTTCTTCTAGTAAGCAGATAGCAGGTGGATCACCTGAGGTCTGGCCACCTGAGCCAGATGCAGTGGCTGGTGCTTGTAATCCCAGCACTTTGGGAGGCTGAGGTCGGTGGATCACCTGAGGTTGAGAGTTTGAGACCAGCCTGATAAACATGGAGAAACCCTGTCTCTACTAAAAATACAAAATTAGCCGGGTATGGTGGTGTGCATGCCTGTAACCCTTGGTATTCAGGAGGCTGAGGCAGGAAAATCACTTGAACCTGGCAGGTGGAGGTTGCAGTGAGCTGAGATCATGCCATTGCACTCCAGCTTGGGCAACAAGAGCGAGACTCTGTCTCAATCAATCAATCAAATAAAAGATAAAAATACAAAAATTCCAGCCTGTGCAACATGGTGAGACCCCCATCGCAACTAAAATACAAAAAAAATTTGCCAGGCTTGGTAGCATGCGTCTGTAGTCCCAGCTACTTGGGAAGTTGAGACAGGAGAATTGCTTGAATCTGAAGATGGAGGTTGCAGTGAGCTGAGATTGCACCACTGCACTCTAGCCAGGGAGACAGGGTGAAACTTTGTCTCCAAAAAAAAAAAAGAATTAGCTGGGCATGGTGGCGTGTGCCTATAGTCCCAGCCACTCATGAGGCTGAGGCAGGAGAATCCCTTGAACTCAGGAGTTAGAGGTTGTAGTGGGCCAAGATCATGCCACTGCACTGCAGCCTGGGTGACAGAGTGAGACTCTGTCCTAAAAAAAAAAAAAAGTTTTTTAAAATGAACATTAAAAAAAAAGGAAACGGCCGGGCGCGGTGGCTCAAGCCTGTAATCCCAGCACTTTGGGAAGTCGAGGCGGGTGGATCACGAGGTCAAGAGATCAAGACCATCCTGGTCAACATGGTGAAACCCCGTCTCTACTAAAAATACAAAACATTAGCTGCGCATGGTGGCGCGCGCCTGTAATCCCAGCTACTCAGGAGGTTGAGGCAGGAGAATTGCCTGAACCCGGGAGGCGGAGGTTGCAGTGAGCCGAGATCACGCCATTGCACTCCAGCCTGGGTAACAAGAGTGAAACTCCGTCTCAAAAAAAAAAAGGAAACTATGAAGAGATGAAGATCATAAGATGTATGGTATGTGTATCAAGAAGGAAAAGGTGTCAATGACCACGTAGTGCAAAAGAGAAGTGATTTTTTTTTTTTTTTTTTTTTTTTTGAGACAGAGTCTTGCTTTGTTGCCCAGGCTATAGTACAATGGCGTGATCTGCACTTATTACAACCTCCGCTTCCTGGGTTCAGGCGATTCTCCTGCCTCAGCCTCCAGAGTAGCTGGGATTACAGGTGCACGCCACCACGCGTAGCTAATTTTTTGGATTTTTAGTAGAGATGGGGTTTCTCATGTTGGCAAGGCTGGTCTCAAACTTCCGACCTCCTGATCCTCCAGCCTTGGCCTCCTAAAGTGCTGTGATTACAAGCGTGAGTCACCACGCCTGGCTGAGAAGTGATGTTTTTTATAGTGTGGATAGTTAAGATAATTAAGATGTGACTGTTGGCCAGGCATGGTTGTTCACACCTGTAATCCTAGCACTTTGGGAGGCTGAGGCAAGAGGATCACTTGAGCCCAGGAGTTGGAGACCAGCCTAGGCCACATGGCAAAATCCCCTCTCTACAAAAAAATACAAAAATTAGCCAGGTGAGGTGGTGGATACCTGTAGTCCCATCTACTTGAGAGGCCAAGGTGGGAGGAGCACCTGAGCCCAGGGAGGGCTCAAGGCTACATTGAGCCGTGTTCACATTACTGCACTCCAGCCTGGGTGACAGAGTGAGACCCTATCTAAAAAAAAAAAAAAGACAAGACCGTCATTCCAAGCATCATGGATTTTTCTTTCTTTTTTAATTTGAGACAGAGTGTTGCTGTCACCCAGGCTGGAGTGCAGTGGAGCAATCTCGGCTTGCTGCAACCTCCACTTCCCAGGTCCAAGCAATTTGCCTATCATATAGGCACATGCCACCACACCTGGCTAATTTTTATATTTTTAGTAGAGACGGGGTTTCACCATGTTGGCTAGGCTGGTCTCGAACCCCCAACCCCATTTGATCCGCCCACCTTGGCCTCCCAAAATGCTGAGATTACAGGCGTGGGCCACTGCACCTGTCCCAAACATTATGGATTTTTGGATGATGAAAGTTAACTTATTCTTGGAAAAGTCAAGCCTTTTCTTGGTCAGTGACACTTTAAGGTATGGAGAATGACTCTTCTTTGAGGAAAATAGAGTTCATTGTGATTGTAGGAAATGAAATTTTAGCTTTGATACAGATACGGCTTGCTTTTTTTTTTTTTTTTTTTTTTATCCTAATCAGAAGCATCCCTGTTAATTTCTTCTGAGTATAGAACAGACTTGGTGTGTTGGGTTAGGAGTTGTTTTATTGTTGTTGTTTGGTTGTTGCTGTTTTTCTGAGACAGCATCTTGCTCTGTTGCCCAGGCTGGAGTGCAGTGACACGTGATCTTGGCTTACTGCAACCTTCGCCTCCTGGGTTCAAGTGACCCTCCTGTCTCAGCCTCCCAAGTAGCTGGGATTACAGGTGTGTGCCACCGCACCCAGCTAATTTTTTTTTTGTTTTTTAGAAGCAGTCTCACTCTGTCGCCAGGCTGAAGTGCAGTGGTGTGATCTCGGCTCACTGCAACCTCCGCCTCCTGGGTTCAAGTGATTCTGTTGCCTCAGCCTTCCAAGGAGCTGGGACTACAGGTGCCCACCACCCCGCCTGACTAATTTTTGTGTTTTTAGTAGAGATGGGGTTTCACCGTGTTGGCCAGGATGGTCTCAATCTTTTGACCTCGTGATCCGCTCACCTTGGCCTCCCAAAGTGCTGGGATTACAGGTATGAGCCACTGTGCCTGGCTTAATTCTTGCGTTTTTAGTAGAGGTGGGGTTTCACCATATTGGCCAGGCTGGTCTTGAACTCCTGACCTCGAGTGATCGACCTGCCTCGGCCTCCCAAAGTGCTAGGATTACAGACATGAGCCTCTGCGCCTGGCTTGTTGTTTTGTTTTAAAGAAATGCCATTTGCTTTTTACTCCTCAGGTATTACCTGTACAACCTGATGTTCCAGACCTGGAAGACCTACGTGCGTCAGCAGCAGGAGATGAGGAGCAAGTTCATTAGAGCCGAAGTTCATGGTGAGAAAAAGAAGTACATGTCTAAAGAAGATGCCCACATTTACTTTGCAGAAAGTCTTAGGAAGGACAAACACATTGTCTTAGAGATAGAATAACTCTAGGTCTAAGGAAGATTTATTTGATTTTCTTTCATAATCTTAGAGTAGAATCTTAGACCTGGAATAACTCTAGATCTAAGGAAGATTTGTTTGATTCTCTTTCATAATTTTTCAGAAAGTGTGATCTCTGAGTGGGTACCTTAGGATTGGGTCTCCGGTTTTCTCAATATGGCATGGTTTAAGCCCTTAAAGCTCATTTAATCAGAATTTGTGTGAACTGGCTGTTCCTGGCCTGCTGGCTCAGTGTGCTGGCTGTGACTTCCCCCATGGCACCTGGGGCTTCGGTCTATCTTGCTGTGTCAAGTTGCCTGGAGAGCCTGGAGCAGAGCTGCAGTGCTCTTTTTTTAATCTGCTTTCCCAAGTTGTCCCTTGGTGATACTAAAGTGGCCACTTTAGCTCTGGTTAGAGTCTGGTTTCTCTGTGAATTGAACCCAGAAACCCATGTGGAGAGTCTAAGGAAAAAAACATAGAGTTTCAAAATGATAACACAGACTGGATTCGCAGCAGAATGTCCTAAAGATGCCTCAAACTCTGCAAGATACAAGTACAACCTGTCAGCTCCCCTACCACTTAGACCTGCTGTTCCTTTGACTTTTCCTTAGTAATGGCATCCATTCCTCAAGCCTTGTGTCATCAGTTACCTAATCTTTTAAGATGGCCCTCTGAGCATCAGTTGCAATCATCTTTGCATTGCTACTGCCTGAGAGTAATCCTCATCTTTTTTTCCAGAGTGTTATAAGTACCTCTTCATTAATCTCCCTCATTTATTTTTTCCCTGCAATTTCTGCCTCCTAGCCAGGTGAGGTGGTAGGTGCCTGTAGTTCAGGTGATTCTCCTGTTTCAGCCTCCCGAGTAGCTGGGATTACAGGCACCTGCCACCATGCCTGGCTAATTTTTGTAGTTTTAGTAAAGATAGGGTTTCACTATGTTGGCCAGGCTGGTCTCAAACTCCTGACCTCAGGTGATTCACTGCCTCGGCCTCCCAAAGTACTGGGATTATAGGCATGAGCCACCATGCCTGGCCAAATATTTCATAATTATGATTTGATTTCTTCAGATTCTGTAGCTGTCGCCCCCTTTCATTCCTTGACGTTGGTAATTTATTTCTTTGGTCTTTTATTCTTCCTTAGTCTGGCTAGAGGTTTATCCCAGGATGATCTTGATCTTCTGACCTCATGATCTGCCTGCCTTGGCCTCTCAAAGTGCCGGGATTATAGGCGCGAGCCACCATAGCCAGGCTTTTCGTTTTTTCTTTTTCAGATAGAGTCTCTCTCTGTCACTTAGGATGGAGTGCAGAGTGGTGCAAGCTCGATTCACTGCAACCTCTGCCTCCCAGGTTCAAGTGATTTTCCTGCACCAGCCTCCCGAGTAGCTGGAATTATAGGTGCCTGCCACCACACCCAGCTAA
>NW_016107573.1:1163378-1174971 GCF_001604975.1 Cebus imitator | reverse complement strand
AAAAAAAAAAAAAAAATAAGAAAATTAGCCAGTTGTGGTGGTGCACGTCTGCAGTCCCAGCTACTCAAGAGGCAAGAGTTATTTCTGACATATAACTAGTTATGTCAGGCCATGTCCATAGACCTCAGGGAGTGTCCATTCACTCTTGCACTGTTTTTTTTTGAGACAGAGTTTCACTCTTGTTACCCAGGCTGGAGTGCAATGGCGCGATCTTGGCTCACCGCAACCTCCGCCTCCTGGGTTCAGTCAATTCTCCTGCCTCAGCCTCCTGAGTAGCTGGGATTACAGGCACGTGCCACCGTGCCCAGCTAATGTTTTGTATTTTTAGTAGAGATGGGGTTTCACCATGTTGACCAGGATGGTCTTGATCTGTTGACCAGGATGGTCTCGATCTCTTGACCTCGTGATCCACTCCCCTCGGCCTCCCAAAGTGCTGGGATTACAGGCTTGAGCCACCGTGCCCGGCTCTTGCACTGTTAAATAAAAGTTTGCAAGAACTTTTAAGCCTTAAGGAAGCCTTAAGGAAGCATGGGTCTCAAATTGTCATGTGTATCAGAATCATAGCAGAGACAGTTAATGAGATTCCTGTGTTCCATATTCTGGAAAGAGCAAATAGTGTTTATTTTAGAAATTTTTCATAGATACATAATCTCATATACACTTTCCAAACATATCTCTGAGAGAGGCGCCATTTTACAGATGAGGAACTTGTATGAGATTACTTATGTAATAAGTGAAAGAGCCAGTAAGTCTGGCTTGCCTTACTCAGTATCTCCCAAATTCTAAACCACAGCACCGCACTAGTCTTCATTACCTGAAGTGTGCTAATTCCTGATATCCAGGGTGAAACCAAGCAAGTTACATGTTAAATTCTCTTTCATATTTTGATTTGTCAACAACTGTGAAATATAAAATATAGTTATAGTCCTATTGACTACATCTTGGAGGTTGTCCTAAAAATGATTTATATAATTTTATTTTCTCCTTTGTCTTCTAAAAAGATAAGAAATTTACTTCATTAGTAGTGACTTTCATAATGAAAATAGAATTTACAACAAGGAGAGACCTGTGTGCGTTTGCATTTTCCATATCTAGTAAATTATCTTTTCTCCAGGATCATTACTAGGCATTTTTATGTTTCCTCAGTGTATATATTCTTTCTCTTTATCTTGCTTATTCTGTTTTACAATTACTGTTTCAAACAGCAAGTTTTTTTTTCCTCTTTACTAAAAAGTGTGAGCTTGGAGTCAAACAGCAAGTTTTATATCGTGGTTTCTTCTTCTTTAACTTTGTAATGTGGAAAGCTTTAAATATCTACAAAAATTGAAAGATGTCTTTTTTTTTTTTTGAGACAGAGTCTCACTCTGTTGCACAGGCTGGAGTGCAATGGCACAATCTCGGCTCACTGCAACCTCCACCTCCCGGGTTTGAGCAATTCTCCTGCCTCAGCTTCCTGAGTAGCTGGGACTACAGGTGCACGCCATCATACCCGGCTAGTTTTTGTACTTTTAGGAGACACAAGTTTCACCAGGTTGGTCAGGCTGGTCTCTCCTGACCTCAGGTGATCTGCTAGTCTCGGCCTCCCAGAGTGTTGGGATTACAGGCATGAACCACCACGCCCAGCCTGAAAGATGTTTAATAGAATAATGAACCTCCATGTATGCATTACCCAGCTTTGATTATCCACTCATGCAATTATTGTGAGATCCATCTCTCTGCTTCTTTGCTGCCTGTTTATTCACATCATTTCATCTAAAAATTGCGGAGTATATCTATAAAAATAAGCGCTTTATTAGAAGAAGAAAAAATAAGTGCTTTTAAAGCAAAGGGTTTTTGAGCAGTTCAGTATGTTGATTTTTCTTTAAATGCTTTGTAAAAGTCATTATTTGCTCAAAGTCTTCACGTGTTCTTGCACTGTAATTAATTGTGTAGTGCTTCACAACTTTTCCAGCAGGGGGCACTTGGAGGTTGGAGGGATTTAGATATTCAAAGGAAAGAAAGCCCTTGAGCTTTTATCATAATCCAGAGTAATCCATCTCTTCCCATGCCTTTTGAAAATCTCTTTGGTGAATCTAGATGCAAAGCAAAAGATGGGACAAGCCTGGAAGTCTTGGTTGATCTACGTGGTTTTTCGTAGGACCAAACTTCAGATGCAGACTACGGCTCTGGAGTTTAGGCAACGGAGTATCCTATGGTGAGTCTTCTCAGCTGTCCTACAGATTAGCAACCATCATTTTACCTCATCAGCTTTATGGTGCTGGAAAGCAGCATAAAAACCCACCTTAAAACAATGGTTTGTTTTTGTTTTTGTTTTTGAGATAGGGTCTTTCCCTGTCACCCAGGCTGGAGTGTAGTGGCACAATCGTAGCTCACTGCAACTTCCACCTCCCAAGCTCAAACAGTCCTTCTGCCTCAGCCTTCCGAGTAGCTGGGACTACAGGCATGCACCACTATGCCCAGCTAATTTCTTTTTTTCATTTGTTTTGTAGAGGCGGGGTTTTGCCATGTTTCCCAGGCTGCTCTTGAATTTGTGGGCTCAAGCGATCTGCCCACCTCAGCCTCCCAAAGTGCTAGGATCATAGGCATGAGCCACCATGCCCTGCTCCCACCTTGAAACAATGTTTTGAACATAGGTGATGCCCAATAAAGATTTAATGATAACTTGTTCAACTATAAGATCAGATTTTTACATAATCATAATTAACACTAATTGAGTACTATGTTCTAAACCCTATATTAAGCTTGTGTGTGCATGTGTTAATTTCATAAAGTATCTTCTTTAACCCTCACTGTAAATTATAAGCACCATGATTGTACTTATAATTTAAGATTAAGATGTACAATAATGCTCAGAGAGGTTGAGTAACCTGCCTAGCACATACAGGTTGTAATTGGCAAAACTAGGCTCACTCACCCATGCCCTTTACTGCTGTTCTGCATTGCAGCCCATCAGCATTGTAGACATACTGAGGAACATGAGTTAGTCCACGTTTATAACCAGATGTGTAACAGTGAGCTGCATTATAATGGGACAGATTGCACTGTATGTTGTCTGTAGTGGTCCACTGGTGTCCTGAATGGTAGGATATTAAGAGCCCACTTCCTACCTGAAAGAGTTGGGTATTGAACAAAGTATGCATAATAGCAGGGGCTTTGCAGCTGTGCTGATTTGGGTTTGAATCCCTCTTCCATCCTATATTATTTGGTCATTTCATCTCTTCAACTCTTATTTTCCTCATCTGTGAAATAGTTACGCCATAGTTGTAGTTTTGTCATCAGGAAGAAATAAAGGAATATCTGTAAAGTACTTAACAGTGTCCAGAACAGCAGTCAATATAAAGAAGTTATTTAAGTAGAAATAAAATAGGCAGAGTACAGTAGCTTAAACCTGTAATCCCAAAACTTTGGGGACCTAAGGTGGGAGGATTGCTTGAGGCCAGGAGTTTGAGACTAGCCTGGGCAACAAAGCCAAGACCCCGTCTCTACACACAAAAATTTTTTTAAAATAAATAATTAGGCCAGGTGCAGTGGCTCACACCTGTAATCCCAGCCTTTTGGGAGTCCAAGGCGGGTGGATCACAAGGTCAGGAGTTCAAGACCAGGCTGGCCTAGATGGTGAAACCCCATCTCTATTAAACATACAAAAAATTAGCTGGGTGTGGTGGCGGGCGCCTGTAATCCCAGATACTTAGGAGGCTGAGGCAGAGAATTACTTGAACCTGGGAGGTGGAGGTTGCAGTCAGCAGAGATCGTGCTGCTGCTCTCCAGCCTGGGTGACAGAGCAAGACTCTGTCTCAAAAAAAATAAAAATAAAAAAATTAATTAAAATTGTTACTTAAAATCTATTTAGCAAATATCTCAAAATGCCTAATTAGTATGCAATTTTACTTGAGTCTGAGTGATATTTTTATATAAATAATTCATTTTCTCAACATACATTTATTTGAGACAAAGTCTCAAATAAATACTCTGTCGCCCAGGCTAGAGTACCGTGGTGTAATCTTTGCTGACTACAACCTCCACTTCCTGGGTTCAAGTGATTCTCCTGCCTCAGCCTCCCGAGTGAATGGGATTACAGGTGCACACCACCATGCCTAGCTAATTTTTTGTATTTTTAGTAAAGACGGGGTTTTACCATGTTGGCCAGGCTGGTCTTGAACTCCTGACCTCAGGTGATCTACCCACCTCGACCTCCCAAAGTGCTGGGATTACAGGCATGAGCCACAGTACCCAGCCTATTTATTGACAGCTTAAAATGTTCCTGGTACTAGGCTAGGTGCAGTGCCTGAAACTTTATCTTGGTGAAACTCCATCTCTACTAAAAAAATAGAAAAGTTAGCCAGGTGTGGTGGTGCACACCTGTAATCCCAGCTACTCGGGAGGCTGAGGCATGAGAACTGCTTGAGCCAGGGAGGCAGATGTTGCAGTGAGCTGAGATTGTGCCACTGAAGTGCAGCCTGGGCAACAGAGTGAGACTGTCTCAAAAAAAAAAAAAATGGCTTCCACAGGAGGCCTTCACACTGCCACTTGTGCTGCTGCCATGTCTCTAGTGATCCCTGAAAAATTCCAGCATATTTTGCAAGTATTCAACACCAGTATCAATGGGCCTTTGCCATCACTGCCATTAAGGGTGTGGTTGACAATATACTCATGTGGTGTTTAGGAAAGCAGACATTGACCTCATCAAGAGGGCAGGAGAACTCACTGAGGATGAGATGGAATGTGTGATCACCATTATGCAGAATTCATGCCAGTACAAGATCCTAGACTGGTTCTTGAACAGACAGAAGGGTATAAAGGGTGGAAAATATAGCCAGGTCCTGGCCAATGGTCTGGACAACAAACTCCATGCAGACCTGCAGTGACTGAAGAAGATTTGGGCCCATAGAGGGCTGTGCCACTTCTGGGGCTTTTGTGTTCAAGACCACTGGCCACTGCAGCGTACTATGGGTGTGTCCAAGAAGAAATAAGTCTGTAGGCCTTGTCTGTTAATAAATAGTTTATATACCTAAAAAAATTAATGAACAAAACATTCCTGGTACTGTATTGGTGCTGGGACTATATTCAGGAAATGTGTGATTCCCTAAATGCATAAGAAGATAAATGATTCTACTGCATGGGAGTGATGTTAAAAAAAAAAAAAAAAAAAAAGAAGAAGATAAGTGATAATGTAAGATAGCTTGAGGTTTTGCAGTGAGTGCTGCAGGTGAGCATGGTCTAATAGAAGTCTTTCTGGGTTAGAGTGACCAGGCAAAGGAGTGTTTCTCTAAAGCACAAGTTGGAAACTCTTATTTCCCCATGACTATTTTCCTAGAACAAATTTGAAAATTAGTAGAAAGGAACCAAGACTGAAATGAAAGTCTGGCCAGGAAGCTGAAAAGGAAAAGGATACAGCAGGACTAGAAATCTAAAAGCCACTTTATTACAGATTAGTTTGTGAAATCTCCTGATTTTCAAATGTTGGTAATAACTCTTTGTTTGTTTGTTTTTCTGAGATGGAGTCTTACTCTGTCGCCCAGGCTGGAGTGCAGTGGTGTGATCTCAGCTCACTGCAACCTTGACAGGTTTAAGCGATTCTTTCACCTTAGCCTAAGTAGCTGGGACTACATGGTGCACACTCTGCCATGCCTGGATAATTTTGTGTGTGCGCGTGCGCATGCGCGTGTGTGTGTGTGTGTGTGTGTGTGTGTGTGTGTGTGTGTGTGTGTGTGTGTTTTAGTAGATACGGGGTTTTACCATGTTGCCCAGGCTGGTTTCAAACTCCTGAGCTCAGCCAGTTGCCCACCTTGGCCTCCCAAAGTGCAGTGATTACAGGCGTGAGCCACCGCACCTGGCCCATAACATATTTTTTTCTATGTCTGTTTTTGTTGTTGTTGTTGCTTTTCCCTGTTTTCCCTGGCCACGTCTGATAAGACCATAATGTATTTTTTTTTTAACCAGACTGTGTAGGCCGAACAGCATGTCTGTGGTGTCTAAAGCCAGATCTGACCTTAGGAACCATAAGCTTCCAACCATTAATTGGCAGCTCTAGGACTTTTTCGCAATTGTTTTCTTTTTTCCCCCAGCAGTGAATCCACAGATGACACTATAAGGGAGAGGACTAGAGCTGAGGGTCTGAGGCCCCACACTAACTGCTCCTCTTTTCTGAGTGACTTTCTTCTGATGGGTTCCATCTTTGATTTGCTCTTTGACAGGGTGTGGTGGAGCGTGTGGAGGCAGCGACTAGGACAGGTCCGTGTGAGCCGTGCCCTCCATGCCTCTGCTGTGAAGCACAGGTCCCTGAGCCTCCAGCTGCAGGTGAGTCCCGCAGGTGTGGGTTTTGGTGTTCTCTGTCCATGTTGCCACGCCTCTCACCCACAGAGGGCAGTGCTGGGCCTTCCCTGCAGCTCAGGGCCTGAGAGGCTGTGGGGGCAGAGGTAATCTGAAAGGCTGGGCTCTTCCAGAGGGAAGCTGCTGTTAGAAATAAAATAAAGGCTTGTCCTAGATGAACCTAGATTAGCAGTGACTTCCAGAGTGCCTCTATGGAACTGGAGAGGGATTTATGAATCAGTTATAAACATGTTTAGAGAAACAGCAGTATACTCTGATTTCCTCATTGCTGTTTCCCTACGGCAAATCAGAAAATAATTGAGGCAGAAAAGAAACTAAGACTGAAAAGAAAACTTGGCTTCTTTTTCCTTATAGTTTCGATCACCTTAGAATATTCTTTTAGGCAAGCCACTGGCTTTTTTTGTCAATCATCAAGGACTAAAGCCCATACTGAAATTTTCTTGTCCTTTGATATATTCTCTGAATTCTTGTCATGCTTTTGTGTCTGCTGGGTACTTACAGAGCTGCCAAGTCAGTTAGGAAATAGAACAGGGAAGAGGAAAAAAAAATTAGTGCCTGTTTCCAAATGTAGGAATAGTATCTTCTTATTCTAACAACAAATTGCATAGTCCATGTAAATATGTGTAGATCACTTGCAAATAGCGTATACAGACATCAAGATCAGGGATCTGGCTCACAGGCCAAATTTGGCCTGCTTTCTGTTTTTGTAAATAAAGTTTTACTGGGTTGCTGCTACAACCATTCATTTATGTATAGTCTGTGGCTGCTTTCAGATTACAAGGGCAGAGTAAAGTAGTTGCAACAGGGACCTTATGGCCTACAAAGACTAAACTATTTGTTTTCTGACCCTTTAGAAAAAGTTTGCTGACCTCTGAACTTGTAAGTTCTTCTGAACAATAGCAAAGAAATAAGAGACACAGTTCTTGCCAATAATAATAAAAGTACCAATAGCAGCAGCAACAGAAGTAGCTTGTATTCAGCCTGGGTGACAGGGGGACCCTGTCTCAAAAAAAAAAAGAAGAAGTAGCTTTTATTGTGGTCTTACTTGTGGTCTTAGGTGCTGGACTAAGTGCTTTTTTAAAAATTCCATATTGGCTGGGTGCGTTGGCTTATGCCTGTAATCCCAGCACTTTGTGAGGCCAAGGCAGGCAGATCATGAGGTCAGGAGTTCGAGACTAGCCTGACCAACATGGTGAAATCCCATCTGTACTAAAAATGCAAAAATTAGCCAGCATGGTGGTGCAGGCCTGAAGTCCCAGCTACTTGGGAGGCTGAGGCAGAAGAATTGCTTGAACCCGGGAGGCAGAGGTTGCAGTGAGCCGAGATTGCACCACTGCACTCCAGCCTGGGCGACGAAGTGAGACTGTCTCAAAAAAAAAAGAAAGGAAAAAAAGAATCTCATATTACTGTTAAGGAAACCAGGAAGGTTAAATAACTTGAACCAGGGTCATAGGTATAATGACGCTTAGAGCCAGGTTTTAACCTAAGCAGCTAGAAAACTGCATCATCATCTTAATCACCGTGCAGTATTGTGTTGAATAGACTTGTAACCTCAGGAGGGAGATGGAACTGATAAATGGGAAAATGCTATAAACTCAGGGAGACTGACTAAACTTAGAGAGTGACTGTGAATATAGGGAAATTAAACATAACGAGACTGATTTTCTGTCATTGATGGACAGCTGTGCTAGTGTTCTTCCCTTTCTAAAAGCCACTTGGAGAGGCTCTAAAATTATTCTACTGATGCTACTATTTAGAATTCCTTTTTTTATTTTGTTTGCTGTTTTTTGTGGTTGTTGTTAGTTCTTGTCTTTTATTAACTCATACAATTACTTGTCTTCTGGTTTGTTGAAGCAGTAAGTCAGACAACATTTGCCACAATACTGTCTGTCAAAGTGGCTTGCCATAAACACTCCAGCACCACATTCGTCAGAAGGGCACTCTCGACAAAGGTGACTAATTTTACCATTCTTATCCACCTTATAGTATTTCAGGACAGCCAGCTTAACCTTCTTTCTCTTGTGGTTATTCTTCTTGGGAGTGGTATAAGACTTCTTCCTTTTCTTAGCAGCACCATGAAGTCTCAACACAAGATGAAGAGTAGACCCCTTTTGAACATTGTAGTCAGACAAAGTACGTCCATCTTCCTGCTGCTTGCTAGCAAAGATCAGCCTTTGCTGATCAGGAGGAATTCCTTCCTCATCCTGGATTGTGGCCTTTACATTTTCTATCTTATCCGAGGGTTTGACCTTGAGGGTGATAGTCTTCCCCCTAAGGGTTTTCACAAAAATCTGCATTTTGGTGGCAGCTTCACCGCAGATGGCGAATAGAAAAGGAAGAACGCCGTGCAGGCCCACAGGGTTTCCAGCACCCCCGCCAAAGGACCTGTTTTTTTGTTTTGAGACAGTCTAGCTCTGTCGCCTAGGCTAGAGTGCAGTGGTGCAATCTCAGTTCACTGCAGCCTCTGTCTCCCAGGATGCAGTGATTCTCCTGCCTTGAACTCCCAAGTAATTGGGATTACAGGCACCTACCACCGCCCCCTGCTAATTTTGTATTTCTGGTAGAAATGGGGTTTCACCATGTTGGCCAGGTTGGTCTCGAACTCCTGACCTCAAGTGATTCACCTGCCCCCTCCAACCTCCCAAAGTGGTGGGATTACAGGTGTTAGCCATTGTGCCTGGCCCCAAAATTTTCTTTTTACAGTTATCTTCAAAGCATACAACAACATATTTGATTAATTTTTTTTAAGAGATGAGTTCTCACCATATTGCCGAGGCTGGCCTCCTGTACTCAAGTGATCTTTCCCTCAGTCTCCAAGTAGCTAGTACAACTGGCATTTGCCACCATGCCTGGCTCTGATTAAAAATTTTTTATGATAGGAGGCTTTTATGGTTTGAGGTTGGATTTAGCATGTTTAAACAGCTAAAAGTCATTCAGAGTCAAATCCAGTGAAAGCTGTGAGTAATTAGGGTAATGTTGATACCAGTGAAAAACTATATGGGGCTCTAAGTATGACCTGGATTTCATTGTGTGGATTATAAGTAATAATGCCACACCTGTAACCCTAGCACTTTGGGTGGCCGAGGTAGGCAGATTGCTTGAACCCAGGAGTTTGAGACCAGCCTGTGTAACATGGCAAAACCCTATCTCTACCAAAAAAAAATACAGAAAATTAGCTGGGCATGGTGATGAGTTCCTGTAGTCCTAGCTGCTCTGGAGGCGGAGGTGGGATAATCCCCTAAGTCTGGGAAGTTGAGGCTACAGTGAGCTATGATTGTGCTTCTGTACTCCAGCATGGGCAACACAGCAAGACCTTGTCTCAGAATGATGATGATGATGATGCTGTGTTCAGTAAGTACCATGCCAAGAATTACACTCTCTTAGTCTACACGGCATCCCTATGCACTAAGCGGATAAGACATCACAAAATATGTAAAATTTTAGTTTTAATTTAAATTTTTAAATTAAATTTGGTATTTCAAACATAGAAACACATAAAACACTTACAAAAATATTAGCAGATAGCCAAGTACTCACCACCCTCACCCAGATTTAAAAGTATAGTATTTTCTTTTTTTTTTGAGACGGAGTTTCACTCATGTTACCCAGGCTGGAGTGCAATGGCGCGATCTTGGCTCACCGCAACCTCCGCCTCCTGGGTTCAGGCAATTCTCCTGCCTCAGCCTCCTGAGTAGCTGGGATTACAGGCACGCACCACCATGCCCAGCTAATGTTTTTGTATTTTTAGTAGAGACGAGGTTTCACCATGTTGACCAGGATGGTCTTGATCTCTTGACCTCGTGATCCACCCGCCTCGACCTCCCAAAGTGCTGGGATTACAGGCTTGAGCCACCGCGCCCGGCCAAGTATAGTATTTTTTATACTTGCTCTAGAATTTTTTTTAAGTTATTTTTTAGGATAAGGATCTCACTCTGCTGCCCAGTCTGGAGTGCAGTGGTACCATCATGGCTCACTGTAGTCCTGACCTCACAGGTGTAAGTGATCCTCCCACCTCAGCCTCCCAAGTAGATGGGAACACAGGTGTGTGCAGCCATGCCCAGCTAGCACAGCTGGGTGTGTGTGTGTGTGTGTGCGCGCGCACGTGCATGTGTCTATGAATATGGAGTCTGGGTCTCATCATGTTGCCCAGGCCCATTCTGGTCTTAAACTCCTGAGCTCAAGTGATCCGCCCACCTCAGCCTCCCAAAGTGCTGGGATTATAGGCATGATGCCACCGTGCCTGGCCCAGAATTTTTTTTTTGGAGACAGAGTCTCGCTCTATCGCCAGGCTGGAGTGCAGTGGCGCAATCTCAGCTCACTGCAACATCTGCCTCCTGAGTTCAAGCGATTTTCCTGCCTCAGCCTCCCAGGTAGCTAGGACTACAGATGCACAACAACATGCCCGGCTAATTTTTGTATATTTTTTATTAGAGATGGGGTTTCACCATGTTGTCCAGGATGGTCTCGATCTCTTGACCTCATAATCTACCCTCAGCCTCCGAAAGTGCTGGAATTATAGGTGTGAGCCACCGTGCCCAGTCCCCAGAATGTTTTAAAGTAACAAAATTTAATGGGCACTGCCAAAGCTCTACCCTCCGTCTCTCCCTCCCTCCCTCTCTCCCTTCTTCTGCTTCCCCTTCTTAAAGATAGCTACTCTTTTGATTCTGGTGTGATTGTTCTCCTTTATTCTTTTTTTGTTATAAAAATATGTGCACATGTAGTCTCACCTACGAGGGAAGCTGAGGCAGGAAGATCATTTGAGGTCAAGAGTTTGGCCTCTTTTGAGGCCAGCCTGGGCAATGTAATGAGATCCCATCACTGAAAAAGAGGTGGGGGTGCCACGGTGGCTTACACCCGACTACCACCACGTTTCGGGGACCAGGGTAAAAGGATCATTTAAGCCTAGGAGCTCAAGACCAGACTAGGCAACATAGTGAGACCCCATCTCTCCAAAAGAAAAAAGAAATAGCATGGTGGTACATGCCTGTGGTCCCAGCTACTTGGGAGGCTTAGGTTGGAGGATCACTTGAATCTGGGAACTTAAGGCTGCAGGGAGCAATTGATCATGCCACTGCATTCCAGCTTGGGCAGTAGAACAAGACCCTGTCTCAAAAATTAATTAATTAATAAGTGAATGCTATGGCTTTGTGTAGTTAGGACATTTATGAATGGTGTCATGTACTTTGCAACTTGTTTTTTTAGTGAAACAGTATATTTTTGAGGTTTAGCCATGTGATTTATTTCTTCTTTTTTTTTTTTTTTA
>NW_016107573.1:1160777-1162137 GCF_001604975.1 Cebus imitator | reverse complement strand
GTGTGTTATTAGTAGAGACGGGGTTTTACTACATTGGCCTGGCTGGTCTTGAACTTCTGACCTCAAGTGATCTGGCCGCCTCGGCTTCCCAAAATGCTGGAATTATAGGCGTGAGCCACTGTGCCCAGGTAATCCACTTCTTTTAAAGACCAAAACAAAGACAAAAACAAAAAACACCAATGAATTCCACTTTCTCTCTCTCTCTCTTTTTTTTTTTTTTTTAATTTTTAGATAGAGTCTTGCTCTGTCACCCAGGCTGGATTGTAGTGGCATGATCTCAGCTCATTGCAGCCTTTAGCTCCTGGGTTCAAGCGAGTCTCCTGCCTCAGTTTCCCAAGTAGTTGGGAGTACAGGCACCCGCCACCATGCCTGGCTAAGTTTCGTATTTTTAGTAGAGACGGGGATTTCACCATGTTGGCCAGACTGGTCTTGAACTCTTAATCTCAAGTGATCCACCCACCTTGGCCTCCCAAAGTGCTGGGATTACAGGCTTGAGCCACCACACCCGGCCCCCAGTTTCTTTTAATTATTTAGGTGTCTGTTTCTCGGCCCTCTCTTCCATTCATTTATTTGCCTATCCATACCATACCAATACCATACTGTTTTAGTTACGATTTAATAAAGCAGGTAGACTGTCACAGTGGAATTCTGCCTCTATCACCTATTAGTTTTGTGCCTCTGAATTAGTTACTTTACCTTGTTTATACCTCAGAATTCTTATCTGTAAGTAGAGCATAGTAGTACCTACCTCATAAGATTGTTGAGGCTTTAATAGGATGATCCAGTTATACTCAGAGCAATGCCTAGAATATGGAACTATGTAAATATTTTCTATAATTACAAGGCAAGAGTAAATTAAAAAGCAATTGCTAGATTTTCAAAACAAACTGAAACAAACATATCGAGTTTGTGGCAATGACTATACAGAAGAGTAACTTTAAAATACAGTAGTTTGTTCATTTCAGTGGAATGTGTTAAAAGGACATAAAAAACTGCTAAGAAATCTAAAACCACATTCTTATTAAGTGTTATTGTTACTAGGAGGTTTGAAATTGTTATATTAAAAGTATTATAGTTACATTGTAAGATAAAGCAAATAATTATGGCAGTATTGTTAGAAATAAAGATCTTCAACAGAAAAGATTACAAGTATAAAAATCAAAGAAATTTAATCTGCAATCTGCAGTTGGAACTATAAATATCAATATAGACTCATGGCATATCTTTTTTTTAAAAAAAAAAAAACATAAAAATTGCATTTCTGGCCTGGCATGGTGACTCCCAGCACTTTGGGAGGCCGAGGCAGGTGGATCACCTGAGGTCAGGAGTTTGAGACCAGCCTGGCCAACATGGTGAAACC
>NW_016107573.1:1154599-1160527 GCF_001604975.1 Cebus imitator | reverse complement strand
CTCAAAAAAAAAAAAAAAAAGAAAAAAGAAAAAAAAAAGGCATTTCTAACTCTGTTTACTGAAAAGGCTTAGAAGCAGTGACAGTAGTATATCATTTAGTATCTCCAGTGCCCAAGTTGTGGTCTTAACTATTCCCCACTAAAAGGAACCAGGGCTTTTTAGAGAAATGGCTGATTATAGGTCTGGGGCAGGAAATAAACAAGATACACCTAGGACATGGTGTGCTGAAAACTGAGGAACTTAACAAAAGCTAATGGAGCTGTGTCAGAAGGACTGAGGAGCCAATTTGGAAGGGTTCTCAGGGCTTGAGATAGAAAAATTTGAGCATCAAAAAACCATAAGCTGGGCATGGTGGTGCCTGTGTATTCCCAGCTACTCAGGAAGCTGAGGCAGGAGGATCACTTGAGTCCAATAAATGGAAAACATCGAGTACATAAAAATTCATGTATTTGAAATAATTTTAAAAGAAAGTGGAACTCATTGGTCATGATTTTGGGTTGTTAGGGGAGTAACTCAATTCTTTAAAAATTAATGAAGGCAAAAAAATAAGCATTTTCCCCACCTTTCCCGTATAAACTGTTAACTCCAAGAAAGCAGAGGGTTAACAAGAGAGAAGGCTTCTTTATAGAAGAATTCCAATTAATAAATACAGAAGGAATACTAGAATTAGAAAATTGCTGTTTTGCCACCCCTAATGAGGACATAGATCACGGCAGCCACCACTAGGTGAGAGGATGGTGGGAAAATATAAGAGGAATCTGGCTACCTGCGATCTGAATCCACCAAACAGTCTTGGCATTGCTACACCTATGGCAGCCAGATGTGATATGCCTCATGATACTGTGGAAGGGGAAGTACCCAGCCACATTCATAAACTGTTTTTGCCTAAAAATATGAACCCGACTCCAGGCAAGCCTAAAGTGAATCTCTCAGTTTACAGGAAATAAAGGGTTCAGAGGAACAAGTTAGAGACACCTTGAGGTTACAGTCAGCCAAATCCAAAATGTGGGAGATTTGATGGGTTAGATGACTTGATTGCTCTAGTAGATTGATGGCATGAAAGAGGAAAAAAGCAGGAAGGAAAATTGTCACATAAAACAGACATTTAAATGACCTAAAAAAAAAAAAAAAAAAAAAGGACCACTCTAGCTGTTGTGTTGGGAATACATCAGAGCCAGATATGGTGGCATGTGTCTGTAATTCCAGCACTTTGAGAAGCCGAGGCAGGCAGACAGCTTGAGCCCAGGAGTTTGAGACTAGCCTGAGCAACATAGTGAAACCCTGTCTCTACATGGTGGCATATGTCTCTAGTCCCAGCTATTCAGGAGGCTAAGTGGGAGGATCACCTGAGCCGAGGAAGTTGAGGTTGTAGTGAGCTGTGATTGTGCCACTGCCCTCTAGCGTGGGCAATGGAGCAAGACCCTTTCGCAAGGAAAAGAAAATCAGCTGGGCATGGTGGTGCATGTCTGTGGTCCCAGCTGCTCAGGAGGCTGAGGCAGGAAGATTGCTTAAGCCTAGGAGGTGGAGGCTGCAGTGAGACATATTCTTGTCACTGCACTTCAGTCTGGCAGTCTGGGTGACAGAGTGAGACCGTCTCTAAATAAATAAACAAACAAACAAATAAATAAATAAATAATACACCAGAGATGATCAAGGATACAAACAGGGAGAACAGGTAAGAAGCTATTACAAAATTCCAGGCGAGATTTTGCACAAAGATGATAGGAAGATGGTGGCTGGATTCTGGATATCTTTTAAAGATGTAACTGACATCTTTAAAAGATGGGTGGATGAGATGTGAAGTTTTAGAGTCCAAGATGACTTCCAAGTTTTGGCCTAAGCCATTGGAACAATGGAATGCCATTTACTGAAATAGGAAAGACTGCAAGAGAAGCAGGTTTCTGGGAAAAGATTAGGAGGAGCCCAATTCTGGACTCAGTATCTTCAGCCTGATAGGCCTTTTGTATATCCACAAGAAGATATGTTAAGAAGGCAGTGGGATATATTTATGGAATTTTGAGGATGGGGCCAGGAGAGGATGTAAATTTGGAAAATTCAGAAGTTTACAGTAGGCAGACGGTCTGTAAAGCTACTAGTGGGCGGGGTGCAGTGGCTCATGCCTGTAATCGTAGCACTTTGGGAGGCTGAGGCAGGAGGATTGCTTGAGTCCAGGAGTTCAAGACCAGCCTGGACAACATAGACCCCATATTTAAAAAAAAAAAAAAAAAAAATGCTACTAGAGTAGGTGAAAGAATAAAGGGAGGGAGTGTAGCTAGAGGAGAGGTTCCAGGGCTGAGCCTGTGCACAGAGGTGGGAGTCAGCAACAGGAACAAAATAGAGACCTGGACGCATCCCAAAAGCCAGGTGAAGGAAGGAGGAGGGCTTTGTCAGACACTTGTGGCAGGTCGAGGGAGGTAAGGACTAAAGTCTGACCTTTGGGTTGTGCAACATGGAGATTGCTGATGCATTTAATAAGAGCAGTTTTATTCCGTAAGCCCATGGGAGTGGGCTCAAGAAAGCCTGCCTGGGAGACAAAGAGATGAGAAAATAGCTCTTTTGAGGAGCTTGAGACAGAACCAGAGTGTTAACTGGATAGGACAATGTGGTCTAGGGTCTAGAGAGGGGTGTTGCTTTGTTTGTTTGAGAATCACTGGTTTATTCCTTTCTGAATGTATTTTTGTGATGGTCATCTTTCCCCTGCAGCTTTTTATTTTTGACAAATTCCAAATCATAGAAAAGTTAGATACTGTATGTGTTTCACCTATTTTAACCCATTGTGTGTTTTTTTTTTTGTTGTTGTTGTTGTTGTTGTTTGTTTGTTTGGGACGAGGTCTCACTCTGTCACCCAGGCTGGGGTGCAGTGGTGTGATTACTGCTTACTGCAGCCTTGACCTTCCAGGCTTAAGCAACCCTCCCACCTCGGCTTCCCAAGTAGCTGGGACTACAGGCACACACCACCAAACCTGGCTATTTTTTTTGTGGGGGGCGGGGGGTGGGTAGAGACATAGTTTCACCATGTTGCCCAGGCTGGTCTCAAACTCCTGAGCTCAAGCATCCTCCTGCCAAAGTGCTGAGATTACAGGCGTGAGCCACCCTGCCCCGCCAACTCATTGTTAATGTCTTGGCGCATTTGCTTTCTCTAAGTTTATAAATACATTTATGTTGTCTGAGCTGCTCTAAAATTGTAGACATAAAGTTTATGTTAAAGCTTGTATCTCCTAAAAAAGACAGTCTCTCACATAACCATAATATCGTTATTATATTCTAAGAAATTTAATATTGGTATGATAATATGTAACATGCAGTTCAAATTAAAACTGTGTATGGTTGCTATTTTCATTTCCACAGTCTAATCAGAGGTCACCCATTGCTTTTAGTTGTTACATCCTGAAGAGATTTTTTTTTAGGATGGGAAAAATAATAGCACATTTATATGCTGATTTCAAAAGTCTACAGAGAGTGAAAAGTGATGATGCATAAGTGGGCAAACTGCCAAGGCGGTTAACTTGGAGGATGAGATTAGCCACAGTGGGACAGGGTTGGGAAGGCACTGACTTTGGTGGGAACATGGACGGTTTATCCAGAGTAGCAGGAAAGAGAGAAGGCACAGCCTGTTGGCACGTGGCTGGTTAGACATGGTAGACCTTGGGGAAATTTTCTTTTGATTGCTTTTATTTTCTTAGTGAAATAGGAATGATGGTATTCAGTTGAGAGGAAGGAAAGGAGACGTGACAGGCTGAAGAAAAGATATGAAGTGTTTGTCTAAGTCATCTTCATATTAGGACATGCATTATCACTTATTTAAGGGTGTACATTTATAGACCCCTGTAGGCCTTCACAGACCCCTGTAGACCCGTAGCTTCTATAGATAGGTATCCCTGGAACTAATTTGCCTGAAAAAGGGCCTCTTTACTGTAGACTTACTCTGACTTTGGAAGAAAAGGCAGACCCTCACCTATGCCAAATCTGAATTAATTCTATCACCCCTCAGATTATTTCTGCTTCTTGTCTGTTTGGTATTTTTTGTTTGTTTGTTTGTTTTGTTTTGTTTTGTTTTTGAGATGGAGTCTCACCCTGTTGCCCAGGCTGGGGTGCAATGGCAGGATCTCGGCTCACTACAACCTCTGCCTCCTGGATTCAAGTGATTCTTTTGCCTCAGCCTCCTAAGTAGCTGGAATTACAGGCGTGTACCACCACTCCCGGCTAATTTTTTTGTATCTTTAGTAGAGACGGGGTTTTACCATGTTGGTCAGGCTGGTCTCAAACTCCTGACCTCCTGATCCACCCACCTTAGCCTCCCAAAGTGCTGGGATTACAGGCGTGAGTCACTGCACTTGACCCTTTTTTTGTTTTGTTTTGAGATTGAGGTTCGTTCTTATTGCCCAGGCTGGCACAATCTTGGCTCACTGCAACCTTCACCTCCCAGGTTCAAGCGATCGTCCTGCCTCAGCCTCCCGAGTAGCTGGGATTACAGGCACCTGCCACTATGCCCAGCTGATTTTTTGTATTTTTAGTAGAGATGGGACTTCACCATGTTGGGCAGGCTGGTCTTGAACTCCTGACCTCAGGTGATCTACCTACCTCAACCTTCCAAAGTGCTGGGATTAGAAATGTCAGCCACTGTGCCCGGCATCTGTTTGTTGATTTTCTTCTTCTTTTCTTCTTCTTTTTTTTTTAAATCCAGAAAAAAATTACTTTCTGAAAGCAGCATGTCCCTCTTAAAGACCCTCTTACCCCTCAATCCCATAGCTTATGATCCTGCTAGGGGATTGCCACTTTCTTGTTTCATTTTTAGCCTTTCCAGTGTGTGTGTCTGTTTATCTTTTTTCCCTCTTCGCCTGTACTTCACCCTGTTTTCCTGTTTCTCCTTTGACTGCTGCCTCTTCTCTGTTTTTCAGGCTTGGTCACAATGGTGGGAGCAGCTCTTATATGTCCAGAAGGAGAAACAAAAGGTTGCCTCTGCAGTGAAGCACCACCAGCACTGGCAAAAGCGGAGGTTTCTGAAGGCCTGGCTTGAATACCTGCAAGTCCGCAGAGTAAAGAGACAGCAGAATGGTGAGTAGGAAGCCTGAGGCTCTCGAGACACAGAGTCTGGTCACAGTTTCCACTCTCCTGCTGCCAGTGGTACTGTACTGAGAAGTAATATAATGGTGTTACTCCAGAAATGTTGGTAAAAGGAGATTGAGGAGGAAAATACATCATCCTTGAATCACATTTATTTCCCTTTGGCTTTTTATTTATATCTATTGTAGATAGATAGGCTTTTTTTGTTTTGTTTTGTTTTGTTTTGCTTTTTTGAGAGAGAGTTTTGTTCTTGTTGCCCAGGCTGGAGTGCAGTGGCACGATCTTAGCTCACTGCAACTTCTGCTTCCCCGGTTCAAGCAATTCTTCTGTCTCAGCCTCCTGAGTAGCTGGGATTACAGGTGCCCGCCACCTCGCCCAGCTAATTTTTGTATTTTTAGTAGAGGTGGGGTTTCATCACCTTGGCCGGGCTGGTCTCAAACTCCTGACCTCAGGTGATCCACCTGCCTTGGCCTTCCATAGTGCTGGGATTACAGGTGTGAGCCACTGCACCCGGCCTCTTTTATATATATATTATGTTAATAACCTATGGTTTTATATCTTTTTCCACACAGTTAACAGTTTTCTACATCTTAAGTATTTGTCATAAATGTTATTTTTTAACAACTGTTCATATTTTATAGGATGGCTTACCTTAATATACTTAACCATTCTCCTATATATATATATTTTTTTTTTGAGATGGAGTTTCGCCCTTGTTACACATGCTGGAGTGCAATGGCGCGATCTTGGCTCACCGCAACCTCCGCCTCCTGGGTTCAGGCAATTCTCCTGCCTCAGCCTCCTGAGTAGCTGGGATTACAAGCACGCGCCACCATGCCCAGCTAATGTTTTTGTATTTTTAGT
>NW_016107573.1:1147655-1154549 GCF_001604975.1 Cebus imitator | reverse complement strand
AGAGACGGGGTTTCACCATGTTGACCAGGATGGTCTCGATCTCTTGACCTCGTGATCCACCTGCCTCGGCCTCCCAAAGTGCTGGGATTACAGGCGTGAGCCACCGCACCCGGCCTATTTTTTTTTTTCTTGAGACTGAGTTTCACTCTTCTTGCCCAGCCTGGAGTGCAATGGGACGATCTCAACTCACTGCAACCTCCGCCTCTCAGGTTCAAGTGATTTTCCTGCCTCAGCCTCCCAAGTATCTGGGATTACAGTTGTGCACCCCCATGTGCAGGCAATTTTGTATTTTTAGTAGAGATGGGGTTTCTCCATGTTTGTCAGGCTGGTCTCAAACTCCCGACTTCAGGTGATCCGCCTACCTTGGCCTCCAAAAGTGCTGGGATTATAGGTGTGAGCCACCATGCCTGGCCGCCATTCTCCTATTAATAGATATTTGGATAGTTTCTGTTTGTCTCCAACTATTTGAATGTATATGATTTTGATGTCAAGGTTTTTGGATACTGTTTATATGATTTCATTTCCCAATTAGATTCAGAAATAATAATAAACAAATATGAACATTGGTACAGTTTTTAACTTAAGTTTATTAAGTTTATGCAGAAGTGAGTCAAGCACTGTGCTAGACACTGGGTTAAGGGTCTCTAGCATTCACCCAAACCTCCCTGCATGAATCTGTCTCTTGGGAGAGTCTGAATGTATTCATTTGACGATAGTGATGCCAGACCAATAGTCCAGTTGCCCAGTCTTAGAATGTGAAAGCATTAAGCTGTTTAGTATGATAAGCTATAGACTTAACCTCTGCCTCCAATTACAGCATTCAAATTCCAGGTCTGATTCCCATCCCCTTCCCAGTTCCCAGCTCATCAGACCATTATCTTGACTAGCATTAAAAGAAGATAAAACTGGCAGCCAGGAACAGCTTGGCAGAAAGCCCAGAAAAAGCCTACCCCAGCATGGCAACTGGATTTTATGTCATTGCTGAATCTCTAAGTCCTATCCAGGAGATATTTGTATAGAAGCAAAAGTGAAACAGAGTCCTCTTTGAAAGCAATGGTTACCATTCCTGCTCATTAGTATCTAACTAGAAGCCCCAGCCCTGTGATGTAACTTGATTTTATAGCAACCTTCTCCCTAAAATCACAGACCTTTTCTCTCCTTGGAGACAGGAGATGTTGCTCACGGATTCCTAATGACCTTTAAAGGTTTAAAAAACTTTTATTTAGGCCGGGTGTGGTGGCTCACGCCTGTAATCCAAGCACTTTGGAGGCCAAGGCGGGCCGATCACCTGAGGTCAGGAGTTCAAGACCAGCCTGACCAACATGGTGAAACCCTGTCTTTAAAAAAATAAATAAATAAAATTTAAAAACCTTTTATTTTAGTGTGTGTATGTGTGTGTGTGTGTGTGTGTGTGTGTGTGTATGTGTGCGTGTGTGTGTACAGCCTTGAATCCCTGCTCTCTGTCAAAAGTGGGGTTCAGCTTGTCCTACAGATTCTTCCACTGAGCGTGGTGGCTCACACCTGTAATCCCAGCACTTTGGGAGGCCGAGATGGGCAGGTCACCTGAGGTCGGGAATTCGAGACCAGCCTAACCAGCATGGAGAAACCCAGTCTCTACTAAAAATACAAAATTAGCTGGGTATAGTGGTATGTGCCTGTAATCCCAGCTACTTGGGAAGGCTGAGGCAGGAGAATCACTTGAACTCAGGAGACGGAGGTTGCAGTGAGCCAAGATCATGCCATTGCACTCCAGCCTGGACAATAAGAGCAAAAACTCGCTCTCAAATAATAATTTTAAAAAAGATGCTTCCAGCTCATCTTCTAACCTTGGGCGAGCAGCACTTTAAGTTATTTCTCTGTTGCAGAGATGGCTGAACGATTCCATCATGTCACTGTGCTCCAGATACACTTCTGTGACTGGCAGCAGGCCTGGGAGCGGAGGGAGAGCTTGCACGCCCACCAGGCCCAGGTGGAGAAACTGGCCAGGAAGATGGCCTTGCGGCGCACCTTTACTCACTGGAAACACTGTATCCTTTCAGATACCCAGGCTGTCCATTGCCTCAGCCAGGACAGCAGGCGCTTAGGAGCATGTGAAACAAAAGTCATGAGATATATGGGAAACAATTGCCCAACAGTTTAAGACAGCCTTATCTCTGTTGACAGTGTTAAAATGTTTTGTTTAATTGGGACTGTATATACAAAAGAGTACTTATATATTTATAGTTAAAAAAAATAATAAAATGGGCAGGGTGCAGTGGCACACGCCTATAATCCCAGCACTTGGGGAGGCCAGGCAGGAGAATCACCAGAGGTCAGGAATTTGAGACCAACCTGACCAACATAGAGAAACCCCATCTCTACTAAAAATACAAAATTAGCCAGGCATGGTGGCGCATGCCTGTAATCCCAGCTACTTGGGAGGCTGAGGCAGGAGAATCACTTAAACCCAGGAGGCAGAGGTTGCAGTGAGCTGACATTGTGCCATTGCGCTCTAGCCAGGGCAACAAGAGCAAAACTCCATCTCAAAAATAATAATAAAATGGGCCAGGTGCAGTGGCTCACGCCTGTAATCCCAGCACTTTGGGAGGCCGAGGTGGGTGGATCACGAGGTCAAGAGACCGAGACCATCCTGGTCAACATGGTGAAACCCCGTCTCTAGTAAAAATACAAAAATTAGCCGGGCATGGTGGCGCACGCCTGTAGTCCCAGCTACTCGGGCGGCTGAGGCAGAATTGCTTGAACCCAGGAGGCGGAGGTTGCAGTGAGCCGAGATCGCACCATTGCACTGCAGCCTGGGTAAATACTGTAAAACTCTGTCACCAAAAATAATAATAATAAAATGAACAACTATGTATCTGTCACCCATCTTTCAAAATAGAACCTTACTAGCACACCTATTTGCTCCTCCCTGATTGCATTCTTTTTCCTTTCCCTCAGAGGTAATCCCACTTTCCTGATTAAAATTTTTGGTGTTGTAATTTAAGTGCTTTTCTCTACCCACTAGGTGGTGGAAATAGCCACCACTGTCTTTTTCTTGATGATACCATCACCGTGATCATAGGTTCCATTTATTGCGCTTTTACTATATAGCAGAACATTATGTATCATCCTCTTCATCCTCATAGCAACCCTGTGGAGTAGGTGCCACTATTGCCATTTTACGGGTGAGGAAACAGATTCAGGGGATTGAGTGTATTTTAAAGTCACAAGTCATTGGCAGAGTCAGGATTTAAAAAACCCAGGCCTTTAACTCCTGTGTACGTCATCATCTTCTTCTTTTTTTTTGAAACAGAATCTCTGTCGCCCAGACTAGATTGCAGTGGTGCCATCACGGCTCGCTGCAACCTCTGCCTCCTGAGTTAAAGTGATTCTCCTGCCTTAGCCAGGCTCCCAAGTAGCTGGGATTACAGGCGCCTGCCACCACATCCAGCTAATTTTTGTACTTTAAGTAGAGACGGGGTTTCACCAAGTTGGCCAGGCTGGTCTCGAACTCCTGACCTCAGTTTATCCACCTGCCTCAGCCTCTCAAAGTACTGGGATTACAGGCATGAGCTACCGTGTCCGGCCCTGTGTACATTTTCTTAATCACTACTCCTACCATACTATGTGCCCAAGTGTGAGAGTTTGGACTGCCTAAGACGTTCATTCACACATTTTATTTGTTCATCAAAGCTTTGCCTTGTGTAAACTCCTGCTTAATTTCTGGGATACGAGGGAGCTCAGACTAGTGGTAATTCATTGTCTAGTGGGGAAAATAGGCATGAAAATGGATCTTTAAATACGGCATGATAACTGCTATCATAACGATTTGTTTCAAGTCCTGTGAGAGCCACTGTGGAGATTCAGCCAAGGAGGTCATGTTTGTCCTGAATTTAAGTCATAGGAGATGAGAAGTTGAGAAGGTTGATGTCTTAGGGGAAGACTGCAGAAGGTTGGAAACGGCTTTTCAGTGGAAAGAATGATGTTTACCCAGGTTTGGCGTTGAGGAAAAGCATTCAAGAATCCAGTGAGCTGTCGATGTGTGGATGGCGGGAAGGTAGATGAGATGCAGGGATCTCTGGAGGTTTTTTAACTTTTTAAAATTTAGAGATGGGGTCTCATGTTGCCCAGGCTGGACTGCAGTGGCTTTCACACGTGCAGTGGTAGCTTACTGCAGTCTTGAACTCCTGGGCTTAAGCAGTCCTCCCTCTTCAGCCTCCCAAGTATGTGGAACTACAGGCACACACCATCACACCCAGCATTAGAGGTTTTTAAGAAGAGAAGAGGTGGGGGAAGGGGGTGATTAAAAAAAAAAAAGAAAGAAAAGAGACCAGGGGCAGTGGCTTGCACCTGTAAGCCAAGTGCTTTGGGAGGATCGCTTGAACCCAGGAGTTTTAGGCTACCGTGAACTATGATGGCACCCTTGCCCTCCAGCCTGGGTTGATAGAGCAAGACCCAGTGAGATAAATAATTTCTCAGAGTTGAAATTTGTTAAGATGCTACAATGAATGATGTTCAAAAAAAAAAAAAAAAAAAGAGAGAAAGAAAGGAAATGCAGTCAGATTTGTGCTTTGGAAAGGATAATTCTGGATTAGCGGAGAGAGGCTAGCCCTAGTAGGAGACCCATTATGGGAGGAGGCTCACTTACCAATCTGTGTAAAGGAATGAGTCAGATGAACTGCAGGGTGTTGGGGATGGGAACAGAAGAGCAGGAGGGGATGGAGAGAGCCAAGAGATTTAGGAAGAGAGCAGATGGACTTGGCGTCCGATTAAATGAGAGTGGGAGGAGAACAGGTTTGAAAATAACTCCAAGGTTTTTAGCTCAACTGACTAGATTGTGATGCCAAAACAGAGAGTACAGAAAAAGAAGCAGATTCTGTTTTTGATATGGTGATTTCTAAATGTTTACTGAAACCGGTAGTGGTTTATCTCAGGTATTTTTTGCCTCTCATCTCATGGGCATTCAAGGGAAGGAATGCAAGGCCAGATGTTTGATCAGTAATTGACACAGTTTCCCTTTGCCCACTGCTGCTCTGGGTCATCAGGGGTAGACAGAGGTAGACCTTAGCCCAGCTGGTACATCTGTTATCCCTGACAGCCACAGCCCTTCAGGTGGGTCACTGGAAATGCACTGTGTGGGGGCCAGAACATTGTTGAGACTGGAGACCTTAACTTCCTGAAAGACATGCTGCTATGTGCAGAAGAAGCTGCCCAGTGTGAGATGGCAGAAGAGCACCACAGGCACAGGCAGCTGGTAAGAACCCTGCAGCCTGGCATGGCTCTGCTCAGCAGCCTTTCTTGGGTATCCCCTCTTGCTGGACCCTGACTCCTATCACCTTTATTAAATGCAGCTAGCTATGGGTGAGTTTTAGTCACGAAGCCCCCCTTCCATTGTAGGTGTCCCTGTTTTCATTTTGGATTACAGATGGTAATGGTATGGGGTTAGAGGGGTTTGGAGCTGTAAAGGAACCTCAGAGATTATTTTTTTTTTTTTGCATGGGAAAACCCCTTTTGAGTGGTGGAAGCCTCAACTTTAAATAGGTCAAAGTAGCCATGCTGTGGTTGAAGCATGTCAGGGAGTCAGTCCCTGTTCTGCCTGCTACTCTTCCCTTCTGCTGCTACACAAGGTGGTCTTCAAATATTTTCAGGAGCCTGTGGGGTTCCACAAAGCACAGTACAAAAACCCTTAACCCAGCCTGATATCTTCACTTCTGTCTCAGAAAACCGAGGCCTAAGGCATGGAGGAATATGGGCAAATCAGCTTTGCCTAGCCAATCTGTGAGGCATTATTATTATTTTTTAGAGATGGGGTCTCAGTATGTTGCCCAGGCTAGATTCAACTTCTGGGCTCAAGCAGTCCTCCCACCTCAGCCTCCTGAGTAGCTGGGACTATAGGCATGTGCCACCATGCCCGGTGTTAAGACATCATTGTTATCATTATTATTATTAGAGATAGAGTCTCCTCTGTCACCCAGGCTGGAGTGCAGTGGTACAATCACAGCTTGCTGCTGTCTTGAACTCCTGAACTCAAGTGATCCTTCCACCTCAACCTCCCAAGTTAGCTGGGACCACAGGCACATGCCACCATGCCCAATGAATTTTTTAGTTTTTTATACAGAGTCTCCCAATGTTGGCCAGGCTGGTCTTGAACTCCTGTGCTCAAGCAGTCCTCCTGCCTCAGCCTCCTAAAGTGTTGGGATTACAGGCGTGAGCCACTGCACCAGGCCTTTTAGGCATTATTGATGGAGCTGGATCCAGGTCCAGATATCCTGCCCCAATCCCAACCCCTCTTTCACTAAAGATTCCTTCCTCCACTTTAGCAACACTGTGTTTACAATTGTATAAACGTACACACTGAGCCCACATGGTAAAAAACAAAAACAGGAAAACGACCACAGATAGAGTCGGTCTGTTTTTTTCTGAGAGGCAAAAGTTGATGTTGACCTTGGTCTGTAGAATTGTCATGTGGGTTATGGGGTTCTCTCCTGGTATAGGTGTGTTCTTGTACAGTATACATGGACAGCAAGAAGGGTTCAGCAAATATTTATTAAGTGCCTGCTGTGTTGGCTGGCTTGTGTTGGGCTCCCGGTTGAATCTCAAAGCAGAGAAACACTCAGGGAAATGGAACAGCTGTAAGAAGCTGGGACCAACCTTCTCTCCTCCGATTTGAGGCACTGTCTGTGTTCTGTTCTTAGTTAACAGATTCTACTGATTCTAGTCCTTATAACTGGTTGTGTCCTTTCTTTCCACAGATTTTTTGCTTTAGAGCCCTAAAAGACAATGTTGCCCACACCCATCTCCAGCAAATAAGAAGGAATCTTGCTTACCAGCAGCATGGTGTCACGGTGAGGGTTGTCTTCCTGTATCAAGGGACCTCTTCTGATAGCCATTCTTTTTTTCTCTCTCTTTTTTTTT
>NW_016107573.1:1140452-1147476 GCF_001604975.1 Cebus imitator | reverse complement strand
ATCTCAGCTTATTGCAACATCCACCTCCTGGGTTCAAGCAATTCTCGTGTCTTAGCCTCCCAAGTAGCTGGAATCACAGGTGTGCACCACCATGGCCAGCTGATTTTTTGTATTTTTAGTAGAGACAGGTTTTCTCCATGTTGGCCAGGCTGGTCTCAAACTCTTGGCCTCAAACAATCTACCTGCCTCGGCCTCCCAAAGTTCTGGGATTACAGATATAAGCCACCATGCCTGGCCCCAAATACACTTTAAATCTTGCATTATAGGAGTCTTTGGTTGTGTTTCTATTATAAGTCTATTACTTCCATTATAAGTCCATGATAAAACAATGGTTTGTTTACTTGATGTCAACAAATATTGTCTCTACTTGAAGATTTTGTTTGTTGGTGTAGAAGGATTTTTTCCCGTTATTGTTTTATGAAAAAGGTTTAAAAATATGGAACAGTAGGAAAAAGTAATGTAATAAGCCCCTATATACTCACTACCTGGATACACTAAGTGTTAATATTTGCTATATTTGCTTCGTTGTTTTTTGCTGAATAATTACAAAGTAAGTTATAGCCATCACAACACTTTGTATCTAAATATTTCAGCATGCGTCACTCAAAGACATTTTCTTATGTAACGACAATGTCATTATCATCCCTCAGAATATTAACAGGGATTCTCTAACATTATCTAATACCTAGTCAGTATTCAAATTCCCATAGTTGTTTCAAAGATGTCTTATTTGTAGCTGCTTTTTGCAAACCAGAATGCAGAATGCAGTTAAGGATCACTAACTGCATTTGGTTGTTTTCTGATTGATTCTCAGCAGAAATGCATTTGGTTATTATGTCTCCTAAAGCTTTTAATCTAGAAGTTTCCTTCCCCCAACTACACTTTTTTTTTTACATACACATACACACGTGTGTGTGTGTGTGTATGTGTGTGTATAAATAAATATTTGGTGTAGGAGGATTTTTTCCTCTGTTGGTTTATGAAAAATGTTTAAGAATACAGAAAAATAGAAAGTAATATAAGAAGCTTCTATATACTCACTACCTGGATATACTAATGTTAATATTTGCTATATTTGCTTCATTGTTTTTTGCTGAATAATTACAAAGTAAATTATAGATATCAACAAATATATATATTTGTTGTTGTTGTTTGTTTTTTGAGACAGGGTCTTGCTCTGTTGCCTAAGCTGGAGTGCAGTAACATGATCTCGGCTCACTGCAACCTCTGCCTCCCAGGTTCAAGCGATTCTCCTGCCTCAGCCTTTTAGGTAGCTGGGACTACAGGCACATGCCACCACACCCGGCTAATTTTTGTATTTTTAGTAGAGATGGAGTTTCACCATGTTGGCCAGGCTGGTCTTGAACTCCTGACCTTTGGTGATTCTCCTGCCTTGGCCTCCCAGAGTACTGGGATTACAGGCCACCATCCCTAGTGCATTATATTTTTTAATGTAAAAGATATATCACTTAAACTTTATCACCTTTTTTTAAAATCACATTCCATTTTTAAGTATACAGCTCTGTGACATGTACATCCACATTGTGCAATGATCATCATTATCCATTGCTAGAACTTTCTGTTTTGTTTTTTTAAGATAAGGTTACACTCTTGTTGCCCAGTCTGGAGTGCAATGGCACGATCTCGGCTCACTGCAACCTCCACCTCCTGGATTCAAGCAATTCTCCTGCCTCAGTGTCCCAAGTAGCTGATTTTTTATTTTTAGTAGAGACGGGATTTCTCCATGTTGGTCAGGTTGGTCACGAACTCCTGACTTCAGGTGATCCACGTGCCTTGGCCTCCCTAAGTGCTGGTATTATATGCGTGAGCCACTGTGCCGGGCAGAACTTTTCTGTCTTGCAAAACTGAAACTGTGTACACGTTTCCTCTTTCCCCGTCCCCTGGAAACCACCATTCTACTTTCTGTCTGTATAAATTTGAGTATTCTAGATACCTCACAGGTGGAATCATATAGTATTTGTCCTTTTGCAACTGGCTTATTTCACTTAGCGTAGCTATACTTTTTCAAATGACTGCCTTTTTTCTTTAAAGGACAGGCCAGTTATTTTGTATATACAACTTATTTACTATTATTATTAGAGACAGGGTCTCACTGTGTCATCCAGGCTGGAGTGTAGGGGTGTGATCATAGCTCATTGCAGCCTCATCCTCCTGGGCTCAAGAGATTTTCCTACCTCAGCCTCCTGAGGAGTGAGGACTACAGGTGCACACCACCATGCCTAGCTTTGTACAATGTTTTATTTTCTTGATTCATCTGATTGTTTCCTTTTGATATCATTTAATTTTTATTTACTCTGCATGGTTCCTATAACCATTACATTGAAGGGCTTGTTTAGACTGAAGTTAAACATTTATGCAAGACTACTTCATAGATGGGAATATGCAATAAAAGCAGTTTTAATTTCTAAAATGACTTTCTAAAATGTCAGTCTTCTGTGAGACCCAGATTAGGAATAGCTTCTTCATATAGATTTCCACAGACGAAGAACCATCTTTTTGCCTTTTATGTTGGCCCGGAATAGCTCTGTAGTTCAGCCATCATTAATTTGTATGCCCATTGTATGTTGGCTGCTCCAAACTGAGGTAACTCCTGCTTTAGGGGAGCTCAGTCTGTTGAAGTAAGATTCACTGCCTTACCTTTCATCTCAGTAAATTTCCATTTTCTTCCTACCTTGCTTTAGCTGCTGCACAGGTTCTGGAACCTCTGGCAGTCTCAGATTGAGCAGAAAAAAGAAAGAGAGCAGCTCCCCTTACTACATGCTGCCTGGGACCACTACAGGTAGGGACTCTGGCTTTATCCCTGGCTCTCAGGGACTCTGTGCCTCTGACTTACTGTTTTCCAGGAGTGATGACTTGCCCTTCTATGGGTTAGTGTGGCAGATTCAGAAAGGCCTGCTAGGGTCGAGGTCCTGCTATAAACCATTTGTTCCTGAATTTGGTTTTTTTTCTGATCACATGGGAGAAAGAATGAGGATATTTGCATTGGTTCTTGGCCACCATAGTCTGAAGTATGTGCCTGGTCGCTCATTGCCTCAGTCCTGCAGGCATCAAGATGTTCACAAGTTAGAATTCATGCGTTGCTAGTGTTAAAGAGAAGAGTCAGGGGTATTTGTGGCTCAGTCTTAAGGGGTGCAGGGATTGTCCTCAATATTTTAGAACTAGTCATTCACTTAAATAAATAAAAACACTACATTTCTGTGAGGAAAGCTCAGAATATATAGGGTGAAAAGTATAAAGGGAAAAATAAAAGTTGCCTGGCCTGGCCCCCCCCTGCAAGTAAGAGTAAGATCTTAGTCCTCAGAGGGAAATACTACGTATGAACTTTTTTGCTGCTAGAAATGTTCAATGTGTCCTCTTCTTTGCCCTCCCCTTCCTTCCTCTCCCCATAGTATAATCAACTTAATTTGCATAGTTTAGGTCCAATTTTGAAACTTTTTTTTTTTTTTTTTGAGATGGAGTTTTGCTCCTGTTGCCCAGGCTGGAGTCCAATGGTGTAGTGTCGGCTCACTGCAACCTCTGCCTCCCAGGTTCAAGCGATTCTCCTGCCTCAGCCTCCAGAATAGCTGGGATTACAGGTGTGCACCACCATGCCCTGCTCATTTTTGTATTTTTAGTAGAGACAGGGTTTCACCGTGTTGGCCAAGCTGGTCTCAAACTCTTGACCTCAGGTGATCCACCCTCCTCAGCCTCCCAAAGTGCTTGGATTATAGGCATGAGCCACCACGCCTGGCCTTGAAGCATTTTTTAGTGAGTTAGTGAGAATCCCAATAATTAACCGACTCATGTAGAGTTATCAAGGCATATTATTCTAAACCCTGGTTTACAAAACTAAGTGTAAGAGGGAACATGTCACGGACCCCCATAGATTGACCATGAAACCAGGAAGTTCAGGATATCTAGGGGATTCCATACATATTTCCTAAGTTCTAGAGATACTGTGCTTTTGATGGTCTAATTAGGTTTTACAAGAAAGCTGTCAACATTTTTAGGCAATGCACAGTCCAGAATCAGAAGTTGACAAATTATTATTATTTTTTTTGGAGACGGAGTTTCACTCCTGTTGCCCGGTCTGTTGTGCAATGGTGTGATCTCGGCTCACTGCAATCTCCACCTTCCGGGTTCAAGCATATCTTCTGCCTCAGCCTCCTGAGTAGCTGGGATTACAGGCATGCACCACCATGCCTGGCTAATTTTTGTAGTTTTTTAGTAGAGACGGGGTTTCACCATGTTAGCCAGCTGGTCTCGATCTCCTGACCTTGAGACCCATATGCCTTGGCCTCCCAAAGTGTTGGGATTACAGGCATGAGCTACCGTACCTGGCCAGATACCGGAATCTTACTGATGTCTCTCCTAAAATGAAACTGTTAAGCCCATAGGGTGCCTTTAACTCACAGGAAGTAACTGTACCCTGATTTACCTGCCTTAAAACAAGGTTTTAAGAACTTGAAACCTGAAGGTGTGGATGGGCAGTAAGTACCTTGGTGTTTTTCATTTTGTTGCAGGATAGCACTGCTGTGCAAGTGTGTCAAATTGTGGCTACATTATACTCAGAAGAGGCGGGACAAGCAGGTATGGAGTACTTTTTAGCAGATGGCTCTGCTGGCTTATATTGTTAGACCCATTTGCTTTGGAAAGATTCATGGAGAACACATATGTCAAGAAGTGTTGTTGTTCTGCTTTGGAAGAGAGGGGATTGAAAAAGCTCAAAGGCATGATATCAGAAAGTCTGCATAGTTCCCATTTCTTAATCTGCTATGAAAATACAAGTGCTCTCTGAAAGTACTAAGCTCTTATCAGCCATTCATATGTTTACTCAAATTCATTTAGTCTATGAGTTAGCCAGCCCATCACCCAGTGGGACCTGCAGGAGATACAGGGAGAGGTGCAGCGCGTAAGTGCTGCATCCCAGTGCTAAACAGTGTTGAGATGCATGTTCCCAGGGGGGTGGAGGACGTGAGGTCAGGACCACAGATGAGAAAGATTCACTTCCGTTTAATAAATACTTATTGAGCAACTGCTCTGCCTCAGACACTGTGCTAAGCACTGAGGATACAACTGTGATGTAAAGTAGATAAAATTCCTGCTCTACCAGGGCTCATACTTTAGCACCAGGGTGACAAGTTAGTGTGACTTTACAAGCCCGTTCTAACAGTTAGGAGTAGCTGTCTGGAATGTTGAACTGAGAAGGAGTTCAAAGACATGTTTATACTCAGTGGGAAAGGGTTCAATGGATGATTCTGCCATTGTGAGAAGTGCCCCTTTTTGGTTGTCTCTGGGAGTGAGACAGAGGAAGACAACCAAACTCCTCCCAGTTATTTTTGTGCTGCCCATCCTAACCATACCTCCATCTTCTGCTAGAGTCTAACAGGTGAATCTAAAAATCTATCTAGTTCCCCATAGTTTGTGGATATAATCCTTTTTTTTTTTTTTTTTGAGATGGAGTCTTGCGGCTGGGCGTGGTAGCTCATGCCTGTAATCCAGGCACCTTGGAGGCCAAGGCAGGCGGATCACCTAAGATCGGGAGTTCAAGACCAGCCTGACCAACATGGTGAAACCCTGTCTTTTAAAAAAAGAAAAAGAGATGGAGTCTTGCTCAGTCACCTAGGCTTAGTCACCTGGCGCTATCTCGGATCACTGCAACCTCCGCTTTCTGGGATTAAGTGATTCTCCTGACAGCCTCCGGAGTAGCTGGGATTACAGTCACCTACCGTCATGCCTGGCTACTTTTTGTATTTTTGTAGAGATGGGGTTTCACCATGTTGGGCAGGCTGGTCTTGAACTCCTGACCTCAGATGATTCACCTGCCTTAGCCTCCCAAAGTGCTGGTATTTCAGGCATGAGCCACCACACCCCGCCAGAATCCAAATTTTTAGCAAGGCCTACACACTCCTTTGGGAGCTGGTCCCTGTCTGTTTCTCTCCTCGTTGCCGATACTACTCTGTTCCTTCATAACGGCACTCTGACCAGTTAAGCTGCCAGTGTCCCTAAAGGTCCTCTGTGCTCTCCTGCTTCTCATTGTACCTCCAGTTCTCGATTTCTCACTCCCTTCCAGCTCACATGTCACCTCCTCCCCCAGGCCAGTCCACCTCCACCCCTACCCGTCAGGCATAGCTTTATCAGAACATTCATCATGTAATTGTTCACTGGCTTCTCTCTCCCCACTGGCTATGAAGTCCTTTAAGAGTGCAGCCTGTCCCTTTTTTCTCCTTAGCCCGACACAGTGCTTGGCATGGGGTATGTGCTAATATTTGGATGAATTAATGCACAAACAAACAAACGAACTGCCGTTGATCTCCAGAGTTTTTCCAAGGATGATCTAAGTTGGTAGAGTTTGGATGCTACGGGGCATGGCCTCTTCTTGCGTCACTCTTGCCTCCCACACTTAGGAAATGCTAGAGTCACTGCATTCCTTGACATGCCTTTGGATTATGTTACTGGCTTTGAAAAGATATTGCCACTTGTTATTTTAAGTTTATGTAATACAAGTTCACCAGAATGTAGGAAAACCTTTCAGAAGAAGACTGAGTGTCAGGTTTGAAAGGTTGTATTTATTCAAGTTGGAGAGCAGAGGGTCTCTTTTATTTCCTTCCCTTGACACAGGGGCCCAACACTGGTGGACAGTTTGGGGTCCACCTTTTCATCTCTCACACTGATCTAGCATGGCCTGCTTTCAAAGGTATGGCAGGTCTGAAAAATAGGAGGAGCCCTGCTCAATCATTTCTAATCCTTTAGCTAACAATCGAATATCACCTCTTGCTTTAGATAGCCCAGGAGCACATCAGTTGTTTCTATTCTTAGACAAGATAAAAATATTATTTTTTGTGGGTTTCTTCCTTTTAAAAAAGTAACATACAAGGCCGAGGCGGGTGGATCACGAGGTCAAGAGATCGAGACCACCCTGGTCAACATGGTGAAACCCCGTCTCTACTAAAAATACAAAAAATTAGCTGGGCATGGTGGCGCATGCCTGTAATCCCAGCTACTCAGGAGGCTGAGGCAGGAG
>NW_016107573.1:1136934-1140416 GCF_001604975.1 Cebus imitator | reverse complement strand
GAAACTCCGACTCAAAAAAAAAAAAAAAAAAAAAAAGTAACATACAGTCAGCCTTTGTATCTGTGGATTCTACATCCATGGATTCAACCAACCATGGATAAAAAAATATTCAGAGAAAAAAAGAATGGTTGTGTCTGTACTGAACATATATAGACTTTTTTTTCTTGTCATTAGTCCCTAAACAATAACAACTGTTTACATAGCATTTATATTGTATTAGGTATTCTTTTTTGAGACGGAGTTTCACTCTTGTTACCCAGGCTGGAGTGCAATGGCGTGATCTCGGCTCACCGCAACCTCCGCCTCCTGGGTTCACGCAATTCTCCTGCCTCAACCTCCTGAGTAGCTGGGATTACAGGCACGTCCCACCATGCCCAGCTAATGTTTTGTATTTTTAGTGGAGACGGGGTTTCACCATGTTGCCCAGGATGGTCTTGATCTCTTGACCTCGTGATCCACCCGCCTTGGCCTCCCAAAGTGCTGGGATTACAGGCTTGAGTCACCATGCCCAGCAGTGTATTAGGTATTCTAAGGAATCTAGAGATAGGTACAGTGAGATTGCATAGGTTATATGCAGATGCCACATCAATTTATTTTTTTTGTTTTTGTTGTTTGTTGGTGGTTTTTTATTTTTATTTTTATTTTTATTTTTTTTTAAGACAAGATGTCTCTCTGTCACCCAGGCTGGTGTATAGTGGCATGATCTTGGCTCACTGCAGCCTCCTCATCCGCAGGCTCACGTAGTTCTCCTGCCCCAGCCTCCCACGTAGCTGGGACTGCAGGTGCAAGCCCCCATGCCTGGCTAATTTTTTTTTTTTTTTGGTAGAGATGGGGTGTTGCCATGTTACCCAGGCTGGTCTCAAACTCCTGAGCCTACCTCAGCCTCCCAAAGTGCTGGGATTATAGGCATGAGCCACTGTTCCCGGCCTGCTATGCCATTTTATATAAGGGACTTAAGTATCCATAGATTTTGGTATCTGAGAGGGGTCCTGGAACAAATCACCCACGAATACCAAGGGATGGCTCTGTGCAGAATAGCGAATTGTTTGCTAACTGCTAAAGCTGGATGGTAGGGTCATGGGTATTCATTATACTGTTGGCTTCTGCTTTTGTTTACATTTGAAAATGCCCATAATAAAAAGTAGAAAGAAAAGCAATGTATAGATATTATAGAAAGCTTAGGAAGTGCAAAAAGACATAAAGAAGAAAAAATAAAAACATTCGTGACATTTGGTGAGTAAACCTGGTGTCTCTCTTCCTCTGTGTGGGTGGGAGTGTATGTACCCATCTATTCACATACACATACATATGCATACTGATCCAATTATCTATTGCTATGTAAAAAATCACCCCAAACTCAGTGGTATAAGACAACCATTCTATTATGCTCTAAAGATTCTCAAAAATTGAGACAGGGCATAATGGGAATGGTTGGTTTCTGTTCCAAGGTTAGCCTCAGCTGAAAAGATTCTAATGACAAAGGATTAGATTCATCTAGATGTTTCTTCACACGTCTAGATCCTGGACTAGAACGACTCAAAGACTGGGCTTAATTGGGAGTGTTAACCAAATAACTTGTATATGACCTCTCTGTGAGTTTTGGGCTTCCTACAACATGGTGGCCTTGGGGTAGTCAGAAACAGGGCTTCATAATGAGTGTGCCAGTGAAAAGTCAGAAGCTCTATGACTGTATAGCCTCAGAAGTCACAGAGTGTCACTTTTACCATGCTCTATTGGTCAAAGCAGTCGGTATCCTAGCCAGATTCCAGGGGAGGGAACATAGATCACTTCTCAGTGAAGGAGGATCAAAGAATTTGCAGTCATGTTTTTAAAACTGCCGCACATGCAGATGTGCTTTTCCCTCCAAAGTTTTGGATTATGGAGGCATATACAGTATATTCTTATGTCCATTGTCTGTCTTCCTACTGATACATCAGTAAAATAGTAGACTTTCATAATTACATAAAAACTAAAGAATCTGACAATATGAATAAAATCAAAAGATATGGGGTGGGGAAAATATTTAGATATATAACACATGACAAAGGACTAATACATTATTTAGGTTCAAAAACGTCGTACATAGCACTGAGTCAAATGCAGGTTAACAGACAGTGAAACAGGTAATGGATATGAATGCCTAAGCCAAGGGGAGGAGAGAGAGAGAATGAATGAATGTGTGTGTGTATAAAAATGTTTAACCAATATTTAAGTGAACAATGTTTTCATTTTTCATCTAGCACGTGGCAAAGATAATAATTTTCATCTTTTTCTTAGTTTTATTATATAGGAAGCAGTCCTCCCACAACAGTGTGACTCTGAAAGGTCATGTTTAAAAAAAATAAAAAGTTAAATACAAAGGTTACAAAGGTCATTTAATTGTTTTACTTTAGCTGCTACAGGCCAGAGCAGATGGGCATTTCCAGCAGAGAGCCCTGCCTGCTGCCTTCCACACATGGAATAGACTCTGGCGAAGACACCAGCAGGAAAACATCCTCAGTGCAAGAGCCACACATTTTCACAGGTATGCTGTGCAGCTCCTGTCTGCACTGGGGCATGTGTCTCAAATCCAGCTCTGCCAGCCACACAACCCATTTGCTGTGCTTTTTAGCTTCCCAGACCCCAGGCCCTGGTTCTTCCTGGATTTTCAATAATGTGGGCTCATTGATTTCATCTAGCAGGAAAAGAAATTTTCCCAGTACTTCCCCTGGGAAATCTTTTGTCCATCTTTATTGGACAGGCTTTTAAAACAGGCTTTCAAAACAGCCTGTTTGTAACCTTCATTAACAGCCACTGAGCTCTCCATTAAAGCGGCCCATTAGCATTGTGGATCAGAGCGTGGTGGGACGTTTCATCACCTTGGCAGACATTCTTAAGTGTCATTTCCCTGAAACACTTAGTTCCAGTTCTGCTAGACCTTGCTTTTTGAAGTCTTGAAATTATAGTCATCAACAAAAGTACAAAGGTCAGGCCGGGCGTGGTGGCTCATGTCTAATCCCAGCACTTTGGGAAGTCAAGGTGGGCAGATCATGAGGTCAGGAGTTCGAGACCAGCCTGGCCAACATGGTGAAACCTCGTCACTACTGCAGATACAGAAAATTAACTGGGTGTGATGGCACACACCTGTAATCCCAGCTACTCAGGAGGCTGAGGCAGGAGAATTGCTGGAAGCTGGGAGACGGAGGTTGCAGTGAGTGGAGATCGAGCCATTGCCCTCCAGCCTGGGCATCAGGGTGAGACTCTGTCTCAGAAAAACACACATTTAAGGAGCAGAGCTACATCTTTTTAGTTCCCACAGGGGCAAACTTGCCCAAAGCAGGTTCTTACTACATGGTGGGATATAATGAAGAAATTATTATTGGGCCGGGCACGGTGGCTCAAGCCTGTAATCCCAGCACTTTGGGAGGCCGAGGCGGGTGGATCACGAGGTCAAGAGATCGAGACCATCCTGGTCAACATGGTGAAACCCCGTCTCTACTAAA
>NW_016107573.1:1134801-1136584 GCF_001604975.1 Cebus imitator | reverse complement strand
TTTTTAAGACAGGGTTTCATCATGTTGGTCACGCTGGTCTTGAACTCCCGACCTCAGGTGATCCACCTGCCTTGGCCTCCAAAGTGCTTGGATTACAGGCGTGAACTACCACGCCCGGCCTTTTTTGTATCTTTAGTAGAGGCAGGGTTTCACCATGTTGGCCAGGCTGTCCTTGAACTCCTGACCTCATTATCTGCCCTCCTTGGCCTCCCAAAGTGTGAGGAATACAGACATGAGCCACTGCGCCTGGCCTGTAATGAAGAAATTATTAATCACTTACTGTATGCCTGCCACTGTGATGAGCATTGTGTGATGGAAGACAGAAAACAAATACATAAGCTTATTCTGCCCATGGCATCATTATCTTCATTAATAATTTCCTTTTCACAGCCACCTGAGAGATCAGGTTCAAAATGATAAATGGTAACACAGCCAGTAAGTGGTGCAGCCAGGGTTTAAATTCAAATCTCCAGTTCCAAAGCCCATGTGCTTTCTTCCTGATCAAGAGGAAGATCTTTTTGGTGACTTTGTAGGAGGGTGAAATTTTTATGAGAAGATAAGACTGACATACAAGAAACAACTGAGAAAGAATTCAAGAGAATAGATCCATGTGTCCTCAGTCATATCAGCCACAAGTTCTTCCAGAGCTCAGAGCTATTGCCAAGGGAGGCTGAGCATGGAAGTAACTGGGAAAGGCTTCCTGTGAGTGCAAGGGTGAGGGTGGTGGCCGGAGTGGGCAAGAGGGGGAAGGCCAGCCTGAAAGGATTGAGCTGACCCCATAGACAGGTAATTGACAGGTATTTGAGCAGGTGCATGGAACTACTATAAGTGACAGTTTTGGAGATGACCTTAGGTTCAGTGTACTTTATCTTAGGACGGAGAGGTGAGATGGAGGGAAGTTGCATTGGGGGAAGTTGCAGTGATCTTAAATCTGAAGGATTTCAGGCCAGGTGCAGTGGCTCATGCCTGTAATCCCAGCAGTTTGGGAGGCCGAGGTGGATGGGTCATTGGAGGTCAGGAGTTTGAGACCAGCCTGGCCAACATGATGAAACCCCATCTCTACTAAAAATATAAAAATTAGCTGGGCGTGGTGACGCCTGCTTGTAATCCCAGCTGTTCTGGAGGCTGAGGCACAAGAATCGCTTGAACCCAGGTGGCAGAGATTACAGTGAGCTGAGATGGCACCACTGCACTCCAGCCTTGGATGACAGAGTGAAACTCCATCTCAGAATAAATAAATAAATAAAAATCGGGAGGACTTTGAATGCTAGTTCGAGATTAGCCAGAACTCTTGAGTTCCTTAGCACAAAGTCCAGCGAGATGGTTTTAGGTGGTGGCCACGAGGAATAGAGGGTGATAAGAGAACACATCTTGTCTCTTCTGGCTTCTGCAGACAGAGCAGCTTTGCCTATACCTAGTCCTGTATTGTAGGCTGGTATAAGATTCATTCAAAAAATGGATGGCTGGGCACAGTGGCTCACGCCTATAATCCCGAGGTGGGTGGATCACCTGATGTCAGGGGTTCAAGACCAGCCTGGCCATCGTTGTGAAACCCCATCTTAAAAAAAAAAAAAATGGCGACCATCCTGGTCAACATGGTGAAACCCCGTCTCTACTAAAAATACAAAAAATTAGCTGGGCATGGTGGCACGTGCCTGTAATCCCATTTACTCAGGATGCTGAGGCAGGAGAATTGCCTGAACCCAGGAGGCGGAGGTTGCGGTGAGCCGAGATCGCGCCATTGCACTCCAGCCTGGGTAACATGAGTGAAACTCCGTCTCAA
>NW_016107573.1:1124809-1133538 GCF_001604975.1 Cebus imitator | reverse complement strand
AAAAAAAAAAAAAAAAAAAAAGTGGCTTCAGTACTTAAAACACACACACAGTACCTCTTTGTTCTTCTGCTAATATGTAGCCATGCTTGGTTCTATTTCTTTTTTGTATTCTACATTATGTGAGGACCAAAAATTAAAAGTACCTTCAAAATAGCCAAGAGGAGTCTTTAAAGGATTTTTGCCAGGGGAGCAGTTTTGGGTGATTTTAGAGCTATCTATCACTCTAGAGAAAAAGGGTGGAGGGTGAGTTGGAGACAGGGTATAGCCAGGAGGCTTGCAGGGTGGTATAGGCTTGATCTAGATTTTGTCCTGTTTTAGTTTGGTTGGACCTTTTTAGAAAACTTGGGTTTTCAGATTCCTATTTTCCTTGTTCATGAGCAGAATGATTGAGAGTCTGGCTTAGAAGCTGGACAGGCCTGAGTTCAGACCTATGCCCTGCCACCTGCCAGCTCTGTGACCCTGGACAAGTCAGTCCTGTCTCTCTGAGCCTCAGTCTCCTTGAATGTAAAATTGAGATGATTTGGTCATAGTCTCTAACTCATATGGTTGTCATGAAAATGAAATGGGATAATATATGTAAAACACAAGCCAAGGGCCTAGCACAGAATATTAACTATCCCTCAGTCCCTGGAGTTGATCTGTGAGTCTCATGATAAGTACATATTCAGAGGATTGGTACGGAGTTTAGCAAATTAAACTTCCAACTAAATATATGTCTTCAATAGTCTTAGGGTTTTAAAAAATGTTTTAGTAATATAGGCAGATTTTATGATGGAATCCCATTAATTATGATAAAAATAATTTTATAACTCTCCAGTGTAAGGTACTAAGAATGAGACAGGATTGGTTTGTCATTAATTTGAGATAAAATGTATATACAGTGAAACGAATAGATGTTAAAGTTTGTTGAGTTTTCATAATTTATGCACCTGTATAATCAACATTGCAATCAAGATGTAGAACATTTCTATCACCCCAGAAAGTTCCTTCATGTCCCCTCCAGTCAATCTCTACCCTGTATAGGTAACCAGTGTTCTGATTTCAGTCATTGTAGCCTAATTTTGCTTTTTTTTTTTCCTTTTTTCTTTTTATTTATTTTTTTTTTTTTTTTTTGAGACAGAGTCTTGCTCTGTCGCCAGGCTGGAGTGCAGTGTCGCAATCTCAGCTCACTGCAACCTCCACCTCCTGGGTTCCGGTGATTCTTCTGCCTCAGCCTCCTGAGTAGCTGGGATTACAGGCACCCACCACCATGCCCTACTGATTTTTTGTATTTTTAGTAGAGATGTGGTTTTCACCATGTTGACCAGGCTGGTCTTGAGTTCCTGACCTCAGGTGATCCACACACCTTGGCCTCCCAAAGTGCTAGGATTACAGGCATGAGCCACCGCACCTGGCCGAATATACTGAATATATATATTTTTTCCAGCCCTGCACCCTCCCCCCCCCATTTTTTTTAATGAGCAGTGTTTTTCTACATATGGTATGACGTAGGAGTCAAGGTTTATTTTTTTTATTTTTTTTTTTGAGACGGAGTTTCGCTCTTGTTACCCAGGCTGGAGTGCAATGGCGCGATCTCGGCTCACCGCACCCTCACCTCCCGGGTTCAGGCAATTCTCCTGCCCCAGCCTCCTGAGTCGCTGGGATTACAGGCAAGCGCCACCATGCCCAGCTAATTTTTTGTATTTTTAGTAGAGACGGGGTTTCACCATGTTGACCAGGATGGTCTCGATCTCTTGACCTCGTGATCCACCCGCCTCGGCCTCCCACAGTGCTGGGATTACAGGCTTGAGCCACCGCGCCCGGCTAGGGTTTATTTTTTTTCTATATGTTTATCAGGTTTTTCCAGCACCATTTGTTGAAAAAACTTTTTATTCTCTCATTGAATTGATTAGTTCATTTATATTTATCGTAATTGCTGATATGGTTGGGCTCATGTCTACATCTGTTTTTTGTTTCTCTCTTCCTTTTTTTTCTGCTTTATTTATTTATTTAAGATAGGGTTTCACCGTGTTGGTCAGGCTGGTCTTGAACTCCCGACCTCAGGTGATCCACCCGCCTTGGCCTCCAAAGTGCTTGGATTACAGGCATGAGCTACCACGCCCGGCCTCCTTTCTGCTTTTCTAATTCACCTGGAACACTTGTTTAAAATGCTGTTTCCTGAGACCCCCACCTCAGACCTGCTCAGTCAGCTTTAGGGGTCTTGCCCTTGTTTTTCAACAGTTCCTCAAAGGATTGGTGTAGAAGCAACTTGGCTGGTCAGTATGCCTGGAAAAGACTCTCATGAATGATCCTTAATCAGTGGTTTTTTTTAAGTCAATGTGGAATTAATGAAGACCTGGGGTCTCAGGGTTAGAGTCTTTTTTGTATGGTGTGAATGCTTGGCTGATACCAGAAAAACTTGGAAAATGTTGGCCTTTTAAAAGTTATGTTTTTTGGCTGTCTGCTCTTCTTCCCTTTTTCGCTGTGTTGCTTTCTCCCTCATCTCAGCTTATTCACCTCTTTTCTTTTTTTCAGTGACAGGGTGTCACTCTGTTGCCCAGGCTGGAGTGGAGTGGCATAACGATAGCTCATCATGGCCTCAAACTCCTGGGCTCAGGCGATCCTCCCACCTCGGTCTCCCAGGTAGTTGGGACTACAGGCACACACTACCACACCCAGCAATTTAAATTTTTTTGTAGAGAGCCTTGTTATGTTGCCCAGGCTGGTCTTGAACTCTTAGTTTCCAGCAGTCCTCCGGCCTGGACCTCCCAAAGTATTAGGATTACAGGCCACCACCTAACTCACCTCTTACACAATAGCATGGTATAAAAGGAAAAATCCAATTATTTGGAACTTGTAGTTCTGTTTGGGTTAATTTCTGTTTTTGTTTTAAGCGCTTTACATTTTTCCTTGTTTTTTTAGGGAGAAAGTAGAGAAGCAAGTATTTTCTATCTGGTGGCAGAAGATGTTACAGCATCGAGAAAACCGCTTGGCAGAGAGAATGGTAAATGGCTGTCCCTGTGGAGATTCCTGGAGGGGCAGGACCTAATTCTAGCCATTGCACTCATGGCCTCCACTCCTCAGGAAGTCGTTCGGCCTCACTGGAGGGCTTCTGCCTGTGACTCATGAGGCCAGGCAGGCTCTGGGGCATCTGTCCTTTCTCAGTGGAGCTTGTGGACAGCTTCTGGATTGGACCACATCCTGATGTCCATTCCTTTTGCCTTGGTCATTATCTGTGGCCTATAAATTCTTTCCTGGCTTCTGTGCCTCTCTCCTACTTGACTTATTCTGTTCTCTCCTTCCTGTCCTGCCTCAGGCCATCCTTCACGCAGAGCGACAGCTTCTGCATAGGTCCTGGTTCACGTGGCACCAGCAGGCAGCAGCACGTCACCAGGAGCAGGAGTGGCAAACAGTGGCCCGTGCCCACCACCGCCACAGGCGGCTCAGGAAGGCTTTCTGCCTCTGGAGGGAAAGTGCCCAAGGGCTCAGAACAGAGTGAGTGGCCGGTTCTGCCTGAAAAGCCTTTCCACCCCAGGTCAGCTTTGATTGTAGTAGCAGCACCATCAGCTCCCAGTGCCTGTCTGGAGGATTACATTATCCCAGACTCTGGTTGTAAGCTCTAGAAATTCAACCTAGAAGAGTCTAAGTAAAACTAGGTTGGAACAGCAGGATCTTGGGGTACCTCATGGAGCCTGCAGCCTCAGGAATTTGGCTGGGTACGGAAGTGCTCAGTGGATCTGGGTGGTTCTGCTCATTGGCCACAGCCTGCTTACACTTGGGGCCCATTCGAAGTGACCATAGCCAGGTTGGGAGGCTGAGGCAGGTGGATCACTTGAGCTCATGAGTTCAAGACCAACCTGGCCAACATGACAAAACCCCGGCCCTATTAAAAATACAAAAATTAGCCAGGCGTGGTGGCGCAAGGCTGTAATCCCAGTTACTCAGGAGGCTGAGGCATGAACATTTGCTTGAACCCAGGAGTTGGAGGTTACAGTGAGCTGAGATCACACCACTGCCCACCAGCCTGGGCAACAGAGCGAGACTCTGCCTCAAACAAACAAAAGTGGCTATAGCCAGGGAATAAACTGATGGGCCCATGTTGTGATAGCTGACTGCTGCAGATACGGGATAGGGACCAGCAGCTGGCCAGTGGGTGGGTTGTAGCAGTTTTTAACCACACCACGTAGTTAGAGAGAGAAAGGTAGGCAGTCCATGTGTCTACTGCAGAGACTGTCCTGCTTTGGGGCCTTTCAGTATTCACTATGTGTTCTGAGGGTTTCACTCCTTGTCAAACTTTGGCCACATTTAACCACCTCCTCAGGTGGGAGCTTCACACCTGCACATGTGAGCTTAAATGGCACTTGAAGCCCTGGGAAGTTGTAGGCCAAATGTGATGAGATGTGCTTTTTTCTGAGAGTGTAAGTTCTTTGGCAGCTCTTCAGAGAGGGTCTTGGCTCCCCCAAAAACTTAACCAGGTTGGGGCCACGGACTGTGAGGAGGAGCCCACAGAGGGTGCCCTCGCTGGGTAGGGGCAGCAGCATTGAGCTCTGCCATCTCTCCATAGGAGGACAGGCCAGGTGCAGGCAGCAGAATTCAACACGGCCCAGCTCCTGCGTTGGGCCTGGAGCCAGTGGAGGGAGGTAAGGCGTTGGTGCGGGCGCCACCCAGGTATGGCTTTTGAACATGTGGGCTGTGTGTCAGCAGGGCTCACAGCCGACTTGTGGGCCAAACCACCTACCTCTGAGCTGAAGGAAGAGAACAGGCAGCAGATGAAGTGTTAACTCAGTTTTATGAGATGATTGGCTCAAAATGTGTTCTTTCAGATACCAGTCTGTTCTTGTTTGAACTTACTGCATCTAAAATTCCTGATCTAACTATTTACAGGAGTCCTGCTGAGACTAAAAAATGTTTAAACTCACATTAATTGAGCATTTACCACAAATCAAGCACTTGCCTCATCCAGTCCTCAGAACCCCTAAGAAGTGCGTATTTATAGATGAGGCCAGAGGGGTTAAGTAATTTACACTCACACAGATGAAGTGTAAAATGGAGGCAAAGCAGGAAGCCACCCCCAGCTGGGCCCCCAGCCCACAGTAGCTGCTTTCTTCTCTGTCTGCAGTGCCTGGCCCTGCAGGGAGCGGAGCGGCAGAAGCTGATGCGAGCGGAGTTGCACCACCAGCGCACAGTGCTGCTCAGGGCGCTGCACGCGTGGGTGGTAGGAGCTGCTGCTTCCCTCCTGATCCTTGCTGTGGGGACAGGGGAGGTTTCTGGAGACTTTGTTTCCCTTCCTTGTTCTTCCTGTCCCTCCCACAACAGAGTGATGTGACAAACCTGAAACCAAGCAAGTGCCTTAGCGAGGCCTGGGGCCTTAGGCCTTAGGTTCTTCGATTCTTGCTTGGCCAAATGGAAACAAATGCTGTTGGTGGGCCCCAGCCTTGAGGGGAAAGCAGCTCCTTGTCCAGCAGTCCTGTGGTTTGACTTAGGAGGTGAGGGCCTGTGGGACAGTCTTCTCCCTGTCGTCTGAGAGGGTCTGCTGGCCCTGGGACTAAGGGCTGTTGGCCTCTCCCTGCCCTTTTTGAGTGCTCTGGGCATGGCAGCCTTGTGCTGGAGTTACCTCTGAGACCTGCATAAACAGGGAGAAGTGTGGACCCAGGGGCAGCCTCCAGTCCCCCTTGTCCCCCACAGACTTACCAGGGCAGGGTGCGGAGCATCCTCCAGGAGGTGGCAGCCAAGGAGAGCCAGCACAACAGGCAGCTGCTGCGGTGAGTCTCCCAGGCACCTCCCAGGCTCTGGCCGGGGAATGAGGAACACACTCCAAACCCCAGCCTTTTAGGGGTTCCTGCTGAGGGCCAGGGGATGACCCCAGGTCCCTAGTACCTAATATCATGGTCTTGGCTTTTCTACCTCACTCATGGGTTCGCCTCCATTTGTCTTAAGCCCCTGCTGTGTACAGGGCAGGCCTTGGAAAGCAGCTGTCACCTGCATGCCTTGAAGACCACTTGTCTTGCTCTTCTTAGCACTTTTTCCTCCCTGCCTCACACCTGCAAGATTCAGGGGTTTGCAAAGCTTTGCAAGATTCAGCTTTGCAAGAGATTCGCCTTGTCATCTCTTCCACTCCAGAGGCCGCAGTGGCTCCTTTTCCTGTTAATTTCCAGGCAATCCCCTTCCCGTTTGCTCTGCAGGCCTGTCACTGACTTCAGAGTCACCTCTAGGCCCTGTCGGACCATCTGCACCACTCACGCCTGTGGAGTGCGCTTATGTAGCTTCCTCCATTTTTTCTAAGCCAGACTCTAACCTCACTCCTTCCCAGTAGTCTTCCCACATGCCCCTCTTTCATTTCCTTCCTTTGTATTTGTTCAGCACATGATAATCCAGGTGGCCTGTGGGCAGTGGGTTTTTAAACGCCTCCATCCTTAGCTGGGCGCAGTCACTCACACCTGTAATCCCAACACTTTGGGAGGCTGTTTGAGTCCAGGAGTTTGAGACCAGCCCGGGCAACGCAGCAAGACCTTGTCTGTACTAAATATAAAAACATTAGCCAGGCATGGTCAGGTATGTCTGTGGTTCCAGGTACTTGGGAGGTTTAGGTGGGAGGGTCACTTGAGCCCTGGAGGTCAAGGCTGCAGTGAGCCATGATCATGCCAGTGCACTCCAGCCTGGGGGATGGAGTGAGATCCTGTCTCTTAAAAAATAAAGAAATAAAATAAAAACTTCCATCCCTCATATGGGATCCCATAGAGCACCCATCCCGCTCTTCAGACAGAGTAGAATTAGCAAGAGGAACTCCCCAAGCTAACTCAGCAGCAAGCTGAGGCATAGGCAACCTTCCTCTGGGTTCCCTGCCTCTCCACATTTCTCTTATCACAGTGTGAGTCACCGGCGTTGCCACTGCCTGATTACGCCCTGTTATCCCCATAGCACCTGGAGTTTGGTCTCCAGCAGTGTTGGGTCCCTCATGTACTCTTGGTGCCCAGCCCAGAGCAGCTGCTCAGTAGCCATTTATTGGACATAGATATGCATGTAAACATGGGTGTTTGTCAAACATTCTTAGGCGTAGAGTCCCTGACTCAGGAGCAGGGGGAGAGGGGGAATGATTCACAGAAGCCTCCCTTCTCTCTCCATCCTGGTGTCATCTGCCCTCCTGGCACCCGTGCACCTGCAGGGGGCCGTTACGTCGCTGGAAAGAGAACACCATGGCCCGCATGAATGAAGCCAAAAAAACCTTTCAAGCAAGTACTCATTACAGAAGGACCATATGTTCCAAGGTGAGGTATAAGAAGGCAAGCTGGTCACCCAGGAGAGTTGGGGACTGTGTTCTGGTGAGGGCGTGGAGGGTGGTACCAGAGATTTAAACTGAATAAGGAACCCAGAAAATGGGTAACTTTCCTCCAGCACATACACAAACATCCATGTGGGCAGATGCTTAGTTTTTTACTGAATTATAAACCAATATGCATTAAAATAGAAATATAATACATCATAAGTGAAGTAGTTCTTATCAGAACCCAGAACCAGTATTTGCCTTTTTTTTTTTTTTTTTTGGTTGAGACAGAGTCTCTGTCACCCAGCCTGGAGTACAGTGGTATGATCTCAGCTCACTGCAGCTTCCGTCTCCTAGGTTCAAGCAATTCTCTTGCCTCAGCCTCCCGAGTAGCTGGGACTGCAGGCATGTGGCACCACATCCAGCTAATTTTTGTATTTGTAGTAGAGATGGGGTTTCACCATGTTGGCTAGGCTGATCTTGAACTCCTAACCTCAGGTGATCCACCTGCCTTGGCCTCCCAAAGTGCTGGGGTTACAGGCACTTTGAATCTAAGAGGCAGAGGTTGCAGTGAACCAAGATCACACACTGCACGCCAGCCTGGACAACAGAGCAAGACTATCTCAAAAAAAAAAAAAAAAGAAAAGAAAACTCCAAAGCCAGCCTGTGCCTCCCTTCCTGTGGAAGGAGAACACAGGAATCTTTGCTTGGCTTCAGAGCTTGCAGAGGAGGTCTTTTTAGTGGGAATGGAGTTCATGACAGTTTGCAGGCAGACACCAGGCATCCTCTGGGCAAGTATTTTGTTATTGTGATTTTGTTGGCATCACTCATACAAAAGAGTGGATACAATGTATGTGTGTTCCATTTAATAGATAATAGTAGAGGCCAGGTGTGGTGGCTCATCCCTTTAATCTCAGCACTTTAGGAGGCCGAGGCGGGTGGATCACTTGAGGTCAGGAGTTTGAGACCAGCCTGGCCAACATGGTGAAACCCCATCTCTACTAAAAATACAAAGGTTAGCCGGGTGTGTTGGTGCATGCCTGTAATCCCAGCTACTCAGAAGTCTGAGGCAGGAGAATTGCTTGAACCTGGGAGGTGGAGGTTGCAGTGAGCCAATATCACACCACTGTACTCCAGCCTGGGTGACAGAGCGAGACTATGTCTCAAAAAAAAAAAAAAAAAAAAAGGTTTTATGGCCAGGGCATGGTGGCTCATGCTTGTAATCCCAACACTTTGGGAGGCCGAGGCGGGCAGATCACGAGGTCAGGAGTTTGAGACCAGCCGGTCTAATATGGTGAAACCTCATTTCTACTAAAAACAAAAATTAGCTGAGTGTGGTGGCACCTGCCTGTAGTCCCAGCTACCCGGGAGGCCGAGGTAGGAGAATCGCTTGAGCCCGGGAGGCAGAGGTTGCAGTGAGCCAAGATCACGCCACTGCACTCCAGCCTGGACAACAGAGTGAGACTCCCGTGTCAAAAAAAAAAAAAAA
>NW_016107573.1:1098123-1122004 GCF_001604975.1 Cebus imitator | reverse complement strand
AAAAAAAAAAAAAAAAAAAAAAAAAAAAAAGCATACACATAGTAGTATGCTCTACAGTAAATACCTGGGAAACAGTCGCCTGGCTTATTTTAAGGCCTTGGTGTCTCAGGCACACCTTGGCAGGCCAAGGGTGGGGTTGGGTGCTGGGAGAAGGGACCAAGGGGAGGATGTCACAAGACTCATTATGCAGGGTGCTGAAGGTGCAGGCTGGGGGTCATAACCTGGCTCTGTGTGGCCTCCAGCAGGGCCCGCTTTGTGAGTCTCAATGTCTCCATCTGTAAAATGGGGATAACAGAGCCTACCTCTTGGGGTTGTTGTGGAGATAAGTGAGATGACAGGTAGATACACACTTAGGGCAGAGCCCAAGCATCAGCAGGCAGCATGAATGTGGGTGCCTCCTACTTGTGATCTGCTATCTTCCCTGCCTGCTCCAGTGGGTCCTGGAGGGCTCCTCATCTTTGCATCTGTGCCCTGCTCTCAATCCTTTTCTGTTGTCTCACAAAGAAAGTTCTCTCAGGGCCCAAGAAAGATTCATCAAAGGGAGAATCTGGTGACACAAAAGCAAAATGCAGGGTGTGGCCCATGCTGCAAAGCCCAGGGAATCAGAGGACGTGGCTTGGGCTGGTCTGACTGCTCTGACTAGGTCTTGGTTTCCATCCTGGCACAACGGGCTGCCGTCTCCTTCAAGCTGCAGCTCAAGTGGGGCTCCTTCTCCTCCCTCAGATGGAGGGTCTTCTTCCACATGCCCAGAAGCATTTTGCACGTGACTCTGAGGGGGTCCCTGCTACTCCTGGAGGCTGTGAACAGGCTTGTGGCTCTGGGAGGGCCCTTGGGGAACACAGCAGTAAACACATCTGGTTCCACTCCCCAGGGAGCTCACTGTCGGCAAAGGTGGTCAGAGCTGTCCCTAGAGAGGGGCCGTGGAACACGTGGTGGTTTTACCGTGTGGGCTGGACACCCGAATTCTATTCCCACATAGCCACCTCTGCTGTCTGCACCTTCACCATTACGTAGTCACTGGTGAAAATCCCACAAAACAGCAAACTCTGGCTTGGATCTGCCTTAGGCTGTCTCCGGACCTGGTTTCAGCGCTGGCGGGACTGCAGCCAGAGGTCAGCCCATCAGAGACTGCAGCTGGAGAGAGCAGCCCAGCACCACCACCGGCAGCTGCTGCTGGAGGGGCTGGCCCGATGGAAGACACATCATCTGGGGTGTGTCAGGAAGAGGGTGAGGCCAGCGGTGGCAGCTCTCCAAGATCCCCCTGCCTGGCAAGGGGTGTCCAGGCCGGAGACCATTTCTCAGGAAGGGGTCTCTCCAAGCAGCCGGTATGAGTGGTGGGTGGTTCAGGGTCCTGTAGGACAAGGCTGCAGGAGGCTGAGGGGTTGTCAGCCCCAGAATCCATTGTCTCCCAGGGAAGATGGCTTAGCAGAAAAATCTGGTTCCTGCTGACCCTCGGCTTATCAGTCCTGGGGGATCTACAGAGTCCTCTAGGGACTCCCTGGCTGTGCAGGAGACCCCTGGCACCATCCAGCAGCCCTAGCAATAGGAGGACATTCAGCTGGGCTGGGAGCCTCACCCTGAGGCTGGGTTAGGTCAGGACCCACCCCAGGACATCTAGGCTAGTCACTGTCTCTGCACTTGCCCTCCCCCAGCTCCTGCACAGGCAGAGCACCCAACTGCTGGCACAGAGACTTAGCCAGACCTGCTTCCGCCAGTGGAAACAACAGGTGGGAGCCCAGGAGACGTCCCCTCCGTACCCCTTTCTCCTTCCTCTGGCTTGTGAGGCCCGGGCAGTGAGTGACCTTTTAGTCACTCTAGCCCACACCTCTAGTTCAGTGTTTTCACTGTCACCCTCCCCAGGGCCACCTCCTCTACCACCTTCCAGTCATTTCCTGGCACCATCAGCTTCCTTCCATCTGTAGCCCGCATAAGACCAGTTACTCCAAGGCCTGGTTTCTCTACACTGTTGTATTAAAAAATACATCAGTGGGCTAGGCGTGGTGGCTCATACCTATAATCCCAGGACTTTGGGAGGCCAAGGCAGGAGGACCGCTTGAGCCCAGGAGTTCAAGACTAGCCTGGGCAACATAGTAAGACACTATCTCTACAGAAACAAAATAAAAATTAGCTGGGTGTAGGTAGTGCACACCTGTGGTCCCAGCTATTTGAGAGGCTGAGGTGGGAGGATTGCTGGAGCCCAGGAGGCTGAGGTTGCAGCGAGCTGTGATCATGCCACTGCACTCCTGCCTAGATGAGAACGAGATTCTATCTTAAAGAAAAAAATCAGGCCAGGCACAGTGGCTCTTGCCTATAATCCCAACACTTTGGGAGGCTGAGGTGGGTGGATCGCCTGAGGTCAGGAGTTCGAGACCAGCCTGGCCAACATGGCAAAACCCCGTCTCTACTAAAAATACAATTAGCTGGGCATGGTGGCATGTGCCTGTAATCCCAGCTACCAGGAGGGCTGAGGCAAGAGGATTGCTTCCAGCCTGGGCAGCAGAATGAGACTCCATCTCAAAAAAAAAAAAGCATAATATCTAAAAATTAATATAAAATGTGTTTTAAGGCTTTGCGGGGATCTTGATAAAAAGCCAAGAGGGATCATGCAGAGCAGCGCCTCACGTCCCCAGCTCCCTCCTCCCGCCCTATTGTCCCGTTCCACTGTTCCGGGGACCTCAGCCCGCTGCCTCCACGCATCCCCCTGCAGGAGCCTTTTGCCACCTTCTTTCTTAAAAGTCCTTCCTTGGGTCACAGATGGAGCGTGTTGAGCACCTCACAGCCAGGCATGGGGCTGGCCCTTCCTAGTGGAGGAAGGGGAGCCTCGATTAGAGAGGGGGGCGAGAGGGCCAAGCCGGGCAGGGCCCTGTTATCAGCACGGCCTCACTGAAGGGGCGATGGGGAAATGATCTGGTCTTTCTGGCCCTAGCTGGCAGCCAGGAGGCAGGAGCAGCAGGCGTCTGTGCGTGCCCTGTGGTTCTGGGCCTTCTCACTGCAGGCAAAGGTAATTGGGGCTCTGCATCCTGCCGTCCCTGTCTCTCCCTCAGGCCTAAGCCCTGCCTTGGGTGGAGGGAGGGCACTTGGTCTGTGGGGGATCCGTAAGCCGGGAGACCTGGGCCTCACCTCCTGTCCTCCCTGGAGGTGTGGGCCACGTGGCTGGCCTTTGTGCTGGAAAGGAGGAGGAAGAAGGCACGGCTGCAGCAGGCGCTCCAGGCCTACCAGGGGCAGCTCCTCCAGAAGGGTGCCATGCGGCTCCTGCGCTTTGCAGCCAGCATGAAGGCCTCTCGGCAGCAGCTGCAGGCCCAGCAGCAGGTCCAGGTAGGTCCAGGGCCCTACCCCTTCTTGTGAGGAGCAGGCAGGGTATGGCATGAGCTGACTGGAGGCTGTGTTGCAGGCAGCTCACAGTCTCTACCGTGCTGTCCGCCGCTGTGCCACACTCTGGAAACAGAAGGTACTGGGCTGGGGCAGGGAGCCTCAGCCCCTGGCATCCATCGCAACCAGCAGAAAAGTGACGTTTGAGGGTACCCTTCTCAACCGTATTGCTGCTGGGGCTGGGGATGCCACCCTGGAGACTAAGAGGCCACAGGCTCCTCGGCCTCAGGGAGCCCTGGGCCGCCTGGCTGCTGGGGAGCCCCATGCCCTGGAATTGTGAGTACCCCCATCCTCACCTTGTCTTCCTCGCTCACACCTTGGGCAGAAGTTTGGATGGCATATCAGGGAGGGAAAATGGGCCCTGATGGGATGGGATGGGCTGCTCATGGTCTTGTCACAGCTGAGCTGCTGGGAAACCCCTCTTGTGCGGCGAGATCCCGTCCCTCCCACAGCAAGAGGGAGAGAATGGAGTGGGATTTCCAGACCCTCTCTCCTCCTGCCCTCTCCCGTCCTGCTGACAACGATCTTTTTCGGAGTCATACACTAGTTGACAAAGGGAACAAGCTCAGCTCCTGCCTGCGCCTGCCAGTCTCTCTTCTGCTCCCTCACAGCCAAGACACTGGTTTTTTGTCAGAAGCCCCTCATTCTTGTGTGAGCTGGCACCTGTCCCTCTGCCCACCCCTTCTATGGTCTCAAACCCTAACCTGCCCTGCCCTGTACTGGTGAAGCTGGTGGCTCCCACAGCAACCAGTGCTGAGAGCCTTGGGGATCTCAGGTGGGTGCATGGGGTCTGGGGCCTGGTCCCTCCTCTGCCTCTCCCTGCCTGACCTTGATGGGAACCTGAATGTCTCAGGCTACTCCCCTGTGACATGGACCCTGGTGACCTGTACACCTGCATCTCCAGGGTTGCTGTGCAGGTCAAAAGAGACAATGTGGGTGAAGCACCCCCCTGGCATCAGGTACCTTTTGTCAGAACTGCTGGGAGCTCTCTGGTCCAGGCCCATCCCAGCTTACTTGCTGACCTTGGCCTCACCTTCTCTGACCTTTAGTCTCCCTATAAAATTGGAAGGGTCTGACTAGCAACTCCCCATCTCACAGAGATCTCAGACCCCCTGCAGCCCTTGGTGAGCCCAGGGGAATAGAACCCATGTTTCTTCCCAGCAACACTGCCCACTCATCGAGGAAGCAGCCGCGATGCCCACACTTCCTGCTGGAGCCTGTGCAGAGCCAGAGGTCCCTGGGGGTTGGCGCTGTGGGGAGGCCGGGGTAGGTGGTCAGGGGGCCCCAAAGGCAGCTGCCACCTCCATCTGGGACCTGTGTTTTGGCAGCCCTAGGGTGGGTGGCCCCCTTTCCTTCTTGTTCTTTGGTCCCAGAGGAGGGTCCTGTGGCCTGACCACACTTTTGCCTTCCCTCTGCTCAGGCCTCAGAAGCTGCAGGAACATGGCCTAGGCATGGCTCAGCCAGCAGGTCCCTCCCTGACACAGCCCTTCCTGGCAGAGGCCCCGACAGCACCGGTCCCACACAGCCCCCTGCCTGGAGCCCTGTCCAGTGCCCCTGGCCCAAAGCAGCCCCCGACAGCAAGCACGGGCCCGGAGCTGCTGCTGCTGCCTCCTTCCTCCTCTATGCCCTGTGGGGCGGCTGCACCAGCCAGGGTATGTCTTCCATCAGCAGGCCTGGGCACTGGGTTCCCACTCTTTGGTCGGGCTTCTGGTGCTCTTTCTCATACCACAGCTGTACTCGGTTTTTCTGGAAGACCTTGGCACAGCGAGGCCACTCATCCATTTGACAGGCGTAGGTACCCACCATATACCAGGTCCAAGGGTCACAGCAGTGAACAGCCTGTCAAGGGCCCTGCCATCCTGAAGCTTATATTCTAGGCAGACAAGCAAAGAAAAACCCCTGCAGATCAGTAAAGAGGCTGCAGATCACGTAGGGTCCTGCAGGCCACGGTGAGTAGTAGTCTGGGATTTGAGAAGAGTAGGAAGTCGGGGAAGGGTACGGGCAGGGAGCACCGTGTCAGGTTTCTGTGCAGGCTATGGTCACTATGACCACGTGGTCCAGGCAAGCAATACTGGTGGCCTGGGCTCAGTGGTTACCATAGAGGGGACAGATAGTCTCTTGGAGGCAGACAAGGCAGGACGTGCCCTGAAGCATTTGCTGAGTGAGGGGAAAGAAGGAATGCAGGCTGATTTGTGCTGCTGACTTGAATAACTCGGGGAACAGTGGTTCCTGGAAGGAGGAACTGGGGGGTGGGGACTAGTTTTGGGTGAAGCATCAAGAGTCTGTTTTGAAACCAGGCTCTTGATGTCAAGCTTGAGAGAACGCAGACGTTGAGTCTGACCTTCAGGGGAGAGGTCAGGGCCAGAGATCAAGAAGAGTCCTCAGCACAGCCGCAGCAGTCTAGGAGGAGAGTACAGGGGGAGGAGAGAGGGGTCGATGCTCCAAGCGGGGAGCCTGGGCAGGGACGGCCAGGGAGTGTGAGTTCAGTGATGGAGGTGAAAGCTGCTGTCAGGCCACCAAAGATGCTGGTTCCTGAATGGGGCTGAGGGGACAGGAAGGAGCCAGTTCCTGTGGTGAGTTTGGCCTTGTGAAGCCACTGACCCTGGCTAGAATGGGGTGTGGGTTTGAAAGGGTTTCGACCCCTGTCTGGTGATGTCTGCTCTCACCCGGAGAGGAGGGCATGGAGGAGGTTGTGGAGTACTGGCCTTTCACTGACCACTTCTCACGTCAAAGCTCAGCAAGATCATGAGCTCAGAGCAAGGTAGGGCTGGAGGGTTGGGTAAGGCTAGGAACAGCTGCGCAGGCAGTGGAGGCACAAGGCAGACTGACAATACAGGGTGCTGTTGGGTGCCTGTGAGACTTTCTCCTACAGTAGCAGGCCCTGTGAGCAGGGGCAGGCTAGACAATGAGCTGGCACGGCCACTGCTTGGAAAGCCCAGCTCCTGCAGCTGGGGCCTGGTCTTCCCCCACCCCTGCAGGGCAGGCAGTGCCCGTTCCCAGCTTCCTCCTAACTTCCCTGCTAAGCATCCACTCTTCTTTTCCTTTGCAGGTGTCAGCACAGCCAGCTACTCCTAGGCATATGCCCCAGCTCCCCCCATCCCTGGCCAGTGTCCCTGGCCCCCATCCACGCCTTCCTGGAGACTTCTCAGGCCCCAGGACTGGGCCTGGGCTTTCAACTGCAGGTGTGTACCTGGGGCCTGTCAGGGCGGCAAGCATTCAGGCCACTCCCAGACCTGGGACTTGCTTACCCTGGTCCCAGACAAGAAAATGGTCTGAAACCAGCTCACTCCCGTCACCACAGGCTGCCTAGACCTTGAGGCTGAACTTGAGGGGATCCAGCAACAACTACTGCACTACCAGACCGCCAAGCAGAACCTCTGGTGAGCCCTGCAGAACGCCTGTGGCCCTGGCCACGGGAGCAGGTGTTGCCTGGAAAGGTGGGCGGGAGGTTCCATTTCCCTGGCCAGCTGCCAGGGTCCTGTGGGTGGTCTTGGTCTAGCCACAGAGGGGTGTGGGGAGCCCTCAGTGTGTGCTGTCCAGAAGGACCCGGTCTCCACCATGGCCCTCTACCCGGCTCAGTACTGCTTAGGAAGGCCCAGGTCAGCCTCACCTGTGGACAGAGGCCCTCTTCCTAGGATGGGATGACAAAGTTGAGCAAAACTCTAAAACCCCGATGAGGCCATGCTGTCCCCAGTGACTAACTGTAACACCGATATTAAAGGTGCAGAGGAGACAGGCCAGCTGCACTCAGTGGTGTGGGGGCCATCAACATACAGCGGCCTCAGAGTTTCAAGGGCAACAGACTGGTGCCCTCATCCTTGGCTCCGCACTGGGAAGAGGACAAGGAGTGTGTTTTCGTCCAGGGCCACCTGAGCTGCTGTCTGCTGGGGAGGGTGGAGGAGGCTGGGAGAGGAAAAAGAACAAGTGTTCAGCTCCCAGGCGGGGGCCTGCAGCTCAGGGGAGGGGCCCTACCAGACCACCTTTCTCTCCATCTGATCCCCACATCAGAATTAGCTGAGGTGCCTCTCCCTGAGCCGGAGGGGGCTCCCCTAAGACTGCCAAGAACCCAGCCTGGCAGACAACGGATATCTTTACCCCTCAGGTCCTGCCAGCGGCAAGCAAGCAGCCTGCGCAGATGGCTGGAGCTGAACAGAGAGGAGCCCGGGCCTGAGGACCAGGAAGTAGAGCAGCAGGTGCAGAAAGAGCTAGAAGAGGTGAGGCCCCAGACCACCCCCAGGGACACCCTGGGCTGTGCTCCCTCTCAGTCCTGCCTGTCCCTCCCTGGCCCCAGGTGGAACTGCAGATCCAGCAGCTGGCAGAGGAGCTCCAGGCCCAGCGCCAGCCTATTGGCGCCTGCATTGCCCGAATCCAGGCCCTGCGGCAGGCCCTGGGCTAGCATGTTCACCCCAGGGACGCAGGTGCAGGGCTGTGGGGAGGCCCCAGGCCACCTGTAGGAACAAAGCACAAAGTTATGACTTTTATTTTTTTATTTCAAAATGTTTTGCAATTAAATGAATTACTGTTCAGAAGTCTCCCACTTTTCATACAAAAATACTGTGCTACTGATACAGTTGAAAAAATTCAATGATGTCTCTCCTGCAGGAGAAGTTCACAATGTCCTCAGGGTCAGCATGAACTCTGGCTCTGTCCACTGGGACAGGTTTTCCAGGTACTGACCAGCCATCCACCAAGGCTCCTCTGCCTCCAAGACAGACCCTGAATCCGTAGCAGCAACTTTCCCATATTTCACGTAGGGATATGGGAATGGGGACACAAACTCTCCCCTGTCCCTAGCTGGGCCTACCACCTGCCTGCTCTGTTCACTATGGCGCCATGAGGCAGGTTCAGCGATCGGTCTTGCCTGCTGCAGAGGACCTGGCCAGCTCCAGACGGTCACTGATCAGGTCCTGCAAAGGTCTGTATCATTAATCAGTCCTCGGAAGACACTGGCAGAGTCCAGGGTGATGCATTCAGCCACAAGCACAAAGATTGCTTTTTCTAAAGAGCAGGATGAGGTGAATTTGGGAACAGAAAGCAGTTGTCATGAAGGCTGTGTGGCTCTGCTGGGGGAGGCAGGGGAAGGGCTTCCACAGTCTGTGCCCAGGAGGCACCTCACCCTGTGCAGCAGGAGAGTTAAGGCCAAAAAACAAAATGGGCCAACAGAAAACAGCCCAGGTGATGGAGAGGAGCAGCAAGAAGGGATATTACCGGTCATCTTAAAATGACAAGACCAACTGAAGGTTCAGTCAGGAATGCGGGTCTCCCATTTATACAAATGTTTAAAAAGCTCCAAATGTGACAGATCATTCCAGCCTGCACTTTTTATTTGTAGGGAAGGAATGGGATACTTTGAGGGCATGACAGGGCTATCACCCCCTCTTTTGTACACCTCTGGAACTTGTGGGAGCTGAATCGTTCAAGTCCTACCTGGTCAGACTCCCACCCACCCCAAGGCAGGCCCTTACCTGGATGGCCTCATGGGCCTTCCCCTCTAAAAGACCCTCACTCTGTGTTTGGAAAAGATCCCTTAGCAGCCATAACAAGGAAAGAGGCTCTAGAGGGAGCCCAGGGCCTCCCCAAAGCGGATTTTCTGTCCTGTTTTCAGCTGAAAATTGAAGTCCTTAGGGGCCTCAAAGATCAGCACGATGGTGGAGCCCAGGTTGAACTCGCCCAGGTGTTCGCCCTTGCGCATGGGGACGCCCTCTCTGTTGGTGTGCGTCACAAAGCTGAAGTCATTGTAGGAGCCTTTGCTGTGCCTCGGGCTGTTTGTGTGCAGGTCCTGCGGGTGATAGGCTGGGGGTCATCGGGGCCCAGGCCGTGAGGTGCAGTGTTACCCCACGTTTGGAGTCCCTCTGTTGCTTGTCCCCACCACCACCCAACCCAACTCCAAAACGGAGGTGAAGATGGCATCTTACGGACAGGTGGGCCTGGTCTAGCCAGATGTCACACACAGCTTTGATACCTGCTGTGATCTGTCCAGAAAGGACAGGACCCAGTTGGACCCAGTGGTCTCCATGCATGGTGCTAAGTAAGTGGCTCCTGTGGGAGCCAAGGCCATTGGTCACAAACTGACACCCAAAAAGGCTGTCCCTGTGGGCATGGTGGGCAGCAGACCTGTGAGTACTGACCACCTCACATGCTGTAACCAACACAAGCCACCCCAAGCTCAACACTCCCTTTTTGTTCCCTCCATGCTCTCATCTTTAACCATGGTTCCTAGCAGAAGCCAGGTGCCAGGCAGGGAGGTAATTCCCTCATCTCTCCCAGCCACCTCCAGCCAGCACTGCAAAGAAGAAGGGAGGCCTCAGCCACCGGCAGGTGGAGCAACTCATTCTCAGGACAGCTGCTCAGCAGGGCCAGGCCTGACCAGAGATGTGGCCCCCTCTTAGAATTCAGTCCCAACACATCTAGCTGCACAGCAGACAAGGCAGGTAGACCCAAGAGGTCCAGCCCTTGGGCTTTCGCAGGGCCTGGATTCTGCTTACCCGGTCAAAGTAAATACGAATGGAGCCCACGTTGGTGGCCCCAACAGCCGTCAGTGAGAAGAAGCCATGTTTCCAGTCCCCCGTCAGGACCACCCGCTCATTATGGCAGAAGAGCTCTTTGATCCAGCGAGCCATGCCAGGGTTCACTGACATCAGGGAACCTGCAGAGGTAGGGAATGCTGCTACTGCCTGTCCAGAGCCTGTGTGTCTGCTCCAGGGCAGCCAAGACCCAGAGGGACTCATGGCCTATTGCCCCAATGTCATTCCACATGCTGAGCAGGCTGGAGCCCACGGTCCCCTGCCCATAACCAGCCTGCATAAAGCAGTCAGCTCCTGGCCTTGATGACCCTGGTATGGAGCCTGGTCCCCTGACACCAAGAAGCCAAGAGCCTCTGTGTGAAGCCATAGAGGCAGCCCTCCCACCCTCACGCTGGTCCTGGGCTGACCTGGGAAGTGGCGTCGGTGGGACACAGTCCAGTCAGTGGGAGAGTGGAAGCAGTGGTAGTCCCCAGGAGCCAGGTAAATGACACAGTGATAGAGCTCGTTCCCTTCTCGGGTGACCAGCTGGTTCTTAAAGGAGTCACATGAGGTGGCTGTGGAATGAAGTAGACATGGGGGCCACCAACACAGTGAGCACCCAGCACAGTCTGAGCATGGTCTGCACATGGATCTCAGGGAGGCCCCATACATGCCAGCCTTGGATCCTTCCCCAGCATCCCCTCCCTCCCGATCCACACACAGCAGCAGGGCTGCCCAGCTCCGCCTGTGCAGTGACCCACCTGGCGGGAAGGGCAGGTCCTCTGTGCAGGTACGTGGGCCCAGGAATGACTCCAGGGAGTAGGTGACCCCCTTTACCTGCTCTACCTCGCAGTTCTTCACCTGCCCAAAGTTGAGGATCCTTCCATCCGATGGGCTGATCTGGAAGGGCAGGAGGGCCTTGGTGTGAGGGAGTGCAGGAGACAGCCTCCCCTTCCCCTTGTCATCCTGCCCCTTCCAGATATGCTGGAGATGGGGGGTGCTGTGCTGGGCAGGGGAGGCCCAGCTGTGGAGTCAGGAAAAAGTCTCATTTCTTGCAGGAAGAAAGGGTCAGGCCTTACCACACTGTGCAGGCCACAGACAGGCCGGGCCTGTGGCTTCAGCTTGCGCCGGAAGAACTCGCTGAGGTTGCGGTAGTGATGCAGGTCCTCCACGGCCGCCTCTTTCATGTTCACCCCGAAGGTCCAGATGTACAGGCTATAGACAGGCCTACGCAGCCAGTGTGGCAGCTCCACCTGGTTGAGGCGGCCCCAGGCCCGTGACAGCAAACGTGTCGGCACTGACTTGTACAAAGCCACCTGCAGGCCACAGGGCATGGGGCTGAGGTGACCACACTGCCCCAGCTCCAAAGAGCTCAAGCGCTGTCATTAGCCCACCTCCCACTTCAGGAGAGAATCTGCGCCCCACAAAGGCCACCAGGGCCCTGGTACCCCACGCTGCTTTTGTGATGTGGCTGTTTATCACTGGGAACCAGACTGTACCTGCCAACTCCTGCCACACAGTGCTCGGTTTACATACAACTCGAGTGGTTTTCATCATTTGATGCAAAAGTCAAATAGCAACTGCCCCAGGCCCAAAGCAAGAGACGGCCAGCAGTCTTACTTTTTAAAGTAGGGGTTGGAAATGGATTTGACCCTAACTACGGTGTGTGACCCTAGCCATGGTGACCCCAGTATCACAGTGTGTGGGGAGGTGATGGGCATCTTGCCAGTCACTGCCCATATCCCAGGCCACTAGAAAAAGGAGGCGGCTCCCAGGTACGTGGAACAAGTCTACAGCCCAAAGTATGTCCCTCTTAACAGGAAGTGAGGACACCCTGAGCACCAACATCAGGGATTTTCAGACGTAGACCTGCATTGTCACTGTCACCTGGGCCTGAGCTGCAGACACAGGGTCCGCAGCCCCTCAATGTCCAGCCAGCCCTCTGAGGGCTTGGACGAAGCCAGTCGGAGAAGCCCAGCCCTGCTGAGCCCCACCTTGGCCCCATGGCTGGCTTTATGTTCAGTGTTCTGCTGTGACATGAGTCAGGACATAAAGCTGTCTGCACCTGGGGTTCCTCCCAAGAGGCAAAGGGAAGTCATTCCCTCTGTTCTCTCTTCCTCCAGGGAAGCCTGGAGCAGCTGAAGACAGACGATGGTCTGGGGACAGGCAATGGGTCCCACGAGTTGGTCCCAGAGCCCTCTAGCAGGGCCAGGTACCCAGGAAGTGGCAGCCTCTCAAACTTCAGGTGCTGCTGCCACTGTAGAAACTGCCTCTAATGGGCAACTGCTGCTTCTCTAAACACAACAAAGACACCAACTCCCCAAGGTGTAAAAGTGATTTTACTCCACTTTTGAACACCTCTCCAAGGTAAAAAATTAGCAGCTCCCAGAGAGCTGCTCTTACCCCTCTCAGCTGATGCTGTCATGCAGAAGGGCTGTGTGAGCCCCGGCCCTTCCCAGGCACAGGCTGGACCCTGAGCTAATATCCAGGATGCCTCAATGCCCCTGAGCTCCGGTGACACCCACCTGAATGTCAAAGGCCCAGGAACAGGGTTTCCTCCTCGGGGCCAACCAGCCTGGGAAGCCAAGGGCAAGAGCGAGCTCTCTAGGGACCAGGAGGGGCCAGGCCAGTTCCCTTGCACAGTCCTGGGATAGGCTTCTGGGTTCCGTTCACCCTAAGGGACCCAAACAAGCTCCATCTTTCCTGAACCACCTCTCCGGCATCCCAGAATTGGTTTGGCTTCTGCTCAAAATCACCTCTAAGCTTTTTTCTGCCTGAACACAGAAAAGTCAGAGACAGACACCATTTTCTGAATCCCCAGACTGGGTTCCTTCCAGAACCAGAGCCCCAAATGGCAGACACAAGGCAGGCTACGGGAGTGGACAGGGCATGGCAGGCCCTGGAAGTCACTCTTTCACAGCCCAGGTAGTGGCCTTCTCAAAAGCTGCCCTGCCCTTGCCCACCAATGAACCTTGCAACCCTGACCCACTGAAGATGTAGCTATGACATATGTTCTGACAGCCCATCTCCTCCTTGGTCTCTCCAGCACCTCAACCTCAGGCCTGCCCAGGGGGAGGTCCGAGCCACGGGGCTGCGCACACTTACCCTGCTCACAGGCCTCCATCCCACCCGGCTGAGCGGTCTGAGGGCGCCGAAAGGCAGGAGGTAGTAGAGGACGGTCAAGGGCCAGGAGCGCAGTTTCAAAGCGGGTCTGGACATGCAGCTCAGCTGCCCCAGCCTCCGCCTCAGGGCCAGCTGGGGGAAGTGCAACCTGCAGGGCACAGGTCCACACAGAGCCAGGTCAGTGGCCAGCCTCTGGGCAGGACCCAGGAGGTTGCCACCTGTACCCGGGGCAGAACCCCTCCTGTCTGCCCACCCTCGGCAAGCTGCCTCGCTGTGGGGTGATGGACCCCGGCAAGCACTGGCTATACCGCCTTGTCCCAATCCCATTCTGAGTCGGGCTGGGCTGCCTCTGGCTGGCAGACTCATTTCCCAGATTCTCCCACCCGCCAGCAAGCTGGGGAGGCTGGGAACGTGGGGGCAGCCGCAACAAAGGAGAGTCGGGCCCAGCTGTGGGGAACCTCAGCTGCAGCAGCTCCCAGCGAGGGCCTCCAGGCCCAATCACCTGGGCCCCGGGAGGGAAGTAGGGTGCAGGGCCTGCCTCGCATCTCTCAGCCTCCAAGGCCCAGGAGAGTGGGCCCCAGGGGTCAGCTCTACTGCACGGGCACGGGCACTGGCACTGGCACAGCAGTGTGTAGCACTGAGAAGCTGCGACCCATCCAGCTGGGTAACCATCTGCTGAGTCTTCTGCTACCATCCTTTGCGGGATCTGGGATATTCTTTTCATGGTTCCAGGCCCCGTTTCCTCATCTGCTAACTTAAGGGACCATGACCCGACAAGATCTCGAAAGGAGTACTTACACCTCCACACACCCCACCACACAGCTACGGCTCCATCCATTTGCATGGTCTTTCTATAACAGCCCAGGTTCTCCAAAACCCATCCACAGTTTTGTGAACAAAACCTCCCCACCACAAGTTCTCAAGCCACCTGCCTACTCTGCTAGGGCCACACAGACACACATACACATACATGACCCAAGCCCCTCCTTTCAGCAAAGGTAGACACACACACATACACAGACACACAATCCCCCTCCTTTCAGCAAAGGTGAACATACACACACACACACACGACCCCCCTCCTTTCTGCAAAAGTAGACACACACACACACCCCAAGCCCCTCCTTTCTGCAAAGGTGGGGACACACACACACACACACACACACACACACANAAGTAGACACACACACACACCCCAAGCCCCTCCTTTCTGCAAAGGTGGGGACACACACACACACACACACACACACACACACACACACACACGACCCAAGCTCCTCCTTTCTGCAAAGGTGGGCAGGCCTCTCCCCACCATCCCAGCATAAATGCAGGGCAGTCAGCAGGGGCTCAGCTTCACCAGAGCCACAGAGGCTGGACGGGCCTTTCCATTAGAACCCTGGCCTCCTGAGCCAAAACAAGGCCCACCCCATCCTGTCCATGCCTAGGCCTAGCAAATGCTCCTGAGGCCCAGGGTAGCCTGCAGGACACCACATTGCCATCCATTCAGAATGTCCCCAGGCCTGTTTCCTCATCTGCAAAGTGACTGCATTTGGCTAATCTGCTGCCATCTGGGACTGTGCTCTCAAGAGAAGCTGACTCCTCTCTCCCAGTTGCTGAGCAAACCAAGGAACAAAGCGGCATTTCAGCTGATAGCAGCAGCAGAGCAGACGGGAGAGGCAAGCCGGCAGTGAGGCCCTGCTCAGTTCGGAGGTGGCTGCATCCACAGCTCCTGGGTGCCTGCTTTCTCTCCCATCCCACCCAGTGTGTTTTTAAAAGGTCCAGGAAGGCGGCAGGGGCCAAGCAAAGACAAATCACTGCTCCCCTCTGGCTTCCCACCTGTCCTGCTCACTGCAGAAGTGCAGGGACCAATCCGAGAAGAGCTGCACCCCTCCTCCCAGCAGGAAGGGGGATGGGGAAGCCTCTCTCTGGGGGTGGGGCGGGGGGGCGCACAGAGGCAAGGATCTGGGGTGGGAGGAGGGGGCCTGGAAACACCAGGGTGGGGAAGACGGCAGGCATGAGGTCTGAGACCCACTGGCTGCCTCCCCCTGCTGGGCCCTCCTCCTGGTTGGAACCAAAGGTACCTGAAGCGGGCTCTCCGACTCAGGGCGCTCAGGCCCCCCACGCCGGGCCCCTCCAGCCTCGGGGGCTGACCACCAGTCCCCTTGCCGCCACCTCCACTGCGAGGCCGCTGGATGTGAACTCTGACCTTCCGGAGGTCATGGCGGGGAGCCGTGGGGTTAGGGCGCGGTGGGCAGCATCTCACCATTTCGCCGCACGGAGCTCTGGTCCTCGCCGCGCCTCTGACTGACACATCATGGGCCGGCGCAGGGAGGGTGGGGCGAGGCTCACTCGCTCACTCCCTTTGTTTTCCTCTTTCCTCCCCTTCCCTGGAGCCAGAGGATCTCCTGTGCTGTCACTGCTTCAGGGCCTCTGCCTCCACGAGGCCGGTTGGTGGCGCCACTTCCTGGGATTGGTTCAGTCTCGGTGGCTCGCAGGGTGCAGGTTAGAGGGTCAGGGCTACTGCAGACAGACAGGCACTGGTCACACACCTGCTCAGGTCACCTGCTCAGGGCTTGCAGCCCAGTGCAAAAGCCCCTGCACTTAAGCCCACTGTCCCCAGGCCTGGCAACCTGCATTGTCCCTGCTGCCTGGGGCTGCGCCAGCCTGCACTGCTCATCCTCCTCCTCAGCTGGCCTGGGGAGCAGCAGTGGGGCAAGGCCCTTGGGCTGCCTGATCCAGTGAGCCATGACAGGGAAGGGACCAGCCAGTGCTGCCAGGGCTTCCGGGCACCTCTCAGCTCCAAACACACAAGGTGGGAACCTGAGCCGTGTGCTCCCGGCCCAGGCCCTGTGCCATGTACACCGGTCTGTGGTTTGGCCCCTCCCTCGCTAGGATCTGACCCATTTTCGATTCAGGTTACAAAGTAGCATCTGAGGATTAAGATGAGAGGGGAAGCCAGGAGAGGTGCCCTGGTGAGAACCTGGCCTCTTACCTGCTCCAGGTCTCTCCTCACCCCTCTGGCTTTGACCCCTCCACCAACACACACAAAATACATGGCTCCTCACTCCAGGCCTCCTCAGAAGCTGGGAACAGGCCAGGACTGCAGCCCAAACTAGTTCCACCCCTCTTTTCCTATCTTTGCTTCAGAAAACACTTAGGCCGGGCCCTGCCTGGCTGTCTGGGAGGACACGCCCGGTCCCTACAAAGCCTCTCCACACTGGCTTGCACAGATAGTGGAAGGACACGCCCGGCCCCTACAAAGCCTCTCCACATTGGCCTGCACAGATAGTGGCTGCTATCTCAGCCCAGGTAATCCAGACCCTCCAGGATATGGGCTGACAGGGGCCCGGCCTTCAACCCTGACCACTACTGCTCAAGAAGAGGGCAGGCACCTGTCACCATCCTTAGATGATGAAATGTGGTTCCAAGAGCTGCTGCCTAAAGCAAAGAATGGGCCAGACAAAACCAGCACACTGTAAGCCCAGCTCAGACGTGGTTGTGGCCGCGCACAGTCAAATGTCTGACACCCTGGCAAACCCTCCTCACCCAAAGAAGTGAACGTTCCACCTGGGCACCTGCCTGCAAGTCACCTAATCCCTGAGTATGGGATTCAGTGGCCTCTCAGAACAGGACAGTAAGGTGACTAAGATCTGGACACGAGCGTGGATTTCTCCCCCTGATCCAGGCAGTGTTGGGCTAGTTCAGGCCCCTCTCCTAAATGACTGGCGAGGACAGCTCACGGCAGATGGGCCAGGCAGGAGGGCACCCATCCACCAGGCCTCACCCTGCAAACAGATACACACCAGCATCCTCCCCCGGGAAGATGCGGGCACCAAGAGATCGGCACCGGCACAAGACGCCCATCCTGTCACCAGGCCCAGGCCCACGGCTCCACAGACACCCTGCTTCAGCCCTCCAGGGCCATGTCACTGCAACCACTCCACACATGTAGGGAGCACACGCCCCACCCTCCCTGATCCACCAGGCTCCATGCTGGCCTCCTGCCAGCTGCCAGGGAAACAGAGGGGTGACAGCAGTCAAGGGTGAGCCTGGTGCCTGGTTCCAAAGGGGAGGCTCTTTCGCTGGTTGATAGAGTGCAGACTTGGAGCTGAGCTCACAGCCAGAATCCACAGGGAGGCAAGGGTGGCCTTGTGGGGAGACGGAGAGGAGGGGCTTTGATGACACCAGCCTTCTGCCAGTTTTCCTCACTTACCTACCCTGTGGGACAGTGACCACCACAGCCCTGAATGTGTCAGAAAGACATGAACCCACATAAACCCAGCTCAGCCAAAAACCTTGAGTTCTCAAACCAGGTTCCCCTGTGAAAACCTTGATGTTTCGTTCTCCCATGGTGCTATGAGGGGCGGGGTCTGGCCTCCAGTCTCAGGGCACTACTGAAGAATTAAAGCACACGAGGCCAGGGGGCACGTCAGATGCCCATGAGGGAAAGGTGGGCCCTGGCTCAGAAGCTAGAGGAGGATGGCCCAAGGAGCTGCTGCCCTGGCCCTGGAGAGACTCTAAGAACCATCCTGAGAGGCCAGGCTGGGGCACCCCACCTGCAGGTGCGCCCAGTGAGAGGCAGGGGGTCCCTGCCCATTCAGATCCTTGCTTTATCACTATTCTACTTCTTCTAAAACAGGCACCGAAACCAGCGTGTCTGTGCCTCCAAATCACCACCTGATGGCCCCAAAAGATCACCATGGAGTAGAATGAATCCAGCTTTGCCCCAGAACACAGGCTGGGCACCGTCTGACCCACTAAGAGCTGCAGGATGGAGGGAAGGGGCCCCTAGAGGTCACTGCCTTCTCAATTCCCAAGGGTAAAGCCACTTCGTTGGCCAGCAGTTTCTGGCCTCCTCATTTCAGAGCCCAGGTTGCCCTCTGCCTGTGACAACCCTGGGACGCCAAGCCAGAGATTTTATCCTCTGGCTGTCTGAGGGTGACATGGAGAGGGAGCCTCAGGCCCTAGATGAGGAATTTGCAAGAAGGGTACCCAGAATCGAGGAAGCACTGACACTTTCCCTCCCATGCCTCAAAGACACTCTGTGGAGATGAGTTTAGGGTTGTGATCAGTAGGACTTTAATGTCATTACATGGCCCGAGGGCCAGTCACCTGCAACAGGAGAACTCAGAGCACTTTGTGGCTGGTGACAACCTGGTCACTGCAATCCTGGCTGCCTTCCTCCACCTCCACCCTGAGAGCAGGGAAAAGCCTTGGCAAGTCACAGGTACTAAGTCTTGGTTTGTACATCTGGAAAATGGGAAAGGAAATTCCTCCTGCCCACCCCCTTGTGGCTCAGAGCACAGCTGCAACCATGGCCCGGAACAACTGCTTAGAAACCCCACTTTCACCCAGGAGCTTGACGCTGCCTCACCTTACCCTGCAGACCTGGCTTCAACACCTCACCTCTCTTTCCAACAAAAAGTCAACCCCACACTCTGGTGGGGGCAGGGGTTTCCACCACAGGGAAGACGGAAATAAAAGGGGCTTAGGTGGCAGTTCTAAAACAGGAACCCAAACCTTGGGGGCAGTGACTGGCCTTGCGAGTAGGAAGCAATGGCTGATAGGACCATATGGGGGACTGGGGACCACCTTTGCCAGGACATGCTGTCCTGGGGATCCATACCAGAGCAAGAAGGCAGTGTCCTCGCCCATCCCTCACCAACCGGGGTGAAGACCACAGTACCCTCCCTCAGTGGAATGGAAGTCGATGCATGGACCCAGGCCAAGCAGCAGTTACTACAGGTGTGGGTTGGGGCGTACAAGCATGTGTGCATGCAGGGGTGGGGGTGTGAGTGTAGGTGCAAGGGTGTGAGCATGCCGGATATGTGTGTAGGTGCGAGGGTGTGTTCATATAGGTGTACATGTATAGGTGTGAAGGCATGTGCAGGTAAGGGTGTGAGGGTGTGTGTGCAGGGGTGTGTAGGTGAGGGTGTGTGTGTAGGTGTAAGGTTGTGTGTGGGGTGTTGGTGTGTGTGGGTGTAGGGGTGTAAGTGCAAAGGTGTGTTATGCATACAGGTGGTGTGTGTGTAGGTGTGAGGGTGTGCATGTAGGTGGTATGTGTATAGGTATGGGTGTGTGTAGGTGCAGGGGTGTGGAGCTTCAGGGTGTGTGTAGGTGGGGGGCCGTGCACTGCCCCCGGGGGGCGATGGGCTTTCTCCCCAGCTCAGTTGAGGCATGGCCACCCGGCAGTAGCTTTCGTCCAGTGGGGCGACAACCCTGCCTTCCCTGCGTTCCAGGGCTAGAAGCAGGCAAACTTCCCAAGTAGGGGCCCCGGGAAAATGGTCCTCCCTGGGCGTCACGGACCAGGGAGCAAAGAGAAGGGCCCAGAGGCGCCTTTCGGGCACAGTCAGTGGCAGGCAGCCCCGGGAAGAGGGCAAGCAGGACTCGCAGGGATCTGTCCCAGCTGCCCAAAGACACAGAACCTCTTCTCAGACAACTCTGGGTGCTGTGGGGAAACCGGCTCTGGGCAGAGGCAGCGAGCCTGCCACCTGCCTCCCTGGCCCTCAGGCGCTGACCCGCCCGACCCGGCGCTACCCTCTTCCCAGGCGCCCTGACCCCAGGCTCGGCAGCACGGAGGAGACTGGAGCTTTCAGGGCCTGAGGCGCCCCAGCCCAGGCCCCCACAATGCCAGCCGGCACCCCCTCACTTCCCGCAACTGCCTCACTTCCCGTAAGCCCCGCACTTCCCGCACCCGCCCCAGGCAGGAGATGGACGTGGAGGAAGTGATCTCACGCAGCCGGGCCGTGCCCACGAGGGGAGGGAAAAGCCCACGACTCGCTCAAGGCTGTCCAAAGGGCTCCTCAGGCCGGGGCCGCATCGTCGCAGCTAGGAGGACCAACCGACGACCGAACGCGCTAGAAGGGCACCTCCACCCGGGACTGGTCCTCTGAGCGAGTGGGGCGGGGCGGGGCGCCTCCCTGAGAAGTCACCTGTGGCTCCTGGTCAGGCCGGGGCACCGGCTCCACTCGCTCACTCTCAGGTGGCTCCAGCTTCCGGGCTCCAACTCCCCAGAGGCGCTCCCAGAGCCGGGAAGCCTTGAGGCGAGTGGGCGGGGCCCAGGCTCCAGCCACTCAGACTACCAGGGGCGGGGGCAGGAGGCCGACCCCAGCCACCCTTAAAGCCGCAGCTCCCTCGGAGACCCAGTCCTGCAGCTCCGTCAGCCCAACCTCAGGGCCCCTTTAAGAGGAAGGGCCAAGGCTAGGGAGAAGGGGAAGGGCAGCGGGCACCAGCTCTGCCTGGTCACGGTCACGGTAGGACCCCTGCTCAGGCAGCAAGGTGGGCCTGGCTGCTCCCAAGGGATACCTCCTGCCTGTCCTCGGTCTCTGTGCGCTGGTCTGTGAGCCTCCTGTCCCCAGCCTGTGGCTGGCCTCCCAGAGCAGCTGCCTTCCTTCACCACCCCCCACCCAACACTAGGCGAACGCAGGACCCCACGTGCTGCTGTCTTCACTGAGGACCAGCTTCTTCACTGGACTGAACAGAAAGCTACCCCTGCTAGTCCTGGAAGCTCCGGAGAAGGCAAAATCCTTGATCTTTCCCACACCCCATCCTGAAGCTACAAGGCTGCTCCCACCCCCACCTTCTTGCCTTCCAGGCAGGCACACCCCTGACTCCAAAACTGATGTAGACCAGTAAACCCCATGAACAAGGTCCAACTGCCCCAGCCTAGAGCACACAGGCCTCCCTGCTTCACTACTAGGACGCAGATCCCATGGGGATGATGTGTGCTGTGTCTTCCCACCCCACTAGAGGACCCTAGTCTGCGGGTCAGCAGCCCACCCCATACCCACACAGTGCCAGGCACCCAACAAGCATTCAGCCTACATGGGATAGGACCAATCAGCTTAACTCTTTTAGGAGAGGGGAAAAGCCTGAGGGGGATCACCATTCAACCAAAGAAAGGGTGTGGCATTAAGTAGCCTCATTCACATCTGTGGGTGCAACTGAGCACCCGAATCCCCTATTCCATGGCAAGATAGCCTTGGAAGTCTCAAGTCTCCTCATTCTGAGCCACTGAACGGGATACAATTCCAGCTCCTTCTCACCACTGAGATCTTTGTTTCTAAAACAACTAAGGTTTGGGGCCAGGCATGGTGGCTCTTGCCTGTAATCCTAGCACTTTGGGAGCCAAGGTGGGAGAATCACTTCAGCTCAGGAGTTCGAGACCAGCCTGGACAACATAGTGAGACCTTTGTCTTTCTTTTTTTTAAAACCAAAAATAAAATAAGGTTTGGAACAGGAGGAGAGGGCCTGTAGGGCTTGTGGAGAAATTGGGCGATAGACCAAGCCTGGAATAGGACCTAAAGGCGTGCAGTCACAGCCCCACAAACCTATCATCTTTACCTGGATCAGCCCAAGCAAGTGCTGCATGACAAGCCACAGCCCTGAGATGCCGGGGAGGAAGACAGACAGAGTCCTCCTTCATGGACTTCCATGATCTTTCACATCTACAGTGCACCCATGGGAACAGGGAGGCAGAGGTGAACAAGGCATAGTGCAAACCCTAAGGGCCTCAGAATTTGGTACAGGGGTGGCAGATACCTTAAACACAGCTGCTCCTAATATTCTCCTGTCCAGACAGCACTACAGATCTTCAAACAGTGTCGTCACAACACTGATGAGAAAAAAAATCTATTCCAGCCAGGGCTACTGTCTGTGTGGAGTGTGCACGTTCTCCCCATGTCTGCATGGGTGTTCTCTGGGCACCCTACTTTCCTTCACATCCCAAAGCTGTGCACATCAGGCTCACTGGTGTGTGTAAATGGTCCCAGTCCGAGTGTGTGTGGCTGTGGGTGTGCCCTGCCATGGGAAGGCGTCCTGTCCAGGGCTGGTTTCCACCTTGTGCTGGGCCCTGAGCTGCTGGGATAGGATCTAGCCACCTGCAACCCTGAACTGCAGTAATTAGGTAAATAATGATCTAACTTGTTTTTATTAATCTTTCATAAATGCATGTATAGCTCACATTTCAATGGTTAATATTAGAAATGTTTGGGGTCTTGAAAAGTTCAGTGATGTTTTTGTGGTCAGAAACATCCACAGGAACTTAACTCTTGCTTATGTCAATTCGCCTTTGGTAAAACTGGTTTCATTCTACAATGCTTTGCTTAAAGGTGAAGATCCCAAAAACCTATCATCAAGATTGAAAGCTTAGTGTAACTGATCCCAGCATTCTCAGAGCCTCAAAGAAACTTCAGACCCCTTCCCACCTCAGCTACAAGGAAACACCATATGATATGGGATAAAAAGCAATTAAAACACAAAAAGATGTTGATGCAAAATCCTAGCACCACGAACTTTCAGAACTGGAAAGACCCTGGAAGACCACTGTGACTTTCTCAAAGCTTCTAGTACTTACCAGGCCACATGTCCCTGGGCACAGAACAAAACCATGTCCCAGTTAGACCAGGGAAGAAAGATCTGTAAGGGAAAGCCAGATTGTGCACATATTCTACCTCCCATGTGCTGAGAGATCTCTGGGACTCCCACACTCTTCCCTGTGGAATAGCCAGCTCTGCTGCACTGCATCTACCAGCATTGCTTTTTAACCATCCTAAGGCGGATCGGTGTTTAAAAATCTATAAACCAGGCCAGGTGTGGTGGCTCACGCCTGTAATGCCATCATTTTGGGAGGCTGAGGTGAGTGGATCGTCTGAGGTCAAGAGATTGAGACCAGCCTGGCCAACATGGTGAAACCCCATCTCTACTAAAAATACAAAAATTAGCTGGGTGTGGTGGTGGGCACCTGTAGTCCCAGCTACTTGGGAGGCTGAGGCAGGAGAATCGATTGAACTTGGCAGGCGGAGGCTGCAGTGAGCCAAGATCACACCATTGCCCTCCAGCCTGGGCAACAAGAGTGAAACTCTGTCTCAAAAAAAAAAACAAAAACATAAACCACTCCACAAGTCAGCCAAGATTAGTACTTTCCCACCTTCCAACCAGACTTCCACCACATATATTTTCAGAGGGGAAATGCCTCTGGATTTCCAACAACCATTTACAGTGAATTTCCTTAGGAAAAAAAAATTCTCTGGAAATGTACTTTCCTACCTTGTATTTATTTCCTTCAGGCCATGCAGTCCTTTATTTCCACTGCTCCCACTCTGTTAGGACTCCCTCGGGTGGGAGTGCCACCTAGTGTCACTGTAAGGCTCTGCAGGCTCCCAGGCCACCTGCAGAGGGAGGCCTCCCTGCCTCAGTCAACCCACCTGTATTCTCCGCCAGGTCCCAGCTATGTGAGTTTCATACACTACCTCTAGAGGGATGCCCTATGCCAGGGAACAGAAGGTAGCTGCGGAACAGGGGTGGCAGGTGTCCTCAGCTAATCCTCATTTCCTGGCTCTTGGCTAATTCTCATTCCCTGGTGGCTAATTCTCATTCCCAAAGCCCCCTCAAGGAAGATGGCTAGTGTCCTAATGGCTAGTACAAGAAACCACAGGCAGGCATCAGCCTCCCAGACGTCTGGGCAGAGAGGCCCAGCAATCACAAAGTGCCTTCAGGCTATTTCTCCACACACCAGATTCTCCTATCCCTGCCCAACTCCCTGCTAGTGTTTGAGAATGGTTTTTAGCAGTCCCACTGCGAGATGTCCCGGATACTCCTAGTCCATTCAGAGCCCCACCAGCAGCTCCCCCAAGGACGCTGCCCAGGCACTGAGGAAGGGTAGACTGAGGTGGAATAAAGAAAAAGTGCAGCCGGGCGCGGTGGCTCACACCTGTAATCCCAGCACTTTGGAAGGCCAAGGGGGGCGGATCACCTGAGGTCAGGAGATCAAGACCATCCTGGCGAACACAGTGAAACCCCGTCTCTACTAAAAATACAAAAATCAGCTGGGTGTGGTGGTGTGAATGTGTAGTCCCAGCTACTTGGGAGGCTGAGGCAGGAGAATC
>NW_016107573.1:1096033-1097918 GCF_001604975.1 Cebus imitator | reverse complement strand
CTTTAGGTCAGATGTGGTGACTCACACCTGTAATCCCAGCACTCTGGGAGGCCAAGGTGATGGATCACCTGAGGTCAGGAGTTTGACACCAGCCTGGCCAACATGGTGAAACCCCATCTCTACTAAAAATGCAAAAATTAGCCTGGCATGGTGGCGCACGCCTGTAGTCCCAGCACTTTGGGAGGCGGAGGCGGGTGGATCACGAAGTCAAGAGATTGAGACCATCCTGGTCAACATGGTGAAACCCCGTCTCTACTAAAAATACAAAAAATCAGCTAGGCCTGGTGGCGCGTGCCTGTAATCCCAGCTACTCAGGAGGCTGAGGCAGGATAATTGCCTGAACCCAGGAGGCGGAGGTTGTGGTGAGCCGAGATCGTGCCATTGCACTCCAGCCTAGGTAACAAGAGCAAAACTCCGTCTCAAAAAAAAAAAAGAAAGAAAATTGCTTGAACCCAGGAGGTGGAGGTTGCAATGAGCTGAGATCATGCCACTTCACTCCAGCCTAGGCGACAGAGGGAGACTCTGTATCAAAAAAAAAAAAAGAAAAAAAAAGAAGAAGAAGAAGAAACACTTTGCTTTAAACAGCAGAAAAACCTCTAAATTCTATTATTGGGGAGAAAAACCCCAGCCCACTTTCCACACACAGAACTTCTCCTGGCCTGGCGGGAGGCAGAGCACTGGGGCTGCCCTCCAAGTGCCCTACAGCCTCCTGCAGCTGGCTCATCGGTGGGAGCTGTGGACTGAACCCTTAACCACTGGGCTCCTGTCTGCTCAGCCCAGGAGCATTAGGCAGCCACAAGGCGGCCCCAGCTGGGTGCTGGTGTTTCCTTTGAGGCTCAAGGGGGAGACCAGATGCCCACAATGGTGCACTCTGTAGACAGGTCCCTTCCACCTCCATAGTCACCTCCGAGGGCCAGCAAGGCTTGGAGGAGGAGGAAAGACGCATGGGACTGGTATGTGCTTTCCCATCATAGGCACATGCATCCTCTGTTCAAGGAAGAAAGAACACCTCCCAACTCGACACACTAGAGACCAATAAGCTGGTCAGAAAAATTCATTCTGAGTGGACCCAGACTTCCCAGATGTCAGGAAACCCGAGAGTTGCCAACACTGTATAGTGGGGAGTTCTCCCAACTCCCTGCCCTGACGCAACTCGATGGCTATACAACCTTCCCCCGATCTGGTTAAAAAGTATGTAAGTGGCTGGGCGAGGTGGCTCATGCCTGTAACCCCAGCACTTTGGGAGGCTGAAGTGGGTGGATTACTTGAGGTCAGGAGTTCAACACCAGCCTGGCCAACATGGTAAACCCTGACCCTACTAAAAAATACAAAAACTAGTTGGGCATGGTGGCACACACCTGTGGTCTCAGCTTCTAAGGAGGCCGAGGCAGAAGAATTGCTTGAACCCCAGGGATGGAGATTGCAGTGAGCCAAGATCACGCCACTGTACTCCAGCCTGGATGACAGAGTGAGACTCTGTCTCGAAGAAAAAAAGTACCTAAGTTTTTCTTTTCCCTTTTTTTTTTTTTTTTTTGAGAAGGAGTTTCACTCCTTCACCCAGGCTGGAGTGCAGTGGCACGATCTCGGCTCATTACAACCTCTGCCTCCTGATTTCAAGCGATTCTCCTGCCTCAGCCTCCTGAGTTGGGGTTACAGGTGCCCACCACGACACCCGGCTAATTTTTGTATTTTTAGTAGAGACAGGTTTCGCCACGTTGGCCAGGCGGTGTCAAACTTCTGACCTTTGATCCGCCCACCACAGCCACCCAAAGTGCTGGGATTACAGGCGTAGCCACCGCGGACAGCCTTTTCTTTTTTTTTAAAAAAGATTACATATGGGCCGGGCGCGGTGGCTCAAGCCTGTAATCCCAGCACTTTGGGAGGC
>NW_016107573.1:1088739-1095163 GCF_001604975.1 Cebus imitator | reverse complement strand
TGAAACCCCGTCTCTACTAAAATACAAAAATTAGCTGGCCATGGTGGCGCATGCCTGTAGTCCCAGCTACTGGGGAGGCTGAAGCAGAATTGCTTGAACCTGGGAGGTGGAGGATACAGTGAGCCGATATCGCGCCACTGCAATCCAGCCGGCGCCTGGCGACAGAAACTCTGTCTCAAAAAAAAAAGAGAGATTACATATTTACCATTAGACATCTCTCATTAGCTCTAAATTGGCAATTGGTCTTACACCGATTGGTCTTACATCTGCTCTGAACCAGATCCTCGTCTGTACTTCCTCCTGTACCAGCTCGCGGGAGCCACAGAGCTGTTCCGTTCAGACCTGAGAGCCCTGCTCAGGTACTCACGCTGAGACATGCATGTCACTTTACTCCAGTGACTGAAGACCTGAGAACTCCTTCGTCCTCTATTTTACAGAGAAGAAACATTGAAAGCTACAGAAAAGCATCTCTGCTTTTGTGAAAGCACAACTCTCTTCTCCATGCTGACTCGGTCAGGGAAAAAGGTCAACTTTTGGATCCACTCTTCTGAAGAAGAAAGTGTCCCTGTGCCCTCACCTGGCACTAGCCAACTTGAATCAGTGCAGAGGAAAGCTCTTGACTCCCTAATGTCATGTCCTAATATTACAAGCTCTGACTGAAATTTCTGACTCAAAATGTTTGTAACCTAAACATTTAAACTGAATGGCAAGGAAGGAGGATCCACGCTTCCAGAAATAAGGCTTGAGCCAGGACAGACCCAGAGGTTGCCCTGCCTTTGGCACAGGAGCCGAAAGCTGAGCAAGCACCTCCCCTTGGGCCAGGCCTTCTTGATCTCCAAACCGCTGGGCTAGGAGAGCCTGGGCCTGCCCCATGGCCACCTAGGCAGATGTGTTTTGGTTGTGCCCGCCCTTCCCTGTGGGCCTGCTGCCAGGTGGTGGTGGTCCCAGGATGAAACCAGCCCTCCCCTAAGACCTGGATCCATAGGGCATAGACAACACAAAGGAACTCAGGACACTGTGACTGGATGCAGCTCAGGCCCAAATATGTGCGACAGGTCCGGTCACGACAGCAGCCCCATTTCCCTTCTGGAAAGTCTGGACCGCCATCCCTTGCTGTCATGCCCCTACCCCATGGGAAACTCACTTCCACTTAACCTAACAGTAAGTAGAATTTTCACCGAATGCCCCTGGGTCTGTGGAGGGGCGGGGAAGGGAGGATGAAGGGCGATGAAATGGGGAAGCGGGGAGAACAGGGAAGAGAGAGAAACAGCTTGTTGGCCAAGAACAGAGGAGAGGAAATGACAAAGCTGCCCCAGGAGAGGCAAAACAGGCAGTGAGGACACCCATAGGCCCCTCCCTCCCCCTCCGAGATCTGCCCCCATCCTTCTCTAGCCTCCACCAAAAAAAAAAAAACAGTTCCATCTCAACTATCAGCTAATGGTTTTATACATATATGCATGGATGTATGGAGACGCATGGTTTTGCTATGTTGCCCAGGCTGGTCTCAAACTCCTGGGTTCAAGTGATTATCCTGCCTCAGTCTTTCAGGTAGCTGGGACCACAGGCACACCACCACCCCTGGCTAATTTTTCTTTTCTTTTCTTTTTTTGAGATAGAGTTTCGTTCTTGTTGCCCAGGCTGGAGTGCACTGGCACAATCTTGGCTCATGGCAACCGCCGCCTCCAAGGTTCAAGCAATTCTTCTGCCTCAGCCTCCTAGGTAGTTGGGATTACAGGCACCTGCCAACATGCTTGGCTAATTTTTTTGCATTTTTAGTAGAGACAGGGTTTCACCATGTTGGCCAGGCTGGTCTTGAACTCCTGACCTCAGGTGATCCGCCTGCCTTGGCCTCTCAAAGTGCTGGGATTACAGGCATGAGCCACCACATTGGGCCAAATTTTTTAATGTATTTTTTTGTAGAGACCGAATCTTGCCTCGTCAGGCTGGTCTTGAACTCCTGGGCTCAAGCAATCTTCCCACCTCTGTCTGTGCTCATTCATGGCAACTCTTGGCACAGGTCCCTATGTCAACAGACAAAGCCACAAGCCAGGCCTGTGGAGCCCAAGTGAACATTCTGGCCATGAACCAGGAGTATTCCCAGGACATCGTGAGTTCCTGAAAAGAAATTCAGGGATGGAGCTCTTCTACTTCTCAACAGTCCCTGACATCCTGCCTTCAAGAGGGCCCTCGTGCCCTGTACAAAATCACCTCCGCCTACTGGTGGGCCACAGGTTGAGTCGGGACTCAACGGAATAGCACTCTGGAAGCCAAAAAGCATTATTCAAGCTGTGCACACTCCCCGCCACAGGGCTAAACGGAACTAAAAGGAACACTCTGGGTCTTCAGCCTGAGCGACTCAGCAAGCAGCTTTCCAGAGCATGATTTCAAGCTACTGCTTTTTTTTTTTTTTTTCTGAGACAGGGTCTTGCTCTGTCGCCCAGGCTGGAGTGCAGTGGTGTGATTTTGGCTCACTGCAACCTCTACCTCTTGGTTCAAGCAATCCTCCCACCTCAGTCTCCCAAGTAGCTGGAACCACAGGCCCACACCACCACACCCAGCTAATTTTTGTATTTTTAGTTGACATGAGCTTTCGCCACACTGCCCAGGCTGGTTTCAAACTCCTGAGCTCAAGTAATCCGCCCACCTCAGCCTCCCAAAGTGCTGAGACTACAGCCATGAGCCACTACTCCAGGCCTCCACCCTTTCCAGCGACATCATTCTGTGAAATAAAAACTCAACATAAAAACATCCTTTTTGTTTTGTTTTGAGAGAGTCCACTCTTGTCACCCAGGCTGGAGTGCAATGGCATGTCTTGGCTCACTGCACCTTCTACCTCTTGAGTTGAAGCAATTCTCCCTGCCTCAGCCTCCCAAGTAGCTGGGATTACAGATACTTGCCACCTTGCCCAGCTAATTTTTTTATTTTTAGTAGAGACGGGGTTTCGCCATGTTGGCCAGGCTGGTCTTGAACTCCTGACCGCAGGTGATCCACCTGCCTCGGCCTCTTAAAGGGCTGGGATTACCAGAGTGAGCCACTGTGCCTGGCCTTTGTTCTTTTTTGAGGTGGAGTTTCACTTGTTTCCCAGGCTAGAGTGCAATGGTGCAATCTCAGCTCACTGCAACCTCCACATCCTGGGTTCAAGTGATTCTCCTGCATCAGCCTCCAGAGTAGCTGGGATTACAGGCATGCACCATCATGCCAAGCTAATTTTTTGTATTTAGTAGAAATGGGGTTTCACCATATTGGTCAGGCTGGTCTTGAACTCCTGACCTCAGGTGATCCACCCACTTTGACCTTCAGATTCTCCTGCTCCAGCCTCTCAAGTAGCTGGGATTACAAAGTGCTTAAATTACAGGCATGAGCCACCGTTCCTGGCCATAAATGAGCCAATATAAACAGAATAAACAAGTGAAAAGGTAGAGTTTGTGCTGAAAGTAAAGTGATTTAAAAATTGAATTAAGGGGCTGGGTGCGGTGGCTCATGCCTATAATCCCAGCACTTTGGGAAGCTGAGGTGAGCAGACCACGAGGTCAGATGATCAAGACCATCCTGACCAACATGGTGAAACCCCATCTCTACTAAAAATTCACAAATTAGCCAGGTGTGGTGGTGTGCGCCTGCAGTCCCAGCTACTCAGGAGGCTGAGGCAGGAGAATCGCTGGAACCAGGGAGACGTTGGCTATTCCTCAGTGGTGACAGGTGCCCAGCTCCTGAAGTCTCTGCTTGCATGGCACTGAGGAGGCCTTCCTTTTCTGTCTCAGCCTAGCTCCCCCCGAGCCCTGGGGCACCCTGTACCCTTTACCTGTTTCAGTTTTCTTCACAGCATTTCAACCATTTGACATGCCTATGAGTCCATCTGCTGCTCCTCTGTCTTCCCTACTAACAAGGAAAGCCCTGATTCTGTTCACTGGTAGATCCCCAGCATCTCAACAAGGCCCAGCACATAGAAGGAAGTCAAAGATTTGGCCAATGAATAAGGGAATTCAAGAAGAAAGAAATCATGTTCATTTGTGATTTCTGTTTTGCAGATATCCAGTGTGGTTCATGTACACAACGATGCAAACTACAAATAGGCCCCCTTATCAGCAGGAGGGGGGATACATTCCAAGACCCCCTGGTGGATGCCCAAAGTCACCAACAATAAGGAACCCAACTGCCATCAATCGGAACACATTTCTGTTCATGTCTTCCACCCACAAATTTAATGCCTTTTCTACCTTTTTTTTCCCCCTTTTTTTTTGAAATTGGGTCTCACTCTGTCATCCAGGCTGGAGAGCAGCGGCACAATCATAGCTCACTGCTGCCTTGAACTTCTGGGTTCAGGCAATTCTCCTACCTTAGCCTCCTGAGAAGCTGAGACCACAAGTGTGTGCCACCATGCCTGCCTAGTTTGTTTTTCATATGACCCTCCCACCTCAGCCTCTCAAAGTGCTGGGATTACGGGTGTGAGCCACCATGCCTGGCCGCCTTTTCCACCTTAACTTAGCATTTGGCAAGTGGTGGATGTAACTTTTACAGTCTTAGGGGCAAGAGCAAAACAAGCAAAAAAATTTTTTTCTTCTTCACAATGGATAAAAGATTCAGGCCGGGTGCGGTGGCTCACGCCTGTAATCCCAGCACTTTGGGAGGCCGAGGCGGGTGGATCACGAGGTCAAGAGATCGAGACCATCCTGGTCAACATGGTGAAACCCCGTCTCTACTAAAAATACAAAAAATGAGCTGGGCATGGTGGTGCGTGCCTGTAATCCCAGCTACTCAGGAGGCTGAGGCAGGAGAATTGCCTGAACCCAGGAGGCGGAGGTTGCGGTGAGCCGAGATCGCGCCATTGCACTCCAGCCTGGGTAACAAGAGCGAAACTCCGTCCCAAAAAAAAAAAAAAAAAAAAAGATTCATTCTTACCATAGATCTTATCAAAATCAGCACGTGATTTTTTTTTTTCTTTCCTTTTGAAGTCAGGAACTTTCACCTTTTCACTTAAAGAAAGCACTTTACTGCTTTCTCTTTGGCAATCCAAATTGCCAGAATCACTACTGTTGCACTTTGAGGCCATTATTAAGCCAAATACGGGTGACCAGAACCCAAGCACTGCAATACAACGACAGCTGATCTGATAACTGAGACAGCTACTATGTGACTCACAGGCAGGCAGCATGGACACTGAGGTCACAATGGACAAAGGGATGATGCATATCCTAGGTGGGAGAGAGTGAAAGTTCATCATGCTATTCAGAACAGGGAGACATTTAAAAGTTAGGAATTGTAGCTGGGTACGATGGCTCATGCCTATAATCTCAGCACTTTGGAAGGCCCAAGTGGGTGGATCACCTGAGGTCAGGAGTTCAAGAGCAGCCTGGCCAACATGGCAAAACCCCATCTCTACTAAAAAAAAATTAGCCAGGCGTGGTGGCGCAAGCCTCTAATCCCAGGTACTCGAGAGGCTGAGGCTAGAGAATTGCTTAACCCAGGAGGAAGAGGTTACAGTGAGCCGACATCATGCCACTACCCTCCAGCCTAGGCGACAGGGAGACTCCGTCTCAAAAAAAAATAAATAAAACAACTTAGGAATGTTTATTTCTGGAATTTTACATTTAATATTTTGAGACTGCAGGAACATGAAACCTTGGATAAGGGGGAAATACTATAATTGTTTTAGTAGCCAAACGCATGCCACAAACCATGACAGTGTCCATACCCTTTCAGGCAGCAATCCTACACCTAGACATTCACCCTGAGGAAAAGGCCTTACGTGCAAAGGTATGCACTGCAACATCATTCATGGTGGCACAAACTACCAGTATACCAGAATCAACTAAGGTGGTAAAGCCTCAGTGTCAAGCACAGACTTCAGGAGCTGAGTGCCTGTCACCACTGAGGAAAAGCCAAGAGTGTGGCTCCATGGTGGCTCACACCTGGAATCCCAGCACTTTGGGAGGCCAAGGCAAGAGGATCACTTGAGACCAGCCTTGGCAACATAGTGAGATCCCATCTCTACAAAAAATTAGCTGGGTGTGATGGTGGTGCATGCCTCTGGTCCCAGCTACTTGGGAGGCAGAGGTGGGAGGATTGCTTAAACCCGGGATGTTGAGGTTACAGTGAGCTGTGATTGCACCACTGCACTTCAGCCTGGGCAACAAGCCAGACCCTGCCTCAAAAAAAAGAAAAAGAAAAAAACAGCTGAATTCATTTAAAAATAGAAACAGCCGGGCGCGGTGGCTCAAGCCTGTAATTCCAGCACTTTGGGAGGCCGAGGCGGGTGGATCACGAGGTCAAGAGATCGACACCATCCTGGTCAACATGGTGAAACCCCGTCTCTACTAAAAAAACAAAAAATTAGCTGGGCATGGTGGTGCGTGCCTGTAATCCCAGCTACTCAGGAGGCTGAGGCAGGAGAATTGCCTCAACCCAGGAGGCGGAGGTTGCGGTG
>NW_016107573.1:1083471-1085344 GCF_001604975.1 Cebus imitator | reverse complement strand
GATTGCAATGATGTGATTTCGGCTCACTGCAACCTCCGCTTCCTGGGTTCAAGTGATTCTCCTGCCTCAGACTCTAGAGTAGCTGAGATTACAGGCACCTGCCACCATGCCCGCCACATTTTTGTATATTTAGTGGAGACTAGGTTTCACCATGTTGGCCAGGCTGTTTTGAACTCCTGGTCTCAAGTGATCTGCCCGGCCTGGCCTCTCAAAATGCTGGGATTATGGGCCTGAGCCACCATGTCCGGCCTCTTTTTTCTGAATGTCTTTTTCACTGAACGTCTCCTCTGAGTCAGGCATCGCCCTGGGACTGGGAAGCACAGATGAAAATGATGTTTTGTTATATATCATGCATTTGACAGCAATGCTGGCTGTCCCGATCTTGTGACTATGATGGGAGGAAGCATTATGAGCAATAATGACAAAGGAATTTGATTATTTCTGTCTGGTTCCTGGTGAGAACTAATCCACATCACAAAAGCTCAATAGTTTCAGCCTTCTTCGGACTAACAAGGGCAAGAATATCATAACAGCCAGGATGTCAGCACCAACTCAAACATACGCTCTGAGACTTCGACAACAAGGAATTTCTACTCTGAACCCTTGGGAAGACCAAGGTTAGGTCTGGGGACAGAATACAAGCTTGACATGACACCAAAGGTGTAACTCTTATATCTGGCCAAAAGCTACTGGAGACATGAGCTCCAAGAAAAAGTATTTGACTTGTTGAAACATCTCAACTTTGGAACAACTGGAAAAGTGACAGTTTGCTGGACGAGAACCCAAGGCAGTTCTGCCTCATTCCTACCTCCCAGTGACCAGCGAGTTTGGGTGGAATCTCCAATCCCAGCTTCTCTAGCTCTCGCTCCCTGTACTTCTCATACTGCCGGTACCCTGCATATCCACCGCCTGTCGCCAACAGAATGGGCAGGGGGCGCAGCAGGAACGCGCTTCGGGCAGGGGCAGTGTGGATTTTTCTGGCATCTGTAACAAAAAACATGACAATTTTGAGCCTGGGAGACAAGAATAGGGAAGAGTCATGCAAACACACCAACAGGACGGTCAGAAAAAGTCAGCGCACCTTAGAAGCCCTCAGCAGAGGTGACTGGGTCTAAGATATCTAGCAGGCAGACATAACCTTGGGTCACTACTGAGACCCTCCTGTCTCCGAATACTGTCAGTAAGTACAGGACAGGCATCTTTCCTATAGAATTACAATGCACTTCAATTGCCACTGCAGTCACCAAATGTATTAATAAGATGAAAACACTGAATCACAAAGAGGTTAAGAAACTAATCAAGGCTGCCCAGGTGCACAAACAGGTCTAGAACTTGAAGTCAAACACCATTTCTCACCCAGGGCTCTTTGATCTTGCTTTTATAATGCAGGACCAATTTTGATAGGTCACTGGTATTCTCTCTCAAAATCTCATAAATTCTTACAGGTCAACAATAAAAAGACAAATAGCCAGGCACAGCGGCTTGCACCTATAGTCCCAGCTACTAGGGAGACTGAGGTGGGAGGATGGCTTGAACCCAAGAGTTCAAGGTTACACTGAGCTATGATCATGCCACTAGACTCCAGCCTAAGCAACAGAGTGAGACTCAATCAATCAATCAAAATGTGCAAATAATTTGAATAGACCTTTGTCCAAAGAAAACATACATTGGCCAATAAGCACAAGAAAAAACAGAGTTAAATATCTGTTATGCATTGAATTGCTGAAAACTCCCCAAAATTCTAACCCTGAGTACCTTAGAATGTGCTTTTACTTGGTTAGAAAGAGGGTCTTTACAGAGGTTATCAAGTTAAAATGAGGTTGCCAAGGTGGGTCCAAATCCAGTATGATGGATATCCTTATAAAAAGGGAAA
>NW_016107573.1:1080688-1081712 GCF_001604975.1 Cebus imitator | reverse complement strand
AAAAGAAAAGAAAAGCTAATGCTTCGGTGATAACTGCATGCCAGGTACTTTCCATACTAATTCATTTAATTCTAACAACAACCCTATGTTTATCTCAATTTACAGATGACCAAACTGAGGCACAGAGAGGCCCGCACCACCTCTAACTGCTCCTTACCTGTGCGAAAGGCTCTAAAAGGCAGCTTCCGTAAGGGCTGTAGGGAGTGGCGCAAGGCAGTGTTCTCACAGTGATGGAGGCTATAACCAAGCAAAAATGAACCATTAAATATTATTCTTAAATTACTGGATTAGTTGGCAAAATTTAAATACTCAATAACAAGACTGTATTAATGTAAATTTCTTGGTTTTGACAATTGTACCATATGTAAGAAAATCTCCTTGTAGGAGAAAAACTGAAAATTTTTTTTCCAAAATAAAATAATGTCACCAAGCTGGAATGTACTGGTGCGATCTTGGCTCACTGCAAACTCTGTCTCCTGGGTTCCAGTGATTCTCCTGCCTCAGTCTCCCAAGTAGCTGGGATTATAGGAGTGTAACACTATGCTTAGCTAATTTTTGTATTTTTAGCAGAGATGGGGTTTCACCATGTTGGCCAGGATGGTCTCGATCGCCTGATCTTGTGATCCACCTGCCTCAGCCTCCCAAAGTGCCGAGGTTACATTATTTTTATTTTTATTTATTTATTTAGAGACAGAGTCTCACCCTGTTGCCCATGCTGGAGTGCAGTGGCACAATCTCGGCTCACTGCAACCTCCACCTCCTGGGCTCAAGCAATTCTCCTGCCTCAGCTTCCCAAGAAGCTGGAATTACAGGCATCCACCACCATGCCCAGCTAATTTTTGTATTTTTAGTGGAGACGAGGTTTTTTTTTTTGTTTTGTTTTTGTTTTGTTTTGTTTTGTTTTTTGAGACGGAGTTTCGCTCTTGTTACTCAGGCTGGAGTGCAATGGCGCGATCTCGGCTCACCGCAACCTCCGCCTCCTGGGTTCAGGCAATTCTCCTGCCTCAGCCTCCTGAGTAGCTGG
>NW_016107573.1:1077927-1080623 GCF_001604975.1 Cebus imitator | reverse complement strand
GCCTCCCAAAGTGCTGGGATTATAGGCGTGAGCCACCGCGCCCGGCCTAGAGATGAGGTTTCACCATTTTGGCCAGGCTGGTCTCAAACTCCTGATCTCATGTGATCCACCAACCTCGGCCTCCCAAAGTGCTGGGATTACAGGCATAAGCCACCTCGCTTGGCCTAGAAAAGGGTTGAAATATTTAAAAGCAAAAGGTCAACAAGTCAGCAAATTGCTCTCAAGTGTCTCAGAAAAAAACAGTATACGTGTACACACACATATACATACAGATAGAGATGGAAAAGGATAAAACAGGGCTGACATTTGAGGAATCTGGGTAAAAGGTATTTGGGAATTCTATGTACTATTTTCATAATGTTCTGTAAGCCTGAAACAACTATAATTACAACCATAATCATGGCACTGCGGGAGGCTGAGGTAGGCAGACTGCTTGAGCCCCAGAGTTTGGGACCGGCCTAGGCAACATGGTGAAACCCCATCCATACGAAAAATACGAAAATTAGCCAGGCGTGATGGTGTGCACCTGTAGTCCTAGCTAACCAAAAAGCTGAAGTGGGAAGATTGCCTGAACCCAGGAGTCGGAGGTTGCAGTGAGCCAAAATCACACCACTGCACTCCAGCCTGGGCGATAGAGTGGGACCGTGCCTTTTAAAAAAAAAAAAAAAAAAAAAAAAAAACACACGTACCCTTACAGTATGGCACTATTATAGCTAACATGATGAATCTTATCCTCCTATAGGCAAACATGGTTTGTAAAGAGAAAAAGCATCTTACCATGATGAGCACCACCCCCAAGGCCAGACAGATGTACAGCTATTAACACAATGAGGGGAGTATTTCAGTATATGAAAGTTCTTTCAGTTCTGAACAATGCTCATTTCTTAGACTGAATACTCCCACTACCAGAGCAAAAAGCCTAAAACTCTGCTTTCTAAACAGAATTTGAACAGGAAGTGCAAAAACTGACTAAAGGATAAACTGTTGTGTTCTGTACGTTGCCACATTGTGTGTGTTCCAGAATACTGAAAAACCCTAACTGAAAGAATGTTTGCAGATTGGTTAACAGGGCTTTGTCTGACAGGAGGAAATAGGAATGGAAGATAATCATTTACGTATCCACTGTAACTGGATGCAGGGCACTCAGGTGGTTTGTTTTGCATATCCATCTTCCGCTCAGGAACCCTGCCCAAGAACAAAGAGCTTGGCTTTTTGTCCACTGCTGAAGCCCCAGCTCCTGGATAAAATATTGGGAAATGTTTCATTTTATCAGCTTGTCCCTTATGACTGGATTGTCCCTATTTTCATATGAATGCTGTCATTTCTTCAGTCTTACACACTGTCTACCATATTATCATTCTTAAGTTCCACTCTACTTTTCTGCTCACCTTCATTCCAAGCCTAAAAAGAGCTCTCTATTTCACTGTCACCCCTTCCTCATCTCTTAGCCTCTCTTAGTTCCACTCAACAAGGCTTTTGTTCCTATCACACCACTTCGTCAAGGTCACCAACGACCTCCATGTTGCCAACACCAATGCACACACACATCTGAGGGCTCATCTTACTTGATACCTCAGCAGCATGACAGGTGATCCTTCTCTCCTTGAAACATTCTTTACTGGGCTTTTGGAACCGTGATTTTTCCTCCCGTTTCTCTGGTTTCTTCTCAGTCTTTTTGTGAATTCTCCTTTGCTTCCTGACTTTGGATTTTTGCCATGCCCAGGGTTCAGACCTCTTCTCTATCTACACACTCTCCCTCTCTCCCTAGAGATGCTTATCCAGTCCCATGGCTTTAAAGAACCATCGACTGATGACTCCATTGCTCCTCCAGGGGCTGGCTACCCAATATCCCCACTTTGAGTCCTCAAACTGAGTCTGTAGAAAACAGGATTCCTGATCCTCTCTAACTTAACTTCAATCTGTTCCTGCCCCCAGAGTTCTCTTTCCATGGCAGACTAGCCAGATGTTTACCAAATGCACTTCCTCTTCTGGACACCTGTTAAGACTACATTTCCCAGCCTCCTTTGCAGCATGTTGTGGCCATGGGACTGAGTTTGAACCAATGGAATCTGACGATCATTCAGGCTTCCCAGGCATTGACCCCCAAGCTTTCCTCATCCAGCTTGCTTGGGAAGTCATGTATTAAAGATGGCAGGAAGGCCAGGAGTGGTGGCTCACACCTGTAATCGCAGCACTTTGGTAGGCCGAGGTGGGTAATTGCCTGAGCTCAGGAATTCGAGACCAGCCTGGGCAACATGATGAAACCTGTCTCTACTAAAACAAAAAAAAAATTAGCCAGGTGTGGCAGCCTGCGTCTGTAGTCCCAGCTACTCAGCAGGCTGAGGCAGGAGAATTGCTTGAACCTGGGAGGCAGAGGTTGCAGTGAGCCAAGATCGTGCCACTGCATTCCAGCCTGGGCCATGGAGTGACACTCCATCTCCAAAAAAAAAGATGGCAGGAGACTGGGTCCCTGAACCTCGCTTGGAAAACAGCTGCCCTGACAATCAGGAGCACCCTATGGGGCTTTACAAAAGTGAGAAATAAACTTCTACTGTGTTAAGCCACTGAGAATGCTGAAACGGGTTTAATCTGTTATAGTACCAATATTACTATAACTGACATACCGGGTCAAAAAAAAGGTACCACCATTCACCCAGTCACTCAAGTATGATCCCTTTTTTTTTTTTTTTTTTTTT
>NW_016107573.1:1074564-1077511 GCF_001604975.1 Cebus imitator | reverse complement strand
GGCCATGATTTCATTCTTTTTTATTTTTTTTGAGATGGAGTTTCGCTCTGTAGCCCAGGCTGGAGTGCAATGGCGCGATCTTGGCTCACTGCAACCTCTGACTCCTGGGTTCAAGCAATTCTCCTTCCTCAGCTTCCTGAGTAGCTGGGCTTACAAGAGTGTGCCACCAGGCCAAGCTAATTTTTTGTATTTTTAGCAGAGACAGGGATTTTTGGCCAGGCTGGTCTTGAACTTCCAACCTCAAGTGATCCACCCACCTCGGCCTCCCAAAATGCTGGGATTACAGGTGCAAGCCACTATGCCCAGTCCCATTTTATTTTTTTGATACTCATTAACCATCCCACTTCCTCCCATCCCCCCACTACCCTTTCCAGCTTCTGATAACCACCTTTCTACTATCTCCATTAGTTCAACTGTTTAAATTTTCAGCTCCCACAAATAAAAGTGAGAGCATGCAAAGTTTGTTTCTCTGTTGAGCACTAACTTCTTTTTTTTGTGATGGAGTTTCAGTCTTGTTGCCCAGGATGGAGTGCAATGGTGCAATCTCAGCTCACTGCCACCTCTACCTCCCGGGTTCAAGCAATTCTCCTGCCTCAGCTTCTCCAGCAGCTGGGATTACAGGCATGCGCCACCATGCCCAGCTAATTTTGTATTTTCAGTAGAGACAGGGTTTCGCCATGTTGGTCAGGCTGGTTTCAAACTCCCAACCTCAGGTGATCCGCCCACCTTGGCCTCCCAAAGTGCTGGGATTATAGACGTGAGCCACCACACCTGGCCAGCACTAACTTCTTAATTATCTTGCTTTCTTTTTCTTCATAGCATTTCTCATTACCCAACATGAATGGATTCTACATATATTCAGTTGTTTACTGTATGTATACCTCAATGAACACTGGGGTTTATCTGTGTTCTCACTGGCCTTCAATTTCAACAGTGAGAGTATACCCTAGAAAGATGAATGAATGGGTTCAACCAGATGTCTCTTCTATATGCAATCTCTATTGCATCCTGCAAGTAGGCAATTAAAGCCCACAATTAAGCATTCCAGTCTGCCTGTGCAGCTCGAATCTCAGCTGTGCCACTTACTAGCAGCTGTGTGACATTAGGAAATTTCTTAACTAATCTTAAGCCTGAGTTTCTCCACCAGCAAAAACAAAATTCATCTCATTAGAAGACAATCATGCAAAACCTTAGCCCAGGGCGTGGCACCTCGTTACACATTGTTATTATTATTAATAGTAAGAGTTGCTCTTTGAGAAAAGGTCTTAGCTGTTGCAGATTGTTGGTCCGCATGTTCCTGCTCCTGACTCACTGTTGTGTGCTCTTGCCGAGGAGTAAGTTGGTCAGAAAGCTGTGCAGCAGCCATGGCTTTTAAGGATACTGAAAAACACCCGTGGAGCCAGAGGTGGCAGTTCACCGAATTCGAATCACTCTAACAAGCTGCAATGTAAAATCCCTGGAGAAGGTGTGTGCTGACTTGATCAGAGGAGCAAAAGAAAAGAATCGCAAAGTGAAAGAACCAGTTCGGATGCCTAGCAAGACTTTGTGAATTACTACAAGAAAAGCACCTTGTGGTGAAGGTTCTAAGACATGGGATCTTTTCCAGATGAGAATCCACAAGCGACTCATTGACTTGCACTGTCCTTCTGAGATTGTTAAGCAGATGACTTCCATCAGTATTGAGCCAGGAATTGAGGTGGAAGCCACCACTGCAGATGCTTAAGTCAGCTATTTTAATAAATTGATTACCAGTTGTAAAAAAAAAAAAAAAAAAGTAGAGTTGATATTCAGCTGGCATACACTGGGATGTTCATATAAATCATTTATGACCAGCATTTATGCTCACTAGTCTGTCTCCATGGTATCCTGGTTGTAAGTTTTTTTTATTTTTATTTTTTTGAGACAGTGTCTGTCACCCAGGCTGGAATGCAGTGGTGAAATCACAGCTCACTGCAGCCTCGACCTCCTGGGCTCCAGTGAACCTCCCACCTCAGTTTCCCAAGTATGTGGAACCACAGACGTGCACCCCTCTATTTTTTGTAGAGACAAGGTCTCACTATGTTGCTCAGGTTGGTCTCAAACTCTTGGGCTCAAGCAATCTCCTGCCTTGGCCTTCCAAAGTGTTAAGATTACAGGCATAAGCCACCACACCTGGCCAGTTGCACTATTTTTTCTTGTTTTTTTTTGACAGAGTCTCACTCTGTTGCCCAGGCTGGTGTGGAGTGGCACGATCTTGGCTCACTGCAGCCTCGACCTCCTGGGCTCAGGCGATCCTCCTACCTCAGCCTCTCAAGTAGCTGAAACTACAGGTATGCATCACCATGCCAGCTAATTTTTGTATTTTTTGTACAGATGGGGTTTTGTCATGTTGTCCAGGCTAGTCTTGAACTCCTGAGCTCATGCAATCCACCTGCCTTAGCCTCTCAAAGTGCTGGGATTATAGGCATGAGCCACCAAGCCAGCCTAAGACATTTTTAACATCACCCCTAGTAGTAACATTTTACCTATAGTCCTTATGTCTCGCTTGCTTTCTAAAGCTGTGAGAGTTCTCCTAAAATGGAACTGGCTTTATCCTACATTCCACCTTGTATTACAAGTACATAGTAAAGTGTTTCCTCTCCTACTAAACTGTAAAGTTCCTTGAACACAAGGCCTATTTCAAATGTTTTTAAATTCTTCATTTCTCTCCTCCTCCCTTCTCTCTTCTCCCTTCTCCATGGCCCCTTGACACTGGTTTGCAGTGGCAGGGATGCCATAAATATTTCTAAAATGGAAGTCATGCACGAGAAACTACTTCCTAGATACTACTGTCCACACTTGCCCAAACCTAAGAATCACCTGTAAAAACTACAGTTGCCAGGGTCCCAACTTATATGTATTGAATCTGAAATTGGCAGCAGGATGGCGTCTTATCTGGAATCTTCTGCTTTTTTTTTTTTTTTTTTTT
>NW_016107573.1:1065863-1068704 GCF_001604975.1 Cebus imitator | reverse complement strand
CCCCCCGCCCCCTCGCCGCACCCCAACTCTGTTTTCAAAGGATTTTTGCAGTAGATTGTGGTGGCAGAGCTTGGAGGCTTTCGTGAGCCCTAAGCACAGTTGCCTCAATGGACTGACCCCTTTCTCCATTAAAAATTAAAAATTATATTTTACAACTGTGCTGGTATGAACAGGCTATTGTCTTTATATTTATATTAACACATTTATATTTATAAATCCAAACTAAATTCATTATTATATTATTTTCTTTTTTTTTCTTTTGAGACAGAGCTTCACTCTGTGGCCCAGGCTGGAGTGCAGTAGCCTCAATAACGGCTCACTGCAACCTCTGCCTCCCGGGTTCAAGCGATTCTCTTCCTTCAGCCTGTCAAGTAGCTTGGATTACAGGCACTCACCACCACCCTGGCTAATTTTTGTATTTTTGTTTAGAGAGGTGGGTTTTCACCATGTTGGCCAGGCTGGTCCCAAATTCCGCGGCTCAAGTGATCCTCCTGTCTCTGCCTCCCAAAGTGCTGGTTTTACAGGTATGAGCCACCACACCCAACCTCATTTTTTAATTTAAAAATTAAAAATGTTGAAGGAAAAAGTAAAAAAAATAAATAAAAAATAAAACACAAAAAAGACCAAAAAAAATTAAAAATTTTGTTTCGGGCCCCCAGCACTTTTTTTCTTTCCTTTTCTTTATTTTTTTGTTTTTTTGAGACAGGGTCTTGCTCTGACACCCAGGCTGGAGTGCAGTGGCACAATCATGGCTCACTGCAGCCTTGACTTCCCAGGCTCAAGCAATCCTCCCATCTCAGCCTCCCGAGTAGCTGGGATTACAGGTACACATCACCATGCTCAACTTATTTTTGTAGAGACGAGGGTCTCACTATGTTATGACTAGGCTGGTCTCCAACTCTTAGGCTCAAGTAATCCTCCCATCTCAGCCTCCCAAAGTGCTGGGATTACAGGTGCGAGCCATGCCTCCTAGCCAGTACTTTTCTTACTGTCTTAGTCTGTTTCTTAATCTGTTAAAATTGGGAAACATTGGTAACTGCTTGATAGGCACAACAGGGTTTTATTTTGAGGTGATAAAATTTTTTTTTCTTCTTTTTTTTTTTTTTTTTTTTTTATAATTTTTTTTTTTTTTTTTTTTTTTTTTTTTTTTTTTTTTTTTTGTTTAAAATTTTTTTTTTTTTTTTTTTTTTTTTTTTTTTTTGAGACAGAGTCTTGCTCTGTTCACAGGCGCCAGGCTGAAGTGCAGTGGCGCGATCTCGGCTCACTGCAATCTCCGCTCACTGCAATCTCCACCTCCTGGGTTCAAGTAATTCTCCTGCCTCAGCCACCCAAGTAGCTGGGACTACAGGTGCATGCCACCATGCCCAGCTAATTTTTGTATTTTTTTTAGTAGAGATGGGTTTTCACCATGTTGGCCAGGATGGTCTCGATCTCGACCTTGTGATCTGCCCACCTCAGCCTCCCAAAGTGCTGGGATTACAGGCTTGAGCCACCACACTGGGCTGATAAAATTTTTCTTGAACTAGACAGAGATGAGTATTATGCAACACTGTGAATGTTCTAAATGTCACTGAATTGTTCATTTTAAAATAGTTTATTTTAGGCTGGGCACAGTGGCTCATTCCTGTAATTCCAGCACTTTGGGAGGCCGAGGCGAGTAGATCAAGAGGTCAGGAGTTGGTGACCAGCCTGACCAATATGGTGAAACCCCATCTCTACTAAAAGTACAAAAATTAGCCGGCCATGATAGCGCATGCCTGTAGTTCCTGCTACTCAGGAGGCTGAGGCAAGAGAATCACTTGAACCCAGGAGGCAGAGGTTGCAGTGAGCTGAGATCAAGCCACTGCACTCCAGCCTAGGCGACAGAGGGAGACTCCATCTCAAAATAAATAAATAAAAATTAGCCAGGCATCATAGTGGTGGGTGCCTGTAGTCCCAGCTACTCAGGAAGCTGAGACAGGATAATCGCTTGAACCCAGAAGGCGGAGTTTGCAGTGGGCTGAGCTGAGATGGTGCCACTGCAACCCAGCCTGAATGACAGAGAAAGACCTCATCTCCAAAAAAAAAGGAAGGAGGAAGAAAGATGACAAGCATTGGAGAGGATGAGAGGATATGGAAAAAACTGGAATCCTTGTACATTGCTGATGAGAATGTAAAATGGTGCAGCTACTATAGAAACCAGTTTACCTTGTTCTGTCTCAATCCTGTAATCCCAGTACTTTGGGAGGCTGAGGCAGGAGGATCACTTGAGCCCAGGAGTTCAAGAAAATAGTGAAACCCCATCTCTACAACAAGTAGAAAAATTATCCTGACATGGTGGTGCATACCTGTAGTCCCACCTACTTGGGAGGGTGAGATGGGAGGATCACCTGAGCCCAGGAAGTTGAGGCTGCAGTGAGCCATGATCATGCCACTGCACTTCAGGTTGGGTGATGTACCCGGTTTCTAGCGTTATAATGAGGGTTTGCAACATTATTCGTGTGACACACACAGGAAGTGCTTGATAAGTGGAAGCTGTTAGCTTTGTCATCATCACTGTTTAATTTTAGGGCTGCTGCCTCTCGACCTTGCCCATGTCCTGACACCTCTAGTCAGAAGCATTTGCTGAATCCATTCATTCATTTATGCATTCATTTATTTACTAAGTATGTATTTGTGGAGTCTGCTCTACGTATGAGTGCGGGTGTCCATGCTTTTATGAAGCTTATATTCTGGTGAGTACAACCATCAGGTAGAAGTGCTTCTTCATCTGTGTTCTTAGAACTCAAGCTCCACACCCCACCCCCCAACAAGAAAATATCATTTGTTCTATTGCATGATGTTTGTTGCATAGGGATAATT
>NW_016107573.1:1061094-1065236 GCF_001604975.1 Cebus imitator | reverse complement strand
TTAGAATTAAGTGGCAATGCTGCACTACTGAAAAAAAAAAAACACTAATTATTGCTATGCATGGTGGCATGCACATAGAGTCCTAGCTACTTGGGAGGCTGAGGCGGGAAGATCGCTTGAGCCCAGGAGTCTGAGGCTGCAGTGAGCTATGATCGCATCACTAGTACTCTAGCCTGAGCAGCACAGCAAGACCCTGTCTCAAAGAACAAACAAAAACAAAAAAGCTGGCTAGGTGCGGTGGCTCACTCCTGTAATCCCAGCAATTTGGGAGGCCGAGATGGGTGGATCACTTGAGATCAGGAGTTCAAGACCAGCCTGGCCAACATGGTGAAAACCTGTCTCTACAAAAATATTAAAAAATAGCCAGGAGTGGTAGTGTGCAGCTGTAATCCCAGCTACAGAGAGGCTGAGGCAGGAGAATCACTTGAACTCAGTAGGTGGAGGTTGCAGTGAGCTGAGATTGTATCACTGCACTCCAGCCTAGGCAACAGAGTGAGGCTCCATCTCAAAAACAACAACAACAACAACAACAACAAAAAACCACAAAAATGAATTATCAGCTGGGTGCAGTGGCTCACGCCTCTAGTCCCAGTACTTTGGGAGGCCTAGGCAGGTGGCAAAACCCCATCTCTACAAAATATACAAAAATTAGCTGGGAATTAGTGGCTCACACTTGTAGTCCCAGCTACTTGGGAGGCTGAGGCTAGAGAATCACTTGAGCCTGAGAAGCAGAGGTTGCAGTGAGACAAGATGGTGCCACTGCACTCCAGCTTAGGTGACAGAGTAAGATCCTTTCTTTTTTTATCTGAATACAGAGCTATGGGGGGAGAGGTTATGGAACGCTAAAGTCATATGACTACATTCAGCATACAAAAGTTCTGTTACAATACGTTGCAAGAAAGTTATCTCGGCCAGGCAGTGTCTCATGCCTGTAATCCCAGCACTTTGGGAAGCTGAGGTGGGCAGATCACCTGAGGTGAGGAGTTCAAGGCCAGCCTGGTCAACATGGCAAAACCCCATCTCTACTAAAAATATAAAAAATAGCCAACCGTGGCTGCTCGTGCCTGGAGTCCCAGCTACTCAGGAGGTTGAGGTGGGAGAATCGCTTGAACCTGGGAGGCGGAGGTTGCAGCGAGCCAAGATTGCGCCACTGCACTCCAGCCTGGGCAACAGAGGCAAGGCTCCATCTCAGAAGAGAAAAAAAGAAAGTGATCTGGAGCTTTAATTATCTGAGTGATTTGCAGAATGAAGTCTCTGAAAGAAATTCTAAGAGATCCTGCAAGATTTTAATTTACGTGTGTTTGATGCTGCCAGAGACAAATAACTTGTTTTCGTTGTTGTTTTGAGACAGAGTCTTTGGGAGGCCGAGGCAGGTGGATCACGAGGTCAAGAGATCAAGACCATCCTGGTCAACATGGTGAAACCCCGTCTCTACTAAAAATACAAAACATTAGCTGGGCATGGTGGCACGTGCCTGTAATCCCAGCTACTCAGGAGGTTGAGGCAGGAGAATTGCCTGAACCCAGGAGGCGGAGGTTGCGGTGAGCCGAGATCGTGCCATTGCACTCCAGCCTGGGTAACAAGAGTGAAACTCCGTCTCAAGAAGAAAAAAAAAAAAAAAAAAAAAAAAAAAACGGTTCAAAAAAAAAAAAAAAAAAAAAAAAAAAAAAAGAGAGTCTTGCTCTGTCCCCAGGCTGGAGTGCGGTGGACCTCCTGGGCTCCAGGGATCCTCCTGCCTCAGTCTCCCAAGTAGGACTACAGGCATGCACCACCACACCCAGCTAATTTGTATTTTTTGTAGAGACAGGGTTTTGCCATATTGCCCGGGCTGGTCTCCAACTCCTGGGCTCAAGTGATCTCCCTGTCTCAGCCTCCCAAAATGCTGGGATTACAGGTGTGAGTCACCATGTCTGACCAAGATAACTTGTTTTGCAAAGCACATTTTGGAAAGGATTTCTTAGATCTTATGCTGTTCATAAGACTACATTTTACGTAGATCAAGTTTTTTGGCTACTTCTATCATTCTTACATTCGATTTCTTTTTTTCTTGAGATGGAGTCTCACTCTATTGCCCAGGCTGGAATGCAGTGGTGCAATTTCTGCTCACTGCAACCTCTCCCAGTTTCAAGCCATTCTCCTGCCTCAGCCTCCTGAGTAGCTGGGGACTACAGGCGTGTGCCACCAAGCCCAGCTAATTTTTGTATTTTTTGGTGGTGACGGGGTTTCACCATTTTGCCCAGGTAGGTCTTGAACTCCTGATCTCAAGTGATCTGCCTGCCTCGGCCTCCCAGAGTGCTGGGATGACAGGCATGAGCCACTGTGCCCAGTTTCGTCCTTACATTCTTATAAGAAGAATGTTTCTTCTTACATTCTTACTGTATTTTCTTTATACCTTTTGGTAGACTGAATTACTGTTCATTTATCCCAATTCTTCATGTGTGTGTGTTGAGTTGGAGTCTTGCTCTGTCGCCCAGGCTGGAGTGCGGTGGCACGATCTCAGCTCACTGCAACCTCTGCCTCCTGGGTTCAAGCGATCTTCTGCCTCAGCCTTCCGAGTAGCTGGGACTACAGGTGTGTGCCACCACCCCCGGTTAATTTTTGTATTTTAGTAGAAACAGGTTTTCATCACGTTGGCCAGAATGGTCTCGATCTCCTGACCTCATGATCCACCCTCCTAGGCCTCCCAAAGTGCTGGGATTACAGGCACGAGCCACGCTCTTCATGCTCTTGCTGTATTATACCCTTCTCATTTGACATGTAGGTCTGCAATTCTTCCACTATGAGTAGAATATTTTCTCTGCCTGGTTCATGTGGAGCTTGGCCATGTGTCTTGGTCAATGGATCATTTAAGGACGTGAAGAGAGGAGTGGCCTTAAATGTGCTTGTGTGAATTGGCTTGGATCCCCTGCTCTGGGATGCAGTTGGTGCAAGGAGGATGAGACATTTGAAGCAGACCTGGGCCTAAAGCACAGCCACGCCCAGTTGACCTGCAGCTGGAGCAGAGCCACTAGACTGAGCCTGGATCAGCCCACCTGTCAATCTGCAGATCCATGAGCATGAGAATAAATGCACAGTATTGTTCTCTACTGAATTCAGGGTGATTTGTTATGCAGCAATATTGCAACAATAGCTGACAAATACACATTAGGAACGTACTTCTCATTCAGATTTTGCACATACAATGTAAGAATAAACAGTTTATATTTGTATGGCTTTTCTTTCCAAATGAATTCTTTAAAAATGTATAGTTTTTGATCTTGCTCATTTTTACTTCAGTGTTGATTTAATCTTGCCAAGAATCTTATTAACACTTTGAGATAGCCAGTTCTTGAAAAGAATGTTTCCTTTGAGTTTTGGAGTTGGCAGATGTACCATCATTTCTTTATACTCACCCTTGTACCCACTGGAGCATCACGGGGAAATGAGGCAATTTGCTAAATAAGGATGTGTCCTCCTACTTCTTTTTTTTTTTTTTGAGACAGAGTTTCGCCCTGTCGCCCAGGCTGGAAAGGCTAATATCTGAATACAGTAACTGAAGGCACTATGTAGAAATGTGGGAGGGCATCACTGTGGGCACAGGCAGCAAGTGCACACATATCATGAGATCAGAGCAAGGAACAGCCAAGGGTTGGTGTGGAAGTTGTATTCAAATTGCCTCTACCTCCTCAGTGAAATGTGAAGGAAAATTATAGGCTGTGGATAAGGAAGGAGGAAGGACTGGAGGTTTGAGAAAGATGTCATAAAGGACTCACTTATGACCCTGCAAGTTGAACAATTATAAATTTTCTAGAACAGTTTTTAAAAAGATAAATCCGGCCGGGTGTGGTGGCTCAGGCCTCTAATCCCAGCACTTTGGAAGGCCAAGGCGGGTGGGTCACCTGAGGTTAGGAGTTCAAGACGAATCTGGCCAACATGGTGAAACCCCATCTCTACTAAAAATACAAAAATTATCCAGGCATGATGGCGCATGCCTGTAGTCTCAGCTACTTGGGAGACTGAGGCAGAAGAATCACTTGAACCAGGGGGACAGAGGTTGCAGTGAGTTGAGATTGCACCACTGCACTCCAGCCAGGGCAACAGAGTGGAAAAAATAAATAAATAAAAAAGAGAAATTCCTGACATTGGTTTTTGCTGAAAAAGAA
>NW_016107573.1:1057843-1059664 GCF_001604975.1 Cebus imitator | reverse complement strand
GGGTCTTGCTCTGTCACCCAGACCGGAGTGCAGTAGCACGATCTTTTCTCACTGCAACCTCTGCCTCCCAGGTTCCAGTGATTCTCCTGCCTCAGCTTCCCGAGTAGCTGGGATCACAGGCATGCACCACCACGCCTGGCTAATTTTTGTATATATATATTTTTTGAGATGGAGTTTTGATTTTGTTGCCCAGGCTGGAGTGCAATGGCATGATCTCAGCTCACTGCAACCTCTGCCTCCTGGGTTCAAGCGATTCTCCTGCCTCAGCCTCCAACATAGCTGGGATTACAGGCATGCACCACCATGCCTGGCTATTTTTAGTAGAGATGGGGTTTCTCTATCTTGGTCAGGCTGGCCTCAAACTCCGAAACTCAGGTGATCCACCCACCTTTGCCCCCCAAAGTGCTGTGATTACAGGGGTGTGCCACTGCACCAGGCTAATTTTTGTATTTTTTATTTTTAATAAAGATGGGGTTTCACCATGTTGGCCAAGCTGGTCTTCAACTCCTGACCTCAAGTGATCCGCCTGCCTTGGCCTCCCAAAGTGTTGGGATTACAGGCATGAGTCACAGTGCTCAGCCTTAAATCAGTTTTGACCCATCCTCAGAGGCCCTAACAAGATTCTGTCAGAAGTTAAAGAGATTATACTGCCTTAACTGATAATTAGCAATTCTTTTCTTAAGAAAAGGTGTAGGAGTACCCTTCTCCAGATAACCATGAAACCTAACAAACAGCACAGCAGTCAGGCAGTTATGTTCCCCAAATAGAAAAGACTACGTGGACAGAATTCCTTCTTGAAGTTCTAAGGGCAAGAAGGGAAACTGGGCACTACTTTTGCTCTGGACAGAGGAAGAATGTTCTCAGGAATTATGCGTCTTTCTGGAGTATATCAGAGTGGTGTTAGGTGTTTTCAGTCATTATTTCACCAGTTTCCATTGCTAAATAAATAAGCAGAAGGCACATAGCCTAACCTCATGAACAGCTCGGAAGGACAGGTGATAAGTAGTGAGATTTTTTAAAAAGTAAATGAGGGGAGGCCAGAGAAGAGACAAGGCCACGAGAATCGGATAGCCATGCCTTTCTTGGACATGCAGAAAAGGTTCGGCATTAACCTAGATCAGTAGTGGACAATCCGAAGTGCTGAACAGCCCTACAAGTTTCCTGCTCGATGCCATGCTTTTGAAAAATGGAGAGAACGTGAACATGGAATCGGTACTATCTGGGCAGAGAAAGAGTGCAAGATAGAATATGATTTCATAGAGTATATACTTCAGAAAAAAACGATTAAATGTATGGATACCATCTGGAGGCAACGGGAAAAACTGATGAAGGAAGGGAAGTGCACCCCTCCACCTCACCACATGGGCAAGGGGGAGCCTCGGCCCTGAGCAGACACAGCTATTGATATCTGGAGGCCAATTTTCATGTTCTCTGTTCTCCACTGGAAAGGTTGTTTATGGAAACAACCTGGGTGTTCTGCCCACGAGGTTTATGGAAAACCTCCTTGTCAAAGTGTGTAAAAATAAAGCATTGCTCCATCCTAAAAAAAAAAAAAAGTAAATGAGGCTGGACGCAGTAGCTCATGCCTGCTATCCCAGTACTTTGGGAGGTCGAGGTGGCTGGATCACCTGAGGTCAGGCATTTGAGACCAGCCTGACCAACATGGTGAAACTTTTGTCTTTTCTAAAAAAAATTACAAAAATTAGCTGGGCTTGGTGGTGGGTGCCTGTAATCCCAGCTACTGGAGAGGCTGGGGCAGGAGAATCACTTGAACCTAGGAGGTGAAGGTTGCAGTGAGCTGAGATTGCGTGCTACTGCACT
>NW_016107573.1:1050244-1057613 GCF_001604975.1 Cebus imitator | reverse complement strand
TTTTTTGAGACAGTCTTGCTGTTGCCCAGGCTGGAGTGCAGTGGTGTGATCTCAGCTCACTGCAATCTCCACCTCCTGGGTTCAAGCAATTCTCCTGCCTCAGCTTCCTTAGTAGCTGAGACTACAGTCGCGTGCCACCACGCCCAGATAATTTTTTGTATTTTTAGTAGAGATGAGGTTTCACCATGTTAGCCAGGATGGTCTCGATCTGCTGACCTCGTGTTCTGCCCACCTCGGCCTCCCAAAGTGCTGTGATTACAGGTGTGAGCCACCGTGTCTGGTGGAATGTCTATTTTAACTTACCACCAAGCCACAAGAACAAAGTAAGAAGCCTTGAGAGTAATTTGAAAGGTTTTCAAAAAAATTTATTTTCATAAATTAACACACATAACAATGGAAATTTTAGAGTCACAAACTACCAAACAGAAAAGAAACTGCAGGGGCATCATGTATGCCAATGTTACCAAAAATGTACAAATTTCACTGAACTACTGACCATGATAATATAGAAACATGTCAGGCAGCGATTTTTACTGGCCCAGACCAGCCCAAGGAGATGCTAAGACTTCTCACCAAGAATCCAAATCCAATTCAGCACCAGAGAGGGGCTTGGGAAGACACACAATCAACAAGCATAAAATCTGAGAGCACACTGTGCTAGATGTCCTGCTCAACGGGGACCCCGCTTCATCATCTGAATAGCTTTTGTTGCTCAATTTGTAGCTAGATGGTAGCATTAAACTGTAATTTTAGTAAAACTAAATCTCCCTAGCCAGGTTTTTATATAACAAGTTCAGTTCTGGCAAGGAGCCCTTTCCTGACATGAATCCAGGAAAGGATATTCTGTACTTCTGGCCAATTATTTAAACTTTGGATACAGCCACCCACAATGTGGTTATTTAAGAGGTCCTTTCCATGATACCAGGGGAAAAGCTTACAGAAACAAAACAGAACAAGGGAATTAAGGAAAGAACCAACTGCATACTCCCCCCACCCCCAGGGAATGGGAGGCAAGCATCACTGCCTAAAAGTTGGTCTTTCGTGGATCTTAATGTACATGGCATTGATTATGAGACGGAATCCCAGCCTGGAGACAGAGTGACGGCCATGCATTCCATGGGCTGCACTGCGGCCTTGGATCTGCTGCTGCCATCCTGCACAATCCCTGCTGCTCTTGGCCCAGTGGGTGAGGAAGGAGCCACTCAGGAGGTCTCACACCCAGAGAGTGGGATCTGGAATGGACCTCAGGTTGGCTCTGGCACCCATGCCAAAGACCCTTTCAGGCAAAATTGTGACAAAGTATCATGATTTTCACAGCTCTTGAGGAGCGCTGAGTTTTGGGATTCACAGCATGAGTTTCTGGGCTCTTCAGGCTCCGAATAAGGCAAATGCTACATGTCTTTTCACTGTACCTCCCTCCGCTGCCATAGCTTAGAGTAAGGTCAGTAAGAAAAGTGGACATGATCTGCTTTAACAGGCGATGAGGTACATCGAATTCATGGAGACGTGAAGCTGGAAAGGGGACCAAAAGCAAAAAAGAGGAGGGAATGTGGGGGGAGGAGGCAAACACAGCTAGAAACTTAAAAATGGAAAAAAAAAAAAAAAAAAACAGTTCAAAGTTTCAGTGAAAAGCTGATGGGCAGAACCCTGATTGGACCTGAGATTTCTCCTCTTTCCCATATTAAAAACACTAATCCTCCAGAGGTGAGTGATAGCTAAGTTGTAATTAACTGTAACTTCCCACCACTTGGGGAGGGAAGTTCCCATAATCAGAATCTGTACCAACTCCATCCCAGAACCAGACCTCCTGTAGCTCTAGGCAGGTAGGTGGTATGCCAGCAGCCGATAACCATGTCCCATCATGGTTAGGGACTTTGGGCCTGGAGGACCCGACGGCACTGTGGCTGGCTAGGTCAGTGGTGAAACTGAAAGTTAAGACAGGTGTGGCTGAGCGCAGCTGAAGCCTATGTATATACATCACCTTCAGGTGTAATTTCAAGTTTGCTGTAGGGAGACCCCCTTCTCAACTTTGGAGCAGGGGAAGGGCCCTAGCCAGAGGGTAGGCAAGAATTTCAACAAAGGGCAGGGCTGGCCTCAGAGCAACTTCTCTTCTACACTGTCAGGACAAGGAAGGGGCTCAGCTAGCTCAGCTGTTTCATCCAGTCCCCTGTTCCCAGGCACCCATGTTCCAAACTGCTGCTCCTGGCCCTTTGAGTGCCACGCCTGTAATGTGCACAGCTGAAACTATCTCTGCCATGATACCACAGCTGTGCCAACCTCCACTGTTGTCTCTGGGAAACACAACTGCCACATCACTGCATCTACAATGGCAACAGAGCTGGCAAACAGGGCTCTTTTGACTCACTGCTAGTCTGCAACCTGTCCAGCAGGAGCTCCCTAAACATGCCGGGACAAGGGCACAATGTACTATTCATCCCACTCCCTCAAGCAAACAAGTCAGAGAGAAACATTTAGTGTCTAAGAACCCTGTCCCAGAAAGGGAGAGGTACTGGGTGAAACACAGGTCGTGTCTACACAGTCTGGGCAAAGTGGATGTAGAATGACAGAATCTGATTAGCATCATTCAGAGCCAGTGTGAAAACCTGGCCCTCTTCTAATTGTATTTGGCCATGGCCTTGGAAGCCTCCATGGATGTGTATTTGTCTCAATGCTATGTTCGAGGCAGTGGGCCGAGAAGACAGACGTGGCACACTTTTCTTTCTGGCTCATGTCAGTTTTTCTGCTCCAGTGTGGCACAGACTGTCAACCTGCAAAGGCAAGGCACATAGAGACCCCCCCACCCCCACCCCATCTCCCCATCCACTAGCAAATGGGGAAGTAAAAGAAACCTAGGAGAGCTGGCCAACATTCCAGGCTATGCCACTCACTCTAACAGACTGACTTGGAAATGTCTCTAAAACTCTGACACTTCCCAGAGGTGGCTGCTCCATGGCAGTGGCTCCCAGGAGGATGGAAAAGGTGATGCTGGTGTCCTGATGCTGACTTTAGCGTCCCACTCACCAGCCAAGGAATGTTAATTCTCTAAACTCTTGTTTTGAGAGAGAGAGAGAAACAGAAACCCCTAGAGGAGGGGAAGGGGAGCAGGATATGGGCACACAGGACTTCAATGGAAAAGAAACAAGAACTTGAGGCTGCTGATCCACAGCATCTCTCTGCCCAGACTCCTGCAGTCACAAACTCAGAAACTTGGTTAACTCTGGCATTCAACAGTTCCAGCAGATGTGACATAGGAACCCAGGGTACAATGAGGTAGCCCTCAATGGGCACTTCACCCAAGGCCCCAGGTTGCAGAAGGCCCAGTGCTCGGGGTCCCACTCCTTCACCTGCTCTCTCCACTCTTGAAGCAAGCTGCCTGGAGAGCCGCAAACACTCTGGGTCAGCCTGTATCACAGCCCGTGCCGTTGTACTCAATTTTGTTACCTAACGCCATTTCAGATAAAAACCATTAAGACCACACCCAACCTTAGTATTTTCTCAATGATCAGGAGAGAAACCTGCTTTTACTTAAATCACGAAAATAAATACATGTACTTGGTGGGCAAGAATAAGAACCCAAAAAAGTGCTCCCTCTAATGAGCTACACTAGAAACTGGAGATGGGGAAGGGATTGCCTGAAACACATGAATAGGAAAATGTCTCTTCCATGCACCGATCAACTGGGTCAAATGCCTATCATGTATTCTTAAGACATGTATTGTTTTTCTCCTTAAAAAACTGTTCTAAAATCACATTTAAAGGCTCCAAACATGCAGCAATAATAGTACAAAAACAAAACAGAAAAGAAAAACAAAAAAGAAAAGAAAAAATAAAACAAATGAAAATAATCCACACCACAACATTAAAAAGTGCAACTTACTTCGAATGGGGCCTGGACGGGCTCCTCTGGCACTAGTGACCCACAGTCACAGAGGGGAGAAAACGATGGGAAAAAGCCACACACACACACACACACACACACACTCTCTCTCTCTCTCTCTCACATATACTCACATCAACAGGTTCTGGGCAGACAAAAGATTAGAAAACACAACAGCTCATCTTTCCTCAACTACTGAAATGAGCCAGTTAGACCACGCAGGACAGGACGCCAGGTCCCCCTCCCTAGGCCGCGTTTCTAATAATCTTGGTCTAGCACCACCATAAACAAAGTGGAACTTTCATATGGACGTGCAAATCCTGTGAGTCCTTGGAATCCTAGTGTTACTGAAGATAGGCTGCTGCTTCCTCCTATGGATGGCAGAGACTGAGAGGAGGAGGCTGGATGTCGTTCAGGTCCATTTCCAGGAGAAAGGGAGCATTCCTGAGGTTCTATACTCAGCAGTAAAAGTAGAGGACCCTCCTTCACCAGTTTCTAAAAAGGTTGCACCTTGAAATAGGTAAAAATTCACGGACTGTGCATTTCTGAGTGGTTTGGCGGTAGGGCAAAATTAGGCAACCTCTTCCAAGGAGGTCCAAAAAAAAACCAAACTATAATTGAGACCTCGAAACTGAATTGCCCCTCAACAACCTGATGATCGTTCCTGCTCCTCTTCCTTGGCAAAGAAGGTCTCCAGTTCCATTAGTTTCTGTATCAAAAGAGCATCCAGCTCTTGACTCTGCACAGCTGCCTTCTGGGCCCTCGTAAAGCTGCCTGCCACCTTGACTTTACCTCGAGCTCTCCTCTTTCGTGGGACTGTAAAATCCTGAAATTCTAGAACTCGCTTCCTCTTCTGTTGGCTGATTGAGATTAGCGTACCATTTCGTTCCTTGGGTTCCTCAAAGATGGTCTCTAAACACCTAAGGATAAAGCATGAAATGGAATTACCAACAGACTGACTCACATGGCCCATCCTGTCAACAAGGGTCAGGATGTTGACATTCCTGGGTCAACAACCTTTCTAGTCAACAAGGACTGAAAGCTACTTGTGCCAACTCTTCTTTTTTTCTTTCTTGAGACAGAGTTTTGCTGTTGTTGCCCAGGCTGGAGTGCAATGGCATGATCTCAGCTCATTGCAACCTCTGCCTCCCAAGTTCAAATAATTCTCCTGGCTTAGCCTCCCAAGTTGCTGGGATTATAGGTATGCACCGCCATGCCTGGCTAATTTTTTTTTTTTTGAGACAGAGTCTGGCTCTGTAACCAGGCTGGAATGCAGTGGCACGATCTTGGCTCACTGCAACCTCCACCTCCCAGGTTTAAGCAATTCTCCTGCCTCAGCCTCCCAAGTAGCTGGGATTATAGTCATGAGCCGCCACGTCCAGCTAAGTTTTTTTTCTGAAACAGGGTCTCACTCTGTCACCCAGGCTGGAATGTGGTGGTGCGATCTTAGCTAACTGCAACTTCCGCCTCCTGGGTTTAAGCAATTCTCTACCTTAGCCTCCCAAGTAGTTGGAATTACAGGTGCCTGCCACCATACACAGCTAATTTTTATATTTTTAGTAGAGACGGGGTTCCACTATCTTAGCAAGGCTGGTCTTGAACTCCTGATCTCATGATCTACCTGCCTCAGCCTCCCAAAGTGCTGGGATTGCAGGTGTGAGCCACTGTGGCCAGCCACACCTGGCTAATTTTTGCATTTTTAGTAGAGGTGGGGTTTCGCCATGTTGGCCAGGCTGGTCTGAAACCTCTGACCTCAAGTGATCTGCCCGCCTCAGCCTCCCAAAGTGCTGGGATTGCAGGTGTGAGCCACTGTGGCCAGCCACACCTGGCTAATTTTTGCATTTTTAGTAGAGGTGGGGTTTCGCCATGTTGGCCAGGCTGGTCTGAAACCTCTGACCTCACGTGATCCACCCACCTTGGACTCCCAAAGTGCTAGGATTACAGGCCACCGTGAGCCACCGTGCCTGGCTACTTGTGCTAACTCCTTAGAGTTGATTGTTGTGTCCTCTGACTAGTAGTATCTATTTTTTTGTCAGGACTGGGGGAACCCCATATATATGCTAGATGAACATAATTCACACTGCATGAAGAGTATAGAATAAAATAACATCAATCCCATAGGCAACACCAATAACACTTTTTTGTGTATCCTCCCAAAAGTCATTCAAGTATAGACATGCATAAATAAACATGTATTATCAGGGGTCAGCCCTTTTCTGCAAATGCCCAGATATAAAACATTTCAAACCCTGTGAGCACAGAAGTCTCTATTACAAATTATTTCTTCTTTTATTTCTTTTAAGAGACAGAGTCTCGTAATGTTACCCAGACTGGCCTTGAATTCCTAGGCTCAAGCAATCCTTCCACCTCAGCTTTCCTAGTAGCTGGGACTACCAGTATGGGTCACTGCACTTAGGGGCCTCCTTCTTTCTCTAAACAGCCCTCTAAATGTGTAAAAATCTGCCACGTGCGGTGGCACTGCCTATAATCCCAGCACTCTGGGAGGCGAAGGCGGGAGGATCTCTTGAGGCCAGGAAGTCTATACCAGCCTGGCCAACATGGTGAAACCCCATCTCTATTAAAAATACAAAAATTAGCCAGGCATGGTAGTGGCATGCCGGTAATCCTAGCTACTTAGGAGGTTGAGGGAGGAGAATTGCTTGAACCTGGGAGGCAGAGGTTGCAGTGAGCTGAGGCTGTACCACTGTACTCCAGCCTAGGTGACAGAGTGAGGCTCTGTCTCAAAAGAAAAAAATTAAAATAAATAAATAAATAAAAGTATAAAAATCATTCTTGGCTTATAGGCCATAAAACAGAAATGAACCACTGACAGGATTTGGTCTGTGGTTTGCTGACCCATGGCGTATAGCCTCCATTTTTTTTTTCCTAAAACAGAAATTACATACACACTGTCCTATATACTGTGAGTTTTGACTTTAACCTTTAAAATGGTCCTACCTTAGTATGTAAGTATCTGGCTCATCTTTATTTATTTTATTTTATTTCTAGTTTTTGAGATGGAGTTTCGCTCTTGTTGCCCAGGCTGGAGTGTAGTGGCATGATCTCAGCTCACTGCAACCTCCGTCTCCTGGGTTCAAGCGATTCTCCTCCCTCAGCCTCCCAAGTAGCTGGGACTACAGGCATGCATTACTATGCCTGGCTAATTTTTTTTGTATTTTTAGTAGAGATGAGGTCTCACCATTTTGGCTAGGCTAGTCTTGAAAACTTGACCTCAAGTGATCTGCCCTCCTCAGCCTTCCAGGGCTGGGATTACAGGCATGAGCCACTGCACCCAGCCTTGACACATCTTTAAAAAAAAAATTTTTTTTTAAGATAGGGTTTCACTCTGTCACTCAGGCTGGAGTGCAGTGGCACAATCACAGCTCACTATAGCCTCTACATCTTGGGCTTAAGCAATCCTCCCACCTCAGCTTCCCAAGTAACTAGGACTATAAGCATGCACTACCATGCCTGGGTAATTTTTTTTTTTTT
>NW_016107573.1:1048509-1049954 GCF_001604975.1 Cebus imitator | reverse complement strand
AGTAGAGACAGGGTTTCACCATGTTGACCAGGATGGTCTCGATCTCTTGACCTTGTGATCCACCCGCCTCGGCCTCCCAAAGTGCTGGGATTACAGGCTTGAGCCACCGCGCCCGGCCCATGCCTGGGTAATTTAAAAAGAATATTTTTTGTAGAGATGGGGTCTTGCTATATTGCTCAGGCTGGTCTCCAACTCCTGGGTTCTGTGATCCTCCCTCCTTGGCCTCCCAAAGTGCCAAAATCACAGACATGAGCCACTGTGCCTGGCTCCTGATTCTTTTTTTTTTGAGATGGAGAGCTGCTCTGTTGCCCAGGCTGGAGTGCAGTGGCACAATCTTGGCTTACTGCAACCTCCACCTCCTGGGTTCAAGCAATTCTCTTGCCTCGGCCTCCCAAGTAGCTGGGACAACAGGCGCATGCCACCATGCCCAGCTAATTTTTGTATTTTTAGTAGAGACAGGTTTCACAATATTGGTCAGGCTGGTCTTGAACTCCTGACCTCTGGCGCTTTACCCATCTTGACCTCCCAAAGTGCTGGGATTACAGGCATAAGCCACTGCGCCCAGCTGTGATTCATTTCTTTTAATGGTTAGACAATATATTCCATTATAAGGATGAACTGTAAATTATTGAAAACCCTAGTAATATTTTAAACTTTGGGTTGTTTCCAATACTTTCCTTTTTTTCGTTGTGACAAGGTTTCACTCTTGTCCCTCAGGCTGAAGGGCAGTTGTGTGATGTCAGCTCACTGGAACCTCTGCCTTCCAGACTCAAGGAATTAATTCTCCTGCCTCAGCCTCCTGAGTAGCTGGGACTACAGATATAGGTCACAGTGTCTGGCTAATTTTTGTGTTTTTAGTAGAAATGGGGTTTCACCATGTTGCCCAGACTGGTCTTAAACTCCTGAGCTCAAGCAATCTGCCTGCCTTGGCCTCCCAAAGTGCTAAGGTGACAGACGTGAGCCACTGTACCCAGTCTTTATTTGGTAAAAATACAAGCACAAACTAAAAACATTTTTTTTTTAGACGGAGTCTCACTCTGTAGCTTAGGCTGAAGTACTCTGGTGTGATCTTGGCTCACTGTAACCTCCGCTTCCTGGGTCTGGGTTCAAGCAATTCTTTTGCCTCAGCCCCCCAAGTAGCTGGGATTACAGACATACACCACCATGCCCAGCTAATTTTTGTATTTTTAGTAAAGACGGGGTTTTACCATGTTGGCCAGGCGGGTCTTGAACTCCTGACCTCGTGATCCACCCGCCTCAGTCTCCCAAAGTGCTGGGATTACAGCAGTGAGTCACTGCGCCTGGTCTTTTTTTCTTAAGACAGGGTCTCAACGGGTGCGGTGGCTCATGCCTGTAATCCCAGCACTTTGGGAGCCCAAGGCAGGCGGATCACAAGGTCAGGAGATCAAGATCATCCTGGCCAACATGGTGAAACCCTGTCTTGA
>NW_016107573.1:1043531-1045259 GCF_001604975.1 Cebus imitator | reverse complement strand
GTCTCACTCTGTTGCCCATGCTGGAGTGCAGTGGCACAATCTTGGCTCATTGCAACCTCCACCTCCTGGGTTCAAGCGATTCTCCTGCCTCAGCCTCCCGAGTAGCTGGGATTACAGGTGTGCGCCACCATGCCTGGCTGATTTTGTATTTTTAGTAGGGACTGAGTTTCACGTTGACCAGGCTGGTCTCGAACTCCTGACCTCTGGTGATTTGCCTGCCTTGGCCTTTTCCCAAAGTGCTTGGATTACCATGTGAGCCACTGTGCCAGGCTGAGACAATATTTTCTTATCTTATATTTTTGGGTTTTTTTTGAGATGGAGTTTCGCTCTTGTTGCCCAGGCTGGAGTGTAATGGCACGATGTTGGCTCACCACAACCTCCGTCTCCCTCATTCAAGCAATTCTCCTGCCTCAGCCTCCTGAGTAGCTGGAATTACAGGCATGTACCACCACGCACGGCTAATTTTTGTATTTTTAGTAGAGATGGGGTTTCTCTATGTTGGTTAGCCTGGTCTTGAACTCCCAAGCTCAGGTGATCCACCCGGCTTGGCCTTCCAAAGTGCTTGGATTACAGGCATGAGCCACTGCACCTGGCCTATATTTTCTTTATGTAACCTAATACACTATTTCGTATCCTATTACTGACCCTAATACAAGGGCTGGAATTGAAAAATACCAATTCTAGCTATTTACAAGATCCAGTATTGGTACAACTGAACATAAACTCTAAGGTGAAAGGGCTAGAGATTCATATCAGTCATTTCAAATTCTTCCCTTTTATTTCCCAGCTATAAGTACCTACCTGTTTGCAGGAGGAGATTTATAATTCTTGTTGGTATATATTTCTTCTAAACTAAACTCTTTCTTCTTTAACCTGAAAAGAGAAAAAAATAGTAATTCTTCATGTTCTCTTTTTTTTTCTTTTGAGATGGAGTCTTGCTCTGTCGCCCAGGCTGGAGTGCAATGGTGTGGTCTAAGCTCCCTGCAACCTCTGCCTCCCAGGTTCAAGCAATTCTCCTACCTCAGCCTCTTGAGTAGCTGGGACTACAGGTGCCCACCACCACGCCAAACTACTTTTTGTATTTTTAGTAGAGATGGGGTCAGGCTCGTCTCAAACTCCTGACCTTGTGATCTGACCACCTTGACCTCCCAAAAGGATTAGACGCGTGCCACCACGCCTGGTGCACGTTCTCTTTTTTCTTAGACAAGGTCTTGCTCTGTTGCCCAGGCTGAAGGGCAGTGACATGATCACAGCTCACTGCAGTCTTGAACTCCTAGACTCTGGTTATCCTCCAGCCTCAGCCTCCCAAGGAGCTGGAATTACAGGTGTATGCCGCCATGCCAGGCTAGATTTAAAAAATTTTTTTTTTTTTTGGTAGAGATGGGGGTCTCTCTGTTGCCCAGGCTGGTCTCAAACTCAAGCAATCCACCAAACTCAGCCTTGCAAACTGCTGGGATTACAGGTATGTGCTACTGTGCACAGCCTCCTGCTCTCCTTAGAGGGAAGAGATTGATTTCCCAATGCTATCCTTTTCATTTGTTCCAACCTGTTGTAATATGTTTTAGATGTGTCTCCTGCAAACACTGTGTACTGGATATTCTTTTCCAGGGTACCAACCTTCAACTTTATGTAACTGAGTCCATTCATACTTACTGGGAATGATAGATTTATATCTATTGTCTTTCATAGATTTATATTTGTATCAATTTTTTTTTTTTTTTTTTTTTG
>NW_016107573.1:1036642-1038105 GCF_001604975.1 Cebus imitator | reverse complement strand
TCAACTTGCATTATTAAAATAAATAAATTATGACTTTAAGGCTTTTAGAAATCTACTTTACAATTTGCACTCCATAATTTATTTTTCAGTGATTTATATCATTTTAAAAGGATAAATTAACATATTTACTTGAACTGGAAAACATAAGTAAGGAAGAATATTTTGCTTGATGGACCTAAATAATAAATTGCTTTCATCAATTAAATTATATGCCCAGGTTTTTCCATAAACTTAATGTACAAAAATCTGCAGCTTCAGGTTTGTTGTTGTGGTGGTGGTTGTTTTTCTGACAAAAGTACATTTGATTAAAAGCATTTTATCAAAAGACATTCTAGGTTTAGGCAAAATTTATTAAAAATCGTATTTTTCTCAACCTCCTTTCAGTATATGGGAAAGAATATCTGGCATTTGACATTTGCTGGAACTTTCTGGTGTTGGTTCCAGACACTGAGACAGTAACTGCCAACCAAGGCCTGGGTAACAGAACAGAACCTTTGTGACGGAGTGCTTTTCAATCTCTTGTTTGCATTACATATGATAGATCTCTGTGATTTTTTGGCGTGTAACTTGAAAGAAGTGGAAAGAATTGAATGACTTTACTAAATTAAAACTCTTTCCTCTCCTAGCTACTTATGTAAACAAGGTTCTTCAGACATACAAATGCCAAGAGAATACAACTGATAATAAATCCTATTTCATTTGAGTAATAAATACTATTTGCTCTCCAATATCTGAAATATTTTTAATTTAAAAAATTTTTTTAAGGAGTTCAGGACTTCAAATGCCAAGCTCAAGGTTTAATTACAGGAGCAGGATGCGTCTTTTTTTTTTTTTTGAGACGGAGTCTTGCTGTCGCCAGGCTGGAGTGCAGTGGCGCAATCTCGGCTCACTGCAACCTCCGTCTCCTGGGTTCAAGCGATTCTTCTGCCTCAGCCTCCCGAGTACCTAGGACCACAGGCACGTGCCACCATGCCCGGCTATTTTTTATATTTTTAGTAGAGACGAGGTTTCACCATGTTGGCCAGGATAGTCTCGATCTCTTGACCTCGTGATCCGCCCGCCTAGGCCTCCCAAAGTACTGGGATTACAGGCGTGAGCCACAGCGCCCGGCCTGAAATATTTTTAAAATTTCTCTTGAAAAAACATACGATAGATCAACAAAATATCCGTAAGACAAAAATATAAAAAATTAAGATAAAGATCACGGGAAAGAAGAGGAACATCAATCATGATCCTAACAAATGATTTTTTATTTGTGTTGAGTGAAATGCTATAACAGATTCTTCTCTCAATTAGACTGTACAGAAACTGTATAGAAATATAAGTGTTAGGCCGGGCGCGGTGGCTCAAGCCTGTAATCCCAGCACTTTGGGAGGCCGAGGCGGGTGGATCACGAGGTCAAGAGATCGAGACCATCCTGGTCAACATGGTGAAACCCCGTCTCTACTAAAAATACAAAAAAT
>NW_016107573.1:1034029-1035934 GCF_001604975.1 Cebus imitator | reverse complement strand
TTTTAGTAGAGATGGGGTTTCACCATGTTGACCAGGATGGTCTCGATCTCTTGACCTCATGATCCACCCGCCTCGGCCTCCCAAAGTGCTGGGATTATAGGCTTGAGCCACCACGCCCGGCCCTGAAGATCACTTTTAAAAGAAACTAAACTCAGGACTTTTAGGTCCTTTTCCAGTTTAGTGCACAGAGTATTAGGGCTTGGGCTCTGGGGCTGAGTAAATCCTGTGACAGACAGAAACCACATGTGCCAGGATCAATGCTGCGGCCTAACACAGGTCCCTCCTAGTGACACTGGAGGGTGAACTAAGATTATGTATGCAATGTATTAAAATGTACTTGCATATAAATATCTAGTGACATCACTAATGAAATCTTTAGGATAAATTCTTAGAAGATTAATAAATGGCTCAGACTGTAAGATCATTTAAAGGGTAATTATATTCCGACAAACAATTTTCGAAAAAAGTGAACCCAGCTTGTATCAGAGAAGGAGCTCACCTTTTGGGTCGAGGAAGGCCCATGGGGGTAAGATTAGGATCTGGCCTAGGAATAGTTTTCCGGATGCGAATCTGTGAGACTTTCTTTGGCCTCTTCTCTGGCTCAGCCTATTTTTAAGGATTAAGAAAAAAGACGGTCAAGTTGTAAGACATTTTATTTATTTATATATTTTTCCAGACAAGGTCTTACTCTGTTGTCCAGGCTGGTGTGCAGTGGTGCAATCATAGCTCACTGCAGCCTTGAACTCCTGGATTCAAATGATCCTCCTGCCTTGGCCTCCCAAAGTGCTGGGGTTACAACAAGTAAAAGTCACCATACCTGGCAACTTCTATTTTTAAATGGAGTCTTGCTATATTGCCCAGGCAGGCCAGGAGCTACTCAGCTCAGGTGATCCTTTTGCCTCAGCCTCTGTGGTAGCTGGCACTATAGGCATATGCCATCACCCCGGCATACTGTAAGACATTTTAAATACATAAAGTCCCTTGTCTTGACACTTAAGATATTGCTACCTCACTTCAGAGATGATTCTAGTAAGTAGTTTATGACAAAGCTCCCACTTATATTCCTGCTGTTTTTTTTTTGTTTTTTTTTTAAATAAGAAGAGGTTTCACCATGTTGGTCAGGCTAGTCTTAAACTCCCGACCTCAGGTGATCCACCCGCTTTGGCCTCCAAAGTGCTTGGATTACAGGCGTGAGCCACCACGCCCGGCCCTTAGTTTTTAATTTTATTTTTATGTATTTACTTATTTTTGAGATGGAGTCTCACTCTGTCACCCAGGCTGGAGTCCAGTGGTGCAATCTTGGCTCACTGCAACCTCCGCCTGTTGGGTTCAAGCAATTCTCCTGCTTCAGCCTCCTGAGTAGCTGGGACTACAGGCGTGTGCCACCACACCCAGCTAATTTTTGTATTTTTCGTAGAGGTGGGGTTTCAACATGCTAGCCAGGCTGGTCTCAAACTCCTGATCCCAGGTGATCTGCCTGTCTTGGCCTCCTAAAGTGCTGGGATTACAGACATGAGCCACCATGTCTGGCCTTTTTATTTTTTTATTTTTTAGACGGAGTCTTGCTCTGTTGCCAGGTTGGGGTGTAGTGGTGTGATTTCGGCTCACTGCAACCTCTGCCTCCCAGGTTCAAGTGATTCTCCTGCCTCAGCCTCCTGAGTAGGTGGGACTACAGGAGTGTGCCACTACACCCAGCTAATTTTTTTGTATTTTTAGTAAAGATAGGGTTTCTGCATTTTGGCCAGGATGGTCTTGATCTCTTAACCTCGTGATTTGACCACCTCAGTCTCCCAAAGTGCTGGGACTACAGGTGTGAGCCACCACTCCTGGTCTTTTATTTATTTATTTTTTTTATTTTTTGAGATAGAGTCTCACTCTGTCGCCCAGGCTGGAGTGCATGGCATG
>NW_016107573.1:1029712-1032829 GCF_001604975.1 Cebus imitator | reverse complement strand
CTGGGATTACAGGCACGCACCACCATGCCCAGCTAATTTATTGTAGTTTTAGTAGAGACGGGGTTTCACCATGTTGACCAGGATGGTCTCGATCTCTTGACCTCGTGATCCACTCGCCTCGGCCTCCCAAAGTGCTGGGATTACAGGTGTGAGCCACCGTGCCTGGCCCACTCATCTTTAAATGCACAAAGCAACTCTTTGGTCCAATTTTCTAAACACTGTTATATGCTGTTGCCAAGAAAAAAGTATCTGGAAAACAATGCAGATTAAAATATCCACTGTGTCTTTTACTGGCCAAGAGAAAAACTCCTGGCTTAGTACTCTCCAGAACTCTGCTGACACTAAAAGTGGCTCGTGAAGATACTCAGGGGCCAGTCTGTAACTATCACGTGATGTGAGTTAACAATGGCCACCTCCAATGCCACTGTCACTTGACCCCACCAGCACTTTACACTTACCTCTTTCTGTTCCTGAGGGCTGCTCTGTGGGCAGGGGCATGCTGCTGTCACACCATCCAGCTCATCCAACCCAGGAACTTGGAACTCAGAGGCTGAAAGCAGGAGCTTGCTGACAGCTGCTTCTGCTACCAAGCAAGACTTTGGTACCAAGGCAGGGAATGGAGGCTCCAACCTAGTACCATGGAGAGAAAGAGAAGAAAGATATGAGAGGGGTTCCCTTTCTACCTCCAGGACATTCAACTAGGTCTAACACTTACGCCTCAAGACATTTTCTTTCTTTCTAGGAATAATATATCCAGTTAACCTGCTTTCTAGTCACTTCCAGACATAGCCTATGTCTACATATGTAAAAAAAATTTCAGCTGGGCATGGTGGCTCACGCCTATAATCCCAGCACTTTGGGAGGTCAAGGCAGGCAGATCACAAGGTCAAGAGATCGAGACCATCCTGGCCAACAGGGTGAAACCCCGTCTCTACTAAAAAATATAAAAATTAGCTGCGTGTGGTGGCGTGCGCCTGTAGTCTCAGCTACTAGGGAGGCTGAGGCAGGAGAATTGCTTGAACCCAGGAGGCGGAGATGTCAGTGAGCCGAGATTGTGCTACTGCACTCCAGCCTGGTGCCTGGCAACAGAGCAAGATTCTGTCTCAANAAAAAAAAAAAAAAAAAAAAAATTACAAGAATGTGAGATCAATTTCATTGCTATGGAGTTTTATAAGAAAAAATGTAAGAAGGAACACTTTTTGGGTGGGAAGATACCTTGTAAACTGCACAAATGAACAGTGATCAGATGAAATCAATCCTGTCCAGGGACTGGCTGACTATAAAACATGAAATAACTTGAGAGGGGACTTCTGGTACAATAAGCTGGCCAGAGATTTTCATTTTTTTAACAAATGGTATTGATTACACATTCCTAGTTGCTACTTGTAATAGAACACATTTCAATCTCAGAGATGTTTATCTAAGAGACATAGATCAGGTTTATGAGAGGTCAGATTCATGCCACAGGTGATCCACGCCACCTATGCATGCACTCTCTCTCTCTTGCACACACACGCACACACACACACGCACACACTGAGACCTCATGTGCTTACCTCGTCTGACTGCCGCTGGTGTTATATGTAGCTTCCATGCCTGGAAGAGGCACATATGGTAACATGGTGTGGCTAAAGTAAAGCAAAAGCACAAAAGCAACAGGTAAGGGCAGTGGGATAACAGGAAAGGTTTTGATGCTATTGTCAGTATTAGCACATGTATTTAGCCCCAAGAAGACGAGAAATGTCAGTTACCCAGAAAGAGGAAAGCTTCCCAACCAGGAGAGTTACATTTATGAGCCCATCACTGGAATGGAGGAAGACTGACAGGAAGACTATTTTCTAACTTAAATGGAAAGAAAGCAGAGATAGAAATAAGGGACAGTGGCTGGGCAAGGTGGCTGATGCCTATAATCCTGGCACTTTGGGAGGCTGAGGTGGTCAGATCACTTGAGCCTAGGAGTTCCAGACGAGCTTGTGCAATACGCCGAGACCTTGTCTCCACAAAAAAATACAAAAATTAGCCAGGGTGATGGAGTGTACCTGTGGACCCAGCTACTCAGGAGGCGGAGGTGAGAAGACTGCTTGAGCCTGGAAAGTCAAGACTGAAGTAAGCCAAGACTGCACCACTGCACTTTAGCCTGAGTGACAGGGCAAGACCCTGTCTCTAAATAAAAATTAAAAAAAAATTTTAAAGAATATATTATACCAATCTGTCAGTTTCTACAACCTTATAAAATATGAGAGAGTCTCAGTTTTTCACCCAGGCTGGAGTGCAGTGGTGCAATCTCAGCTCACTGCAACCTCTGCCTCCTGGGTTCAAGGGATTCTCCTCCTCAGCCTCCTAAGTGGCTGGGACTACAGGCATGCGCCACCACACCTGGCTAATTTTTGTATTTTTAGTAGAGATGGGGTTTCACCATGTTGCCCAAGCTGATCTCAAACTCCTCACCTCACATGATCTGCCCACATCGGCCTCCCAAAGTGCTGGGAGCACAGGCTTGAGCCACTGTGCCCAGCTTTAAATGCTTATTTTTCATAGAGATGAAACAGTAGTCTTCACCACTTGTAGATACATTAATAAGTGATGTTGGAGAGCTTTTTGCGCCTCTCAAATTAAAACTTGCATTGGTTTCTACTGAACTTAAACACAGTACAGGTTTAATTTACCAGAGGTGTATGTGATGACCATACAACACATCTCCTCTCTGAAGTAAAAGGAGCTTTTTTAACAGCTAGGAAAAACACAGATCATTTTTTTTTTCTTTTTTTTTGAGACAGAGCCCCACACTGTTGCCTGGGCTGGAGTGTAATGGTGAGATCTCGGCTCACTGCAACCTCCACCTCCCGGGTTTAAGAGATTCTTCTGCCTCAGCCTCCCAAGTAGCTGGGATTACAGGAACCCACCACCACACCCAGCTAATTTTTTGTTTTAGTGGGGACGGGGTTTCACTATTTTGGCCAGGCTGGCCTCGAACTCCTGATCTTGTGATCACCCGCCTTGGCCTCCCAAAATGCTGGGATTACAGGCATGAGCCACTGAGTCTGGCCAATTTTTTTTAGTAGAGATGGGGCTTCACCATGTTAGCCAGGTTGGTCTCCATCTCTTGACTTTGTGATC
>NW_016107573.1:1015897-1027198 GCF_001604975.1 Cebus imitator | reverse complement strand
AAAAAAAAAAAAAAAAGAGATTTGGCAAGGTAAATAGAAAGTGCAAACCCAAGGGGACTCTAAATAGTTTGCATTTCCCACAGTGCCCTTCTCTCTCCAGTGACAGGAAGCAAACATGGGACATTTGCAAGTAATAGGGGACAGATTTTACCTGCTTGTGGTGCCGAGACTTGATTGCCGCTTGCTGTGAGTGGAATGAAGAGAAGAGATTTCGAAGGAGCATGCAGAAGGCCCGTGGTGGCTCCAAATGGACAGCACTCTGCCCACTGAGTAGGGCAGAGAACAGAAGACCTTGTCTGCTATGGAGGATGGAGACCGCAGCCCTTTCAAGCCCTGTGTAAAGTGGGTCATGAAGAGCCTCTGCATGGTAGGCATGTGGCTGGAGAAGTTCCGTTTTTTTGTCCAGATTCGGTAACATCCCGGGGAGCAAAGTGCTAGAAGTGTGTGAAGGCCAAGGACAGAGCAGTTGGCTCTGGTCTGGACTATGGCAGTGCCTCCATAGTCTTGGAGAGGAGCTGGAGGCTGAAGAAGAGCCTGAGTGTGGGTCTGACTATGGACGCCAGTGTCTTCCCTGAATGTGGCCATCCCAGGGCAACTGTGGGACAAGAAGAAAGAAAAGGTCCACTTGGGAGGTTGAGACGGGCACTGGAGGGCCTCTCCTAAGGCAAGCCTTGCCGGAGCACAGTGCTCAGGAAAAGTCCTTGAGGACTCAGTCATGCAATCTGAGCTGGATGATTTCACATGAAAGGATACTGGGAAGATTTCAGAACCAAACAGCAGTGACGGCATCTTGCTCAAATCTATGAAGCTCATCTTGATGGATTCGAGAGAATAAAGTGCCATGGGATTACTGTCAGGCCTCTTATCCCATCCACTAGCTGCCAAATATGGATTCAGCTGTGCTGTGTTGTATGAAAATCCATCCAGGAGCCTTTTGTATCTGAGGCGCTTATAGCTTTTAGCCATTGGAAGTTCAGAGGAATACCGTTGGTATCTTAGCTTCTGAGTCTTCATGGCTGGGGCCAGTTTGGAGGCAAGGATGGACAGCTTGTCTAGTAAGGCTGATTCTTTGGTAGGCTTCCTAAAATTCGGGCTCCTCAAGGGATGGCATGGTGTAGTCGTCTGCTTTGGTATGTGGCTAATCAAGCACTTGGTAGGTGCTGTTTCAGGTTCTAATCGTGTAGGTGCAGACACAGTACACAAACTGAGAAGTCTGTGTGCTTTTATTGGGATGGGATCGGAGGAACTCTTTAAAAAGGCAGAACTTCTGATTTTACCTATTTTTCTCCCCACACTGTTTTGCTCCTGACTGGAAACTTTCTTACAAGTTCGATGGGGCTGCTTCTTTAAAGGAAGCATTTCTTTCTTTGCAAAGGCACCACGTATTTGATCACATCCAGCAGAGGAGGGGTCTTGTGCTTTCTGAGGGGCACCAAGAAGGCAAGAACTTGTGCATGACTCAATGTCCTTCTTAAATGGATGATGTAAGCTTTCCTCCTCCTGGTCTTCTAACTTCTGAGTCCGTGCCACAATGCTGCTCTTGGCCAGCTGTGCTAGGGTGATTTCATTCACTATGGTGGACTCATCTTTGTCAACCTTAGGTTGGTTCTTATTTTGTGCATCATCTAACAACAGACTAGATAATATGCATTGTTCCGATATCATATGTGCTTCCTTTTGATGTATATATTCCTCTTCTTTCTGCAACTTGTAGTCCAAAACCTCAGGGCTCTGCTGTTTTTCACCGTGACTAAGCATCTTCTGGCAGTTAATGTGGGTCTGAGAGATGTTGTACACATGATCGCCACCACCAGCTTGTCTGGTAACCGTCTCCTCAGATTGGTCCCCAACAGTTAAGTCAACAGGTGGTCCCCTTTGATGCTCTTGAGTTTCTTCTCCTTTCACTTTAGTTCCTGTATTCACTGTCAAAGGCAAGTATCTGTCAGAGGAATTCCCGTGAGAGCGATAAGCTTTGCAAGCATTCTTTTCCACACAGGTACATATGCTGTCTCCATCACTAGAATTACTCCTATCTCTTGATACTCCTTCCTTCATCTCAGGAAGGACTGGGCAGTCCTTTGCATTTTCACAAAGCATTTCACCATCTTTTGGTTTAAAAAGATTTTTCAGGTCAGTTTCTTCACTGTTATTATTAGTTTCTAAATTTTCTTGAGAAGGCATTATTTCAATGGATTTCAGGATTCCTAGGGAACCAGAGCTCTCATCATGGCAAGACATTAACTCTTTTGAGGAAATTCCAAAGGTACTTTCTTTGCCAAACTCAGAGCTTATTTCTAGTATTGATCCTTCAGTCATTTCCTGTGTTTCTCTCAGAGATGTTTCTTTATCTTGCTGTCCATAATGGATATGATTTAAAGACACATTTACTCTGTCCAATATTCTTATATTTGGTTCATGATCTGCAACAGACTCCATCTCATGGGCACAAGAGTCTGGACACTTTTCCATTTCGCAGTCTTTTAAAGATCTGCATAGGTTTTCTTCATATGATTTTTTCAGTTCAAGAAAGCCCACTATAGAAGCAGCAGCATCTGAGAAATCGGAGTCCTTGCCAAATGTTCCTATATGGGCAGCATCCAGTTCTCTTTGATACAAGGTACTCCTTGAGTCGTCTTGGAATGCCAGTCTCTCTTGCCTTACACAATCCAGTGGATTAGATGCTTTAACGTCTAGCATACCTTCTGTAGGCTTATTACTACAGTCTGTGTAGACGATATTTATCATACCTTCTGTGGACTCATCACAACCAGAAATCTTGACAAAGTCTCCTTTCAAGTTGCCTTTTTTTGGACGACCACAAGGTAGTGAGTTATTACTGCATGAGCTGACCAGCAGATCTTTTTGGTTGTGGCTTACCTCTCCCTGAAGCTTGGTGACAGTCTCTCTCTGGTCACTACCTAGTGTCTCCTTAGCTGACTGACCTTCACTTCTGCATTCATCTGGTCTGTTTTGGTTACTCTGAGAGTCAAGGACTTCATCTGCCTTATGATCGACCTGATTGAGCGTTTCAACTGCTTTTACGTTTTTAAAACTGGAGAACATAACAGGAGGAGACTGGTCCAATATTTTTTCTGGACTTGGAATGTGTACAGTCTGGTTTAGTTCTTGTATAGCATGATCAGAGATGTTATACTTACGAAATAGAGTTTCTTTGGATATATCCTGCTCCTTTCTTTCCAGCCCTTCCTCACTAGGTTTGATATTACTCAAGGTGTGAATGGTTTTGTTTGAAATTCCACTATTTAACAAGTCTGCTGTCAGTTTGTTTCTGATCTTATCTCCTGGAAGGCTGCCACTAGTTTCTTTCCCATCAGGTTCCCTTTCCTCTGATGTATAACTCACTTTACAGCTGCTTTTTTCCACAGAGTCTCCTGCTCCTTGGCAATGGTGATGACTGTGCTGAAATGCATTTTTATATTTTGTTATCAAAGAGTTATCAACTTGCAGGTTGATTTTGCTGGACTTGAAAGCCGCACAAGCAGAACACATGTTTTCTTCAGATACATGTTTTCTTATACAATGACAGCTAGAGATATCCTGAGATTGAACACTGTGACATTCTATGACAGAGACCACTTGAGGAAAGCCAGCTATTTCTCTCTTATTTGAAAGAAGCCTGGAATGTAGAGCTTTTGTTCCTGAATCAGCCATTTCTTTTTTTCTCTCTAGGCTTACTGGTTTGATGTTTAAGGTGGGACTGTTTGAGGAGGCACCACAGGTTTTATTACCTGGTGAAGAGATGTCTTTCATTTTTGTCTGAACGGGAACGGTTTGTATATCAGCAGTGACATCTGCTCCACCCTCTAATGGAGGATGATGGCTCTGTTGGGCATCTTTGCCTGTTTTTAAAGGCATCTCTTTGTTTAAATGCATTACAGAGTCAGTTGGCAACTTTGCATGGTCTTGAGAATTAAGGGACACTTGTTGATTTAAAACACATTCACTTTCCACTTTGTTTACAACCAGTTCATTGGTACAAGAAAGTTCATTCATCTCACAGGCTATGCTCTGTTCATCTAAAAGTGGAATATCATCATGTGAAGTCTGTATAACTTTTTCTGACTCAGGTCTGTAATCAAATTCTGGGGATGGTGGTAAGAGAGCAGTACCTTTCTTGGGTTTTAATATCTCACTTACAGGACTTATCTGATCCTCTGGCATTAAACTCACAATGGATTTTCTTTCAAACAGAAAATCATTACATGATGCTTCATTTAACTGGGTGTTGCTTTCCAGATTTCTCTCGATGGTGACTAAGGAGTTACAGTTTTTAGTGTAAAAAGATTTACTTAATAAATTGAGCTCTATAGGGGTTGTCTGTTCTGGCTCTTCAATGTGCTTCAAGGAGGAAAAACTGCTTTCTTTATGGTCCTCAGGGTACGTTAAGTTACCTTGAACATGTAAAGTAATTTTCAAATCATTCTTATTTAACATTACTTCTGTGGCTTCAGTAAAAGAATTGGGCATTAAAGAACTAGAGCTCCCTGTATGGAGACTGTCTCGAATGCAACAGTTATTGTGGATATTTTCTTTTGAGGAAACAATAGGCTCTTTTTCACCAGATCGACCACTAATCTCCTTTTCTGGTTGCCTGGCATTAATAAGAAAAGGTCCATCTCTTTCACTCCTGGGAATCAAAAGCTGTTCTTTATTTTTTTCTCTAGAAGGCAAGTTCTCCCTTTGATCATCTCCCCCATAAAAATAAGAATAGTCTGTCTTTTCAGCAGATCTCTTTAGCAAACCATCACCTTCAAAACCACAGTTTTCTAAGGATACTGTTCTGGATTCTGAACCAGACAAGTCTGATGTGAAACATGAAACTTCACAGTTTTCTTTCAAGGGGCTTGTGGCTGTGGGATTATCACATGCAGAACTGGGTTGTTCATTACGGTGGCCATGAATTTGTTGGTGATTGTCATCTGCCTCACAGACAAGGTTTAGTTTACACAACTCTTCCTTCCTATTGTCCCCATCAGAAATGGCACTGTTTCCTGGTAATGACAACCAAGGACAACTTTTTAATTCTTCACATTCTTCTTCTTTAGGAGTTGCTTCTGTTAATCCAGGGTCCACAAAGGTTAAAGGTTCTAGGGTAACTAATGTCCTGGTTTCTGAAACCTCATCACTGGTCATGATTTTGTCTACCTCTGGGAATTCACTGCATCCAGCTGAGAGATCATCCAGCTGACAGATCACATTACCATTTTTGTGTCCTTCATTATTATCCATCTTAGTCCCACTTGTCTTCATACCTTGTACTTCGGTAGATTTTAGCAGAGTTTCAGTGGTAATCTGTACATTTCCTTCTGTGTAAGAGAATTAAAACCAAATCAATATGCAGTAATAAAAAATCATTTGCTCTGCCTTCATGCATTTTATTATGCTATGCTATCAAGGGCAACAAGAAGACCCGACTCAAAAAGAACTGAAAAGTTAGCATGTTATACCATTGATTTTGTTCTCTGAAAATATGACAGAGGGCCAAAAGTATATCTGGCAGAAACAGGTAATTTTCTTGCTTTGTTTTTTTTTTTTTTTTGAAACGGAGTTTCACTCTTGTTACCCAGGCTGGAGTGCAATGGCGCGATCTCGGCTCACCGCAACCTCCGCCTCCTGGGTTCAGGCAATTCTCCTGCCTCAACCTCCTGAGTAGCTGGGATTACAGGCACGCGCCACCATGCCCAGCTAATGTTTTGTATTTTTAGTAGAGACGGGGTTTCACCACGTTGACCAGGATGGTCTCGATCTCTTGACCTCATGATCCACCCGCCTCGGCCTCCCAAAGTGCCGGGATTACAGGCTTGAGCCACTGCGCCCGGCGCTTTGTTTTTTTTGAGACAGAGTGTTACTCTGTCGCCAGGCAGGAGTGCAGTGGCGTGATCTTGGCTCACTGCAACCTCCGCTTCCTGGGTTCAAGTGATTCCCCTGCCTCAGCCTCCCGAGTAGCTGAGACTATAGGTGTGCACCACCAGGCCCGGCTCAATTTTGGTATTTTAGTAGAGATGGGGTTTCACCATGTAGGCCAGAATGGTCTTGATCTCCTGACCTTGTGATCTGCCCACCTTGGCCTCCCCAAGTGCTGGGATTATAGGTGTGAGCCACTGCGCCCGGTGAAAGAGGTAATTTTCAACAAATGCCTCTTGCTGAAAGTTACACAGTGTTCACAGATCAATGCTGGACAACTGAACAAAACATAGAAACATGTCCCTATGTTGTATTCTCATTCAATCTTAAGAAGCTTTTATTTTGGGTTAGGCTAGGTGGCTCACGTCTATAATCCCAGCACTTTGGGAGGCCGAGGCAGGTGGATCACAAGCTCAGGAGTTTGAGACCAGCCTGACCAACATGGAGAAACCCCATCTCTACTAAAAACACAAAAATTAGCTGGGCGTGGTAGGCATGCACCTGTAATAAGAGTTACTCAAGAGGCTGATGCAGAAGAATCACTTGAACCTGAGAGACGGATATTGCAGTCAGCTGAGATTGTGCCACTGGGCTCCAGTTTGGTCGACAGGGTGAGACTCTGCCTCAGAGGAAAAAAAAAAAAAAAAAAAGGCTTTTATTTTAAAACATTAATAGAGCAGACTCACAATAATAGCTTACTTTACTAGATGACCATTCTCTCATCACTGAAATTAGATGTCATAGATAAACTTAGTCTTTGGAAAAACCAACTATACATAAAACATTATTTATTTTTTTCAGACAGAGTCTTGCTCTGTTGCCCATGCTGGAGTACAGTAGTGTACTCTTGGCTCACTGAAACCTGTTTCCTGGGCCCAAATGATTCTTCTGTCTCAGCCTCCGGAGTAGCTGGGATTATAGGTGCCCGCAACCACACTCAGCTAACTTTTTTTATTGATGGAGTCTCGCTCTTGCCACCTAGGCTCAAGTACAGTGGGATGATTTTGGCTCACTGCAACCTCCGCCTCCCGGGTTCACGCAATTCTTCTGCCTCAGCCTCCCGAGTAGCTGGGATTATACAGGCACCCAGCACCATGCCCGGCTAATTTTTGTATTTTTAGTAGAGATGGGGTTTTGCCACGTTGGCCAGGCTGGTCTCAAACTCCTGACCTCAGGTGATCTACCCACTTCAGCCTCCCAAAGTGCTGAGATTACAGGTGTGAGCCACTGCACCCAGCCATTTTTTTGTATTTTCACTAGAGACAGGGTTTCACCATATTAGCCAGGCTGGTCTAAAATTCCAACCTCAGATGATCTATTAGTTCTGTCCCTCTAAGAGAACCCTAACTATACACATGAACATGTGTATATGTATGGGTATATGTACCCAATACATGTATATGTGTATATATATACACACACATACACATATATAACAGAATACCTGTATTAAACAGAAAAGGCAAAATGCAAATCTATTTAAAGATCGGCCAGGCGAGGTGATTTTGCCTGTAATCCTAGTACTTTGGGAGGCCAAGGTAGGTTGCCATTTGAGGCCAGGAGTTCGAGACTAGCCTGGCCAACATGACACCCCGTCAGTACTGAAAATACAAAAATTACCTGGGCATGGTGGCACATGCCTGTAACCCCAGCTACTGGGGAAGCTGAGGCAGGAGAATCACTTGAACCCAGGGGGTGAAAGTTCCAGTGAGCCGAGATGGTGTGACTACACTCCAGCCTGGGTGACAGTGAAACTCCATCTCAAAAAACGAAACACGAAACAAAACAAAACAAAAACTAATTCTTGGCTGGGTGCAGTACCTTACAGCTGTGATACCAGCACTTTGGGAGGCTGAGGCAGGAGGAATGCTTGAGCCTAGAAGTTTGAACTAGCCTGGGCAACACATGGAGACTCTGTCTCTACAAAAAATTTTAAAGAAAAAAAAATAGCTGGGTGTGGCGGTGCATGCCTTTAGTCCCAGCTACTTGGAAAGCTGAGGCAGGGGGATTGCTTGAGCCCAGGAGGTCAAGCCTGTAATGAGCCGTGATCGCACCACTGCACTCCAGCCTGGGTGACAAGAGTAAGTGACCTTGAAACTCCGTGAGGGTACGGATCTTGTTTTGTTCTCTTCTTTATGGTTCAGCATAATCCCTGGTATATAAAAGCACAAGAGCACTTAGTAAATATTCATAAAATTAATGAATGAATACAAATAAACAAATGATATTAATACTGAGTTTCTAGGGTTTCCCTGTCCATTTCTCAATAGATCCTTAGACTAGCAATTACTGAGAGAAAGAGCCCTGACTGAAGCCAGACCAGCTAAACTTCTTTTTTGTTTTTTCAGACGGAGTTTCGCTCTTGTTACCCAGGCTGGAGTGCAATGGCGCGATCTCGGCTCACCGCAACCTCCGTCTCCTGGGTTCAGGCAATTCTCCTGCCTCAGCCTCCTGAGTAGCTGGGATTACAGGCACGCGCCACCATGCCCAGCTAATTTTTTTTGTATTTTTAGTAGAGACGGGGTTTCACCATGTTGACCAGGACGGTCTCGATCTCTTGACCTCGTGATCCACCTGCCTCGGCCTCCCAAAGTGCTGGGATTACAGGCTTGAGCCACCGTGCCCGGCCTCTAAACTTCTTTCATGGATCTGTGATACTTTTTTTTTGAGATGGGGTCTTGCTTTGTTGCCTAGGCTGGAGTGCAGTGTTGCCATCAGGACTTGCTGCAGCCTCCAACTCCTGGGCTCAGGTGATCCTCCCACTTCAGCCCCGCAAGGAGCTGGGACTACAGGCACATGGCACCACGCCTGGCTAATTTTTATATTTTTTGTAGAAACAGGGGTTAGTTATCTTGCCTAGACTGGCCTCGAACTCCTGAGCTCAAGCAATCCTCCCACCTCAGCCTCCCAAAGTGCTGGGATCACAGGTGTGAGCCACTGTGCCTGCGGATCTGTGATACTTACCTAATTCTTGGTTTCTTCCTTTGTAAAAAGTGGGGAAAGTACACTTACCTCAGTGCTACACTGAGGAGTAAATGAAATAATGCATGTAAGATGCCAGGTGGGACAGTGCCTGGCGTATAAAAGGTGCCCTTCCTTTGCTCTGGGCATTTTTTTTTTTTTTTGAGACAGCCTCGTACTGTCACCTAGACTGGAGTGCAATGGCGTGATCTCAGCTCATTTTAACCTCTGCCTCCCAGGTTCAAGTGATTCTCCTGCCTGAACCTCCCAAGTAGCCCCCGCTACCATGTCCAGCTATTTTTTTGTATTTATTAGTAGAGATGGGGTTTCACAATGTTGGCCCAGCTGATGTCAAACTCCTGATCTTGTGATCCACCCACCTCAACCTCCCAAAGTGCCAGGATTACAGGTATCAGTCACCACGCCTGGTCTGCTCTGCTTTTTTTTTTAAATTTTATTGAAACTGAGATCAGTTAAAATGGAGTAACTAGTCTAGATACAGTATTTTAAAATGTTTGGAGTCAGCAAATATTAGATTGACAAATACATACTTCAAGCCACAGGTTTTTAGATACCAATCATTTAAAAAGGCAGCCTCAAAATCCTGATTCAACACACAATATTTATCACTGTGAAACTAGCCTACTCTCCCTAACACAGCAAATGATGCTACCCTATTCAAGAATTTCTAAGTACATGGCCAGGCACGGTGGCTCACACCTGTGATCCCAGCACTTTGGGAGACAGAGGTGGACAGATCACTTGAGGTCAGGAGTTCAAGACCAGCCTGGCCAACACGGTGAAAACTTGTCTCTAGTAAAAATACAAAAAAATTAGCCATGTATGGTGGCGGGCACCTGTAATCCCAGCTACTTCAGAGGCAGAGGCAGGAGAATCTCTTGAGCCCAGGAGGCGGAGGTTGCAATGAGCCAAGATTGTGCCACTGCACTGCAGCCTGGGTGACAGAGTGAGAACTCATCTTAAAATAAAATAAAGTGAAACAGAATGAAAAGAAACATCCAGTCTCCAAATTATATAAGGTAGATTTTCTCTTCTTGACTACTTTCACCTCTTCCTCAAAATGTATTTCCTCAATGCTTTGCCAATTTCTGGTGACCCTCCTAAATAAGTCTTCACAGAAATGACTACCGTGGGAATTAAGTCTCACAGAATAATTAGTAGGAACTAATATCGCCATTGTTCCTGATACCATTTCATCTTTCTTACACATAAGCTTCCCAAACAAGCCCAGTTACAGGGAACTCTCTGAAAAACAAGATAAAACAAATAAACTTGGTAATGCCAGTTTTGTAAAATTAACTAAACAGAAAATTACAGTGAAAGAGACATATTAAAAGTCAGGATAGAAGAAAGGGTGAGGCAGCAGCTAAAGTGCCTGACTGGGGGAAGATCTCCCCTGTGAGATGGCTCATCAACTCAAATACTCCTACCACTGCTCCCCCATGCCCATTTCTCATGTGTCTGCCCCACAACTATCAAGAAATAAGGAATGATAGGCAAAAGTGCCTCCTACCAATTAAAGGCTCCTCTGGTTATTACAAAAGTCCTTTTAAAAGGTTTAATCTGGGCTGGGCATGGTGGCTCATGCCTGTAATCCCAGCATATTGGGAGGCCGAGGTGGGCAGATCACCTGAGGTCAGGAGTTTGAGACCAGTCTGACCAATACAGAGAAACCCTGCCTCTAAAAAAAAAAAATTTTTTTTTAAAAGGTTTAATCCGTTGCCATTTCATCTAATTGAGCAGCAGCTGACATATGATTGTGACTATAGCTTACAATTATCTATTATGTATTTAAAAATAGCCAGAAGAGAAGAATTCAAACGGTTCTAGTACATGGAAAAGACAAATATTTAAGGTGATGGAATCCCACGTACACAAGTTGATCTTTTCAAATTATAAGAATTTATTATCACATGTACCCCAAAACCATGCACTTTACATATCAATTAAACAAAAGAATCTCAAAATCTGGAATACTGTGGTAATCTGATAGTACAGAGAGTGGGACATTTATATAGAAAAGTAAAAATAATGCATGGAGGGGAGAGTGTAGTAGCAGAGGTTCACTTACTAAACTACTTGGTGCAGGAATGATCCCAAATCATTCCTCAGCCAGTTTATAAATTATTATACTGAAGTCCTTCCACTCGGAATAACCAAAATGTAAAAAAAAAAAAAAATGTAATAAATAAAACCAAGTAAAGCAATTTGCACAGTGCTCAACCATGCAAACACTTAATGAAACAAAGGTAGCAAGTATATATTAGATTTTCATCAAGACAACTTAAATTTGGGCTAGGTGCAGTGGCTCACACCTATAATATCAGCACTTTGGGAAGCCGAGGCAGGCGGATCACCAGAGGTCAGGAGTTTGAGACCAGCCTGGCCAACATG
>NW_016107573.1:1012193-1015503 GCF_001604975.1 Cebus imitator | reverse complement strand
TGCAGTAGACCAAGATCGAGCCACTGTACTCCAGCCTGGGTGACAGAAAGAAAAAAAAAAAAGAAAACTTAAATCTGGGGCAGAGTGAAGATTTTGGTAGCTGGGGCCCTGGAGACAAACTAGATTTCTAAGGGGCATCATTCAGTTCTTAATCCCATAGTAAAGATAAAGTAGCAGATGCCTGACCTTGGTAAAGCAAGCCGATATGCTGGCCACACTACAGAAGAGCATGTGGGTCCGTTTAAATGAAATCCATGGTGATGGCATATATTGCTCATGCTCCCAGGGCTCAACATCGTCACAGACTTGTTTCCATAGAACCTTCTTCTCTGGCTTGCTATGACCGGCTTTGACTTTGGACAACTGAGCTTGCTTCCTCACGTGCAACACAGAAATACCCTGGAAGTTTCCTGGGGGACTGAATGAACTAAGCCATTGCTGCTAAAACTCTAGTAGAGCTGCTGATTTCAAGCTCCCCTATCCCAAACTGACACCATTACACATGGGCTTGGGGGAGAAAAAAAAAATCAAATATTTTACCAATTTAAGTCATTAAATAAGTACGATTCTAGAAGAGGAAGAAAAGTGCCACAGAGTGATTTAGCTGAAGACATTATTCAGGAGAGTTCATCTTATCAACGTCCAATGTGGACCAGCTTTTTAGGTGGAGGGCAGCCAGATAATTTTGAAAAGGCACATTTCCAAGCAGAAAATAACTCTGATTCTCCTGTTTAAAAGGCCAGTTCGGTGGCTAAATGAAAGTGTAGTTCAACAGACATTAAATTCTGTTATAAGATGTGGGCAAAAATATAACAAAGACTGAATACAGCAATACCGGAGCCCCAATAAAAAGATCTTGGGGGTGGGGTTAGGGGGCCACTAAACTACATCCCTAAGATGCAGGGTGTGATTTATGTACGAAACAACATTTCTCATTTTCAGAGGAATGTCCTTTAATCTATATTGGGCAGTCAAGCCTTTGAGCCACAGAGAAAATCTGGAGCAACAGGAAGCAGGGTGATAAACTGGGACAAATGTCCTTTTTCATAAGGATGATCGTATGTGCTTCCTTTTCTATCCAGGCTGCCAAGAAGCTAAGAGTCAAATGTGATGTTTTATCACAGTAACAAAATGTTCACATAATTTAATGCAAGGGTCTTCAACCCTGGGCCATGGACCAGTACCCATCCTTGGTCTGTTGGGAATCAGGCTGCACAGCAGGAAGTGAGCGGCAGGCAAGTGAGCAAAGTTTCATCTGTATTTACAGCTGCTCCCCATTGCTTGCATTACTGCTTGAGCCCCGCCTCCTGTCAGATAAATAGTGCAGCATTAGATTCTCATAGGAGTGCGAACCCTATTGTGAACTACACATGCAAAGGATCTAGGTTTCCAGCTCTTTATGAGAATCTAATACCTGGTGATCTGTCATTGTCTCCCATCACCCCCAGAGTGGACCACCTGGTTGTAGGAAAACAAGCTCAGGGCTCCCACTGATTCTACATTATGGGGAGTTGTATAGTTTCACAATATATTACAATGTAATAATAATAACGGAAATAAAGTACAATAAATGTAATGTACTTGAGTCATCCTGAAACCATCCACCCCACTGGATCTGTGGAAAAATTGTCTTCCATGAAACCAGTCCCTGACTCCAAAAATGTCCTGGACAACTGATTTGGCATATTCATTTTATTTTCTCTTTGTGAGGTTCTGATTATACTATATTATATTACGTTATTTATTTAGTGAAACAGGGTCTTGCTCTGTTGCCCAGGCTGGAGGACAGTGGTGTGATCACAGCTCACTACAGCCTCAACCTCCAACCAGGACTCAAGTGATCCCCCTCCCTTAGCCTCCGGAGTAGCTGGGACTACAGGTGTGTGCCGTCATGTTAATTTTTGTATTTTTTGTAGAGAAGGGGTTTCACCATGTTGCCCAGGCTAGTCTGGAACTATAGGGCTCAAGCAATCCTCCTACCTTGGCCTCCCAAAATGCTGGGATTACAGATGTGAGCCAGTGTGCCCAGCCTGATTATTCTATATTAGCTTTAATTAACACACAGTGCTCTCTAAAGTTACCTAAGATTATTTTTAGCCTTGAGGTGAGAAGAGTTAGAACCTTACCTCAGCTACTCTCTTTTGGACCTCATCCTCCTCCTCAATCGATCAATCTACAAGTAATAATCTCACATCTCTATGCCCAATCATTGTTCTGAGGAGCAAAAAGAGGTAATAAAATTGCCTTGAAAACTCTCAAGGTGACCTGGAGTAAACATTTTCTCTCATCCCTGACCCCACAGAACAAAAATAGGATACACTACCACATGCTGAACTATACTGGGTACATTCCTCCCCTGTCCCAGTTAACCCTTCTAAACAGACAAATTAGTACATTTGACGATATAAAATCTAATAAAGGTCCAACACAATCAAAAGAAAGGGACTCGCTGGGTGCGGTGGCTCATACCTGCAATCCTGCACTTTGTGGGGCAGAGGCGAGATGATCACTTGAGCCCAAGAGTTCGAAACTAGCCTGGGCAACATGGTGAGACCATGCCTCTACAAAAAAAACACAAAAATGTAGGCATGGTAGTTTGCACCTGTAGTCTCAGGTACTCAGGAAGCCGAGGTATGAAGATCGCTTGAGCCCTGGAAGTTGAGGCTGCAGTAAGCTGTGCAAGTACATCCATGGGCAATACTAAGATATAATCTATCCTGAAGTTACAATTTCTATAGTCGAGTCCACCTTACAAGGCAGGGACTTATAACCCTTATATTTTTAATGCAAAATGGAAACGGAACTAAAACAGTATTTGTAGTAAACGGAAAAATGAAGAGATTTGAGAGAAATAAATACCTTTGCTCCTTAGAAAATCTTCAGGAAGGTCCACGTGTAAAAGTTCTTTGCTGGACTGCATCAGGATATCCTCCTGTAGTAAGAAAATCCAGCGGTCAAGGGGGATTCAGAGGATTCTGAGCTCATAAATTTTTTTTTTTTTGAGACAGTCTTTCTGGTTCCCCTGGCTGAAGTGCAATAGTGAGATCTTGGCTCACTGCAACCTCCACTTCCCAGGTTCAAGCTATTCTCCTATCTCAGCCAACTGAATAGATGGGATTACAGGCATCTGCCACCACGTCTAGCTAATTTTTATATTTTTAGTACAGATAGGGTTTCACCATGTTGGTCAGGCTGGTCTTGAACTCCTGACCTCAAGTGATCTACCCACCTCCACCTCCCAAAGTGCTAGGATTACAGGTGTGAGCCACCATGGCTGGATAAATATTAGTCATTATTATTATTATTTTTT
>NW_016107573.1:1007323-1008996 GCF_001604975.1 Cebus imitator | reverse complement strand
ATTACAGGCACGCGCCACCATGCCCAGCTAATTTTTTGTATTTTTAGTAGAGACGGGGTTTCACCACGTTGACCAGGATGGTCTCGATCTCTTGACCTCGTGATCCACCCGCCTCGGCCTCCCAAAGTGCTGGGATTACAGGCTTGAGCCACCGTACCCGGCCTAGCTTTTAAAAATATTAAGAGCAGTAACAAAAGGGTAAATACCATATGATTCCACTTAAATGATGTACTTAAGAGTAGTCAAATTCATAGAGACAGAAGGTAGAATGGTTGTTGTCAGAGATGGGGAGAGGAGAGAATGGTGAGTTACTATTTAATGAATACTAAGTTTCAGTTTGGGATAATGAAAAATGTTCTGGAGATGGACGGTGGTGATGGTTACACAAGACTAAGAACGCACTTAATGCAACTGAACTGCATATTTAAAAACTGCTGAGGCTGGGCGTGGTGGCGTACGCCTGTAATCCTATCAATTTGGGAGGCCAAGGTGGGTGGACCATAAGGTCAAGAGATGGAGACCATCCTGGCCAACATGGTAAAACCCTGTCTTTACTTAAAATACAAAAATTAGCTGGACGTGGTGGCGCGCGCTTGTAGTCCCAGCTACTTGGGAGGCTGAGCCAGGAGAATCACTTGAACCCAGGAAGCAAAGGTTGTGGTGAGCCGAGATCATGCCACTGCACTCCAGCCTGGTGACAGAGCGAGAGTACGTCTCAAAACACAACAACAACAACAACAACAAACTGCTGAAATGGTAAATCTGGGCCAGGTGTGGTGGCTCACACCTGCAATGCCAGCACTTTGAGAGGCTGAGGTAGGCAGATCACCTGAGACAGGAGTTCGAGAACAGTCTGATCAACATGGTGAAACCCAGTCTCTACTAAAAATACAAAATTAGCCAGGAATGGTGACTCATGCCTGTAATCCCAGCTACTCAGGAGGCTGACGCAGGAGAATCACTTGAACCCGGAGCAAAGGCTGGAGTAGGCCAAGACTACACCATTGTGCTCTAGCCTGGGCAACATAGTGAAACCACTTCTCAAAAAAGAAAAAAGAAGAAAAAAAAAAAAGGCCAAGCATGGTGGCTCACACCTATGATCCCAGCACTTTGGGAGCCGGAGGCAGGCATATCATGAGATCAGGAGCTCAAAACCAGCCTGGCCAACACATACAAAACCCCATCTCTACTAAAAATACAAAAATTATCTGGGTATGGTGGCGCACACCTGTAGTCCCAGCTACTTGGGAGGCTGGGGCAGAGAACTGCTTGAATCCAGGAGGCAGAGGTTGCAGTGAGCTGAGATTGTGCCACTGTGCCTGTGTGTACCCGAGCATACACACACACAGTCCCTCAATTTGGGTTTGATGTTTCCTTGTGAGTAGATTCCAGATATGCCTTTTTGGGGTAAGAACACCACAGAAGTGATGTTGGTTTTCCTCTTGCTGTCCTATTGGAGGCAGTGTCCTATCAGGAGGCACTGTCGTATCATGATGTTAGGGTGCCTCATTTCTAGGGGGTCAAACTTCCATGACTTGGTCTGGGTGGATTCTGCCAGGTTTCTCCATCATGAATTCACTATTCTAAACCTTTGTAACTAATAAATATCTTGTAGGGAAATACTTTGAGACTATGTAAATATTTGTTTCTCAAACATTTAGTCACTGTTTTTT
>NW_016107573.1:1005340-1006449 GCF_001604975.1 Cebus imitator | reverse complement strand
CACTATCATTTATTTTAAGCTCAAATCATCCCATACTTGGCCACTGGGAGTCCCTTCAAGTTGGCTGCTGTGTCCTTTTGTTATATCCCCATAATTTTCTGAGCACTTGGCCACAAATTATTCTAGGCACCTCTTGCATTTTTCCCTCTCCTGTCTTGGAACAGCCATTTCTCCAAGGAATCTTGGCTCCTTTTATTGGAAAAAAGTATTTAGAAGCCAAGACTAGGTATGCTCATTGCTACAAGGTGTCTGTCACTACTTCTAGGCCCTATCTTATACACTCACATATTGCCATCTCTATGTGTATATATTAAGAACCCCAAGTTCATACTGGTAACTCCAATTCCAATTCAACACCACAGGGTTCATGTTCGCCACCCCTCCTTTCTAATTACTTTCTCTGAGAGAAAGCTGGCTCTCATTATCCACAATACATTTACTTATTTCCCCAATCCTAGAATACATATAAGTATTTTGTTTAGAAATGGCTAAGTCGACTACTTCTCCTGGACTCCTTGATAGTCTGTTAGTGGGAGATCCTTAAAAAAAAAAAAAAAAAAAGGAAAAAAAAATGGCTAAGTCCTAGCCCTGTGAGAAACAAATTTACTAATATTTTCCATTATTTTTTTGTTTTAGTCTTTAAGAGGATATAGTTGAATTACTGTTTGCTAAAGTAATGTGGGCTAACCTCCCCATTGGTTTTATTCCTAATTTGTAATACAGTTAGACTTGTGCTGGGCACAGTGGCTCACGCCTTTAATCCCAGCACTTTGGTAGGCCGAGGCAAGTGGATTACATGAGGTCGGGAGTTCAAGACCAGCCTAACCAACAAGGAGAAACCCCGTCTCTACTAAAAGTACAAAATTAGCCAGGCATGGTGGCGCATGCCTGTAATCCCAGTTACTCGGGAGGCTGAGGCATAAGAATTGCTTGAACCTGGGAGGCAGAGGTGTGGTGAGCCGAGATTATGCCACTGCATTCTAGCCTGGGCAACAAGAGTGAAACTCTATGTCCAAAAATAAATAAAAATTGTTCTGTATATCACCTAATTGATTTATTCTTTGGACTTTATGTACAGTGCTTTAGTTTAACTGGACTTTCTCTTTTGT
>NW_016107573.1:1001855-1003500 GCF_001604975.1 Cebus imitator | reverse complement strand
CCAGGATGGTCTCGATCTCTTGACCTCGTGATCCACCCGCCTCGGCCTCCCAAAGTGCTGGGATTACAGGCTTGAGCCACCGCGCCCGGCTAGTTATTTTTCAAGTATGAAGTTAGAACTATACCAAAAGATATACTTACAGAAGTGCCAGTTCCTCCTACCCTTTCTTGTTTTTTCCTTTTCCTTTTCTTTTTCTTAATGCTAAACACCTGCTTTCCTTCTAGGAGTCAAAAATTTTGCTATGTGCCAGGCAGAGGATGTTCACGCAACCAGTCCCCAGTAAAATCCCTGGGCCCTGACCCTCTAACAAACTTCCATGGTAGACATTATTTCATATGTGTTGTCACAATTTATTCCTTGAGGAGGTTAAGTGTGTGTGACTCCACTAGGAAAGGACTCTTGGAAGCTTACGCCGGATTTTCTCTGGACTTTGCTCTATGACCCCTTCCCTTTTGCTGATTTTCTTTTTATCTTTTCACTGCAATAAATTGTAGCTGTGAGAACAACTAAATGCCAAGTCCTGTGAGTTTCAGCAAATCTCAAAACCTGCATGTGGTTTTGGGGACCCCTGACACAACTGGAAATCACTCCATATCAGCATATAGAGGTCTTCCTCATACTTTATTACAGCTGCATAATACTCCAAGTATGGACATCTCTTATACCATAATTTATTTAACCGCTCCTATATACGGGCATTTAGGCAGTTTCCAATATTTTGCAATTATAAACTACTGAAAAGAACAACCTTGTGCATATGCACTGTTATACTGCTAGAAGTGCATCTTTTAAGGTAGGGTTTCCTTGAAGTGCTGGGTCAATAGGTCAATGCACCAGTAGTTTTGTTAAATGTTGCCAAATTCTTCAGAAAGGTTGCATCAGTTTGCATTCACACCAGCAATGCATTAGAATGTGTTTCCACACAGCCTTGCTAACCAGACAACATTGTCATACATTTTCTTTCTTCTTTTTTTTTTTTTTAAATAGAGTTGGGGTTTCTCCATGTTGGTCAGGCAGGTCTTGAACTCCAGACCTCAGGTGATCCACCTGTCTCGGCCTCCCAAAGTGCTGGGATTACAAGTGTGAGCCGCCACGCCTGGCCTATATTTTCCTTTTCACCCATCTGATAGTCAAAAAGTGGTATCCTTAAAGGGAAAAAAGTGGTCTATCAGGTTAACTTCACATTTCTCTAATTACATAAGGCTGACCATCTCTTATGTTTAACCACCAAACACTTGTTACATACACACACACACACACACACACGCACATACACACTCTCTCTCTCTCTCTCTTGCTCTCTCTCTCTCCCTTCTCATTTTTGTTTTTCTTTGAAGATAAAGCCTCTCTGTCGCCCGGGCTGGAGTACAGTGACATGACCTCGGCTCACTGAAACCTTCACATACCAGGTTCAAGCAATTTCCTGCCTCAGCCTCCTAAGTAGGTGGGATTACACGTGCCTGCCACCAGACCTAGCTAATTTCTGTATTTTTAGTAGAGATGGGGTTTCACCATCTTGGTCAGGCTGGTCTTGTACTCCTGATCTCATGATCCACCTGCTTTGGACTCCCAAGGTGCTGGGATTACAGGCGTGAGCCACAGCGCCCAGCCCAAGTCTTCTCATTTTTCTATTTGGCTTTGGTTC
>NW_016107573.1:993038-999077 GCF_001604975.1 Cebus imitator | reverse complement strand
GGCAGATCATCTGAGATAAGGGGTTCGAGACCAGCCTGGTCAACATGGTGAAATCCTACCTCTACTAAAACTACAAAATTAGCTGGGCATGGTGGAAGGCACCTGTAATTCTAGCTGCTGAGGCAGAAGAATCACTTCAACCCCGGAGGCAGAGGTTGCAGTGAGCCTAGATCATGCCACTGCACTCCAGACTGAGCAACAGAGTAAGACTCTGTGTCAAAAAAAAAGAGGAATTTGGTGGGGCTCAGCTTAATGGTTCATGCCTGTAATCTCAGCACTTTAAGAAGCTGAGGTGGAAGGATTGCCTGGGCCCAGGAATTTAAGGCCGGCCTAGCCTTTTTTTAAAAAAAAAAAAAAAAAAAAAAGAATTTGAGACCATTACAGTATCACAGCTCACTATTGCTCTCAACTAACCCACCTCTCTGGGTATTTCAAGTGTACACTAGCTTGGCACGGTGGTTCAAGCCGTAATCACAGTTATTTGGGTGGCTGAGGCAGGAGAATCGCTTGAACCTGGGAGGCAGAGGTTGCAGTGAGCCAAAATTATACCACTGTACTCTTGCCTGGGTGATAGAATGAGACCCTCTCAAAAAAAAAAAAAAAAAGCCTCCCTTCAAAGGTTTCTCTGCGATACCTCACTTCAACCTACCAAAATGTAAGGACTGAGTACAGATACCATTTCTTAACATCAAATGCTGAAATACCACATGATTTTCAAACTCAACATTCCATATACAGTTGCGGCTTCAGAGAAATGACACTTTTTCACTAAGCACTTCCTCTCTTCAAGTGTCTGATGTGACACAAATGTTTTAAAAGATCATCAAAAAAAGGGAACCTCGAAATCAACATTTTGAAAATGTTTGAAGAATAAATCATAAGCTAACCGTCAGCATCTATATTTTATCAAGAGAAAGCTGACATTCACCCTCAACTCCTCTGAATCCAGATTTCATTTCTTACCTGACTTGGGCTAATCTTTTCTTCAGCAGCTGTGGAATGTTGATGTGGATCTTCCTTTGTTCCCTCAGAGGGTTCTTTTATAATTTCAGCCTGCCCCCCTTGATCTCTGAAGACCTTTGGCTCCATGCTCTTGCTTCTGTTTGCCCTATCCAAGATCCCAGAAGCCACAGAACCTCCTGCTGTGGAGTCCACTAGCCCATATCGCCCAGGCTCACTCCCATGATCCAAGGTCTCATAGTTTTCTTCACAACAACTCTCCGCATGAGTCCTCTGCAGCTCCAAGGGCAATGCCCTACTCTGACTTAAAAGAGAGCTTGAGGCTCCAGGTTTTACATCTGGAATCACACTTGGCTCAGGGTCAGCATGAAGCTCTTTGGAGACGCTTACTGGGAGTTCAGAGTATAATTCCTGTACCACGGCAGACATGGAGGAATCAAGTGGAACTGGCTGAGTCTCTACTCCAGATGACAGCATTAGGGCAGATGTAGATTATGTAGTCAAGCCTTTTACATCAAACGATTCACCCTGACACAAATCAAAGGAAGGGATAAAGTTTAAAACCTTGATAGGTTAGAAAGGCTGCCTCAGTTCAAACTGGCTACAATGAAGAAAATAAACTCTACTTTAAATGCCAGCATTATGTGGCACCAAAAATTTCTCAATAGACTATGAATTTGTAGAAAAATAAATACCTTAAATTTAATACACATCTGTCTAACCTCAATTAAAATACTGCCTTATAAACAATTCTCAATTTAAACATGAAGGGCCAGCAAATGTAGATGAGAATAAGGCTGTCTAAAGCATCCAAGGATAGACCTGATGTAAATTAGAAAATTAAGACGATTTTGTTTGTTTTCATGGGCATGAACCTCACCTGTTTTGTTCACTGCTATATCCCCATGTTATCCCACAGTATTTACTCAGCAAATAATTGTTGAATGAATACATACTGAGGGATTCTGGAAAATTTCATATACAGACTTTTCCTTTTTGAGGGAGGATAGGAAAAAAGTAGAATTCCATTCCTTTACTGCTTACTAAATATTTGAGCTCTCTCTACCTAGGCTAGCACGAGACACTACTAAACCAGCCCCTTTGCAGAATCCTTCCTGATTTCTATCCTGCATCTTGAGATTTTCCAAGTGTTTTCACAGTCATCACTCATTTGATTCTCACAACAACCCTTTGAGCTAAGCAGGGCAGCTATCAGCTTCTTGTTATACATCCTACCACCACACCTGAGGAGGTTAAATATGACCTGCCTAAGATATTACATGGTTACCTGAGAGGATGGAGGTGTGGGGATATCTAGAAAGAGAGCTTCCACTGTGTTGGTAATGTTTCATTTCCTGCATTGAATGGTAGCAACAGGTTACTTGCTGAAACACTTATATCTAAGTAGTTTGTAACACTATATTATATAAGTAGTCAAAACACACATATACTCAGGACCAGAGTTTCTTGGCTTGTAATTTTTCAGATTTAGTCTATGAAACAATGCTGCTTCCACAACAACAAAATCCACTTTGACCATTCGGATTAGTCTGAATGTTTACAGGCCTTGAAATAAACCTTGCCTAAGTGGGGGAGGGGAATCTGCTTTGACCTGACCAAGGCAGAAAATGGTTAATCAGATGAGATACTTCATGCTTTCATTTTTTTTTTTTGTTTTTGGTTTTGTTGAGATAGGATCTTGCTCTGTCACCCAGGCTAGAGTACAGTAGTGTAATCATTCCTCACTGAAGCGAGACTCAAGTGATCCTCCTGCTTCAGCCTCCTGTAGCTGGGACAGGTGCACATCACCACATCCAGCATTTTTTTTTTAGACAGAATCTTGCTCTGTTGCCCAGGCTGAAGTGCAGTGGCATGATCTCGGCTCACTGAAACCTCCGCACCCTGGGCTGAAGCACTTCTTCTGCCTCAGCCTCCCAAGCAGCTGAGACTACAAGTGCATGCCACCAAACCTGGCTAATTTTTGTGTTTTCAGTAGAGATGGGTATTCACCATCTTGACTAGGCTGGTCTCGAATTCTGACCTCATGATCTGCCCGCTTCGGCCTCCCAAAGTGCTGGGATTACAGGCGTGAGCCACAGTGCCCAGTCACACCTGGCTAATTCTTTCTTTGGTGGAGACGAAGTTTTGATATGTTGCCAAAGCTGGTCTTCAAATCCTCAGCTCAAGCAATCCTCTTGCTTTCGCCTCCCAAAGTGGTGGAATTACAGGCAGGAGCCACCATGCCTGTAATGCAGTCAAAACAAACACATACTCAGGACCTTGATACTCTAGTAGTACTTTGATACTCTGTGGTACAAGAGTATCAAGTACTCTTAATTAACCAAGAAAAGATTAGTTTTAATGAAGCTTCCCAAAGGTAAAAGAACATAACGTTGTAATACTGACTTAAATACAAGAAATGGTAAGAAATCAGATTGCTAGTCCATGACGTTTAGGTAACACACAAAGACAAATTTAAAAAACTGAACCCAAAACATTAGGCTGGGCACAACAGCTCATGCCTGTAATCCCAGCACTTTGGGAGGCTGAGGCAGGTGGATCACTTGAGGTCAGGAGTTCGAAACTGGCCTGGCCAATATGGGGAAACCCTGTCTCTACTAAAAATACCAAAATTAGCCAGGTGTGGTGGTAGGCTCCTGTAATCCCAGCTACTCAGGAGGCTGAGGCAGAAGAATCACTTGAACCCAGAGGCAGAGGTTGCAATGAGCCAAGATCATGCCATTACTCTCCAGCCTTGGCAACAAAGACACCATCTCAAAGAAAAACATGAACAAACAACAAAACAAAACATTACCAAGGAGAGATAAACTGTTCGTATAGTAGAACAAGAATCAAATGAGATTCTGGATGTGAAAAGCTTTCATAAACAGTGCTGCGAGGCTGGGCGTGGAGGCTCATGCTTGTAATCCCAGCACTTTAGGAGGGTGAGGTGGGTGGATCACCTGAGGTCAGGAGTTCCGAGACCAATCTGGCTAACATGGTAAAACCCTGTCTCTACTAAAAATACAAAAATTACCCAGGCATGATGGCGGGTGCCTGTAATCCCAGCTACTCAGGTGGCGGAAGCAGGAGAATTGCTTGAAGCCGGGAGGCAGAGGTTGCAGTGAGCCGAGATTGCGCCACTGCACTCCAGCCTGGGAGACAGAGCAAGACTCTGTTCTCAAAAACAGTGCTGAGAGACATGCATCCCTTTTAGATCTAGAATCTTCCCCTTTCTCCTTCAGCTCCAGATAGAGAAAGATATTTCTAGGGGCACTTCAGATTTTAGGCTGTGCGCACATGTGTGTGAGTGAGTGTATGTGTGTGTGTGCGCACGTGTGTAAAGGTGGGGGATGGGGGAAGTTAAACAGAGATAATGAGGAATTGGTATTTGATGCCAAAAAAAGTAGGAAGTGCTCAGTTTTAATTTGCTTCAGCTTTCCTTTCCCAACAACATACATAGTCCAGTTTTCAGCTGTCACACCACATACAGATTTGAAGAGTAAATGCAGTATAAGGGCAGATTTTTCGAAGGAGATGGATGCCTCTGGTATCTGCCACCTTATGCATCTGACCCTGCCTACCACAGAAATGAGGGAGTTCTTAAAACTTAATCCTTGACTCCTCCCTTTTTAAACTCCACTTTCTTGATAACCTCACCTTTTTCTGCAGCCTCTGTGATGAGGATGACTCAAAACTCTTCCTTTTTATTATTATTATTTTTTGAGACAGAGTCTTGCTCTGTTACCCAGGCTGGAGTGCAGTGGTGTGATCTCGGCTCACTGCAACCTCTGCCTCTGGGTTCAAGTGATTCTTCTGCCTCAGCCTCCCGAGTAGCTGGGATTTCAGGCATGTGCCACAATGCCCGGCTAATTTTTGAATTTTTAGTAGAGATGGGGTTCCACCATGTTGGCCAGGCTGGTCTCGAACTACTAACCTCAAGTAATCCACCTGCCTTGGCCTCCCAAAGTGCTAGAATTATAGGCGTGAGCCACTGCACCTGGTCTAAAAGTCTTCCTTTAAGCACAGGGTTACCATAGGACTCAGCAATTCCCCTCATAGGTATATATGCACAAAACAAATGTCCACATAAAAATCTGTATACAAATGTCCTTAGCAGCACTACTCACAGTAGTAAAAAAGTAGAAACAACCCAAATATCCATCAACTGATGACCGGATGAACAAAATGTGGTATAGCCATACAATAAAATATTATTCAGCCATAAAAAGGAATGGAGAACTAATACATGTTACAACATGAATGAAGCTTGAAGACATTATGCTAAGTGAAAGCCAGTCACAGAAAATCACATATGACAAGCACCCATTTATAGAAATGTCAAGAATAGGGAAATCTTACTATGAACCCAGCTACTAAGTGGGAAGGATCACCTGAGCCCAGGAGTTCAAGTTAAGCCTGGACAATATAGTGAGATTCGGTGCCCCCCCGCCCCCCGCCAGCGCAAAAAAAAAAAAAAAGTAAAAAGAAAAGAATAGGTAAATTTGTAATCTACAGGATAGGGACAGAAAGTAAATTAATAAGAACTGGGTGCCGTGGCTCACACCTGTAATCCCAGCATTTTGGGAGGCTGAGATGGGCAGATCACAAGGACAGGAGATCAAGAACATCTTGGCCACTAACATGGAGAAACTCCGTCTCTACTAAAAACACAAAGATTAGCCAGGTATGATGGCACATGCCTGTAGTCCCAGGTACTCTGGAAGCTGAGGCAGGAGAACCCTTGAGCCTGGGAGGCAGAGGTTGCAGTGAGCTGAGATCATGCCACTGCACTCCAGCCTGATGACAAGAGTGAAACTGTCTCAAAAAGAAAAAGAAAAAAAAAAAGAAAAAGAAGAAAAAAGTAGATTAGCAGGACTGGGATTCTTCGAGAAATTGGGAGTGGCAGCTGATGGACACAGTTTCTTTCTGGAGTAATAAAAATGTTCTAAAGTTGATTATGGTGATGGCTGTAGAACTCTGTGACCATACCAAAAATCACTGTCTTGTACAATTTAAATCAGTCAATTGTATGGCACACGAATTAAATCTTAACAAAGACGATTTTTTTTTTTTTTT
>NW_016107573.1:981538-992440 GCF_001604975.1 Cebus imitator | reverse complement strand
CAAAAAAAAAAAAAAAAAAGAAGAAGAAACTTGACCCTGACCCCCAACCTTTCTCTCAACTTCTAGCCTACACTCACGAGAATGGCAACCCCAGGCTGGGTGTAGTGGCTCATGCCTGTAATTCCAGCACTTTGGAAGTCTGAGGCAGGTGGATCACCTGAGGTCAGGACCTTGAGACTAGCCTGACCAACATGGAGAAACTCTGTCTCTACTAAAAATACAAAATAAGCCAGGCGTGGCAGCACATGCCTTTAATCCTAGCTACTTGGGAGGATAGGGCAGGAGAATGGCTTGAACCCAGGAGGCGGAGGTTACAGTGAGCAGAGATTGTGGCATTGTACCCTAGCCTGGGCAACAAAAGTGAAAACTCCATCACAAAAAAAAAACCACAAAAAAATGCACTCCCAAAACTCACCATGTTTAAAACAGAACTCATTCAATCCATTGAATAATTGAGTCTTTTTACATGAAAACAGCTTTGAGAAACAGGATAAGATGCCTTCAGTAAATTTACATGCTCATTCCTTTTTTTCTTTTTGAGACTGTCTTGCTCTGTCACCCAGGCTGGAGTGCAGTGGTGTCATCTCGGCTCACTGCAACCTCCACCTCCCAGGTTCAAATGATTCTCCTGCCTCAGCCTCCCGAGAAGCTTGGACTACAGGCGCCTGACACCACACCCAGCTAATTTTTGTATTTTTAGTAGGGACAGGGTTTCACCATGTTGGCCAGGATGGTCTCGATCTCTTGACCTCATGATCCACCCACCTTGGCCTCCCAAAGTGCTGGAATTACAGGCATGAGCCTCCGTGCACGGCCTCTTTTTTTTTTTTTTTTAAAGAGACAGTGTCACCGGGCGTGGTGGCTCATGCCTATAATCCCAGACTCCCCCTCCTTTTTCTAATGGACTAATTCTGGGTCCTCAAATTTCTGAGCAGAATTGCAGACATGTTACCAAAAACAGCTAGAACCCTCAGAGGTGAAGTGATATTTAGATGCAAGCCTACAGCAGTAGGTTAAACTTATTTTCAGCTCACTAGCCACATCATCTATCAAAATATTGGTAATGCTACAAGACTACAGTGACAACCCGATTTTGTGAAGACGTTCAAGTTCTTTAAAACTAAATTTCTGAATGCAATGGAGCAATCAAAAAGTATGATGCAGAAATATATTGGGGCTGGGCATGGTTCATGCCTGTAATCCCAGCAGTTTGGGAGGCCAAGGTGGGCAGATCATCCTGGCCAACATGGTGAAACCGCGTCTCTACTAAAAATACAAAAATTGGCTGGGTGTGGCAGCACATGCCTGTAATTCCAGCTCCTTGGGAGGCTGAGGCAGGAGAATCGCTTGAACCCAGGAAGTAGAGGTTGCGGTGAGCCAAGATCATGCCACCGCACTCCAGCCTGGTGACAGAGCTACACTTAGTCTAAAAAATATATATACATACATATATACATATATATATTTCTACATAGTTGTCTGGGACATTTTATTAAACCAAATAAACATCATGACTCTTGTTTTGGTAAACAGATATACAAGTAGGAAAAATGTTTGAAAGAATATAAGCCAAGGCCAGGTGCGGTGGCTGACCATGGCGCCACTGCACTCCAGCCTGGGCAACAGAGGGAGACTCTGTCTCAAAAAAAAGAAAAAAAACAACAAAAAAAACGTGTGTGTGCGTGCACGCGCCAAATATCACAGTGTTACCTTGGACAACAGGACCACCAATGACTTATCTGTATGTTGAACTTTTTTTTGAGACAGGGTCTCGCTCTGCGGCCCAGGCAGGAATGCAGTGGCATGCTCATAGCTCTCTGTAACTTCAACTCTGGACTCAAGCAATCCTCCTGCCTCAGCCTCCTAAGTAGCTAGGACTACAGGTATGAACCAATGGATCCAGCAAATATTTTTATTTTTTTGTAGAGACAGGGTCTCACTACATTGTCCAGGCTGGTCTTGAGCTCCTGGCCTCAAGTGATTCTCCTACCTCGGCCTCCTAGAGTAAGCTGCTGCACCCAGCCTTGTACTTATTTTTTAAAACTGTGAGTATCTATTACTTATTTTAAAATGTTGTCTAATCATTATTCTCAAGATCTAAATGCATAGCAATAAAAACAGCTGGTAAGTGTATTATCCCTTTGTTTTATCAGTATTTTTCCAACTGTCAGCTCTCTGCCTTAACCATCAATGCTTTTAAAGTATTAAATATGAAGTGAAAGGGAAGAGTGATTAATGCATGCTTATAATATGTAGACAGGGATTTACAGCTTAATCCTTGCTAATGACTTATAATCAACCTACTGGGTGAGGATGCCAGATAATTAGTTTGAGGTATAAGCAAAAAATAAACCATAGATTTATGAACAATTCTTTTTTTTTTTTTTTTTTTTTTTTTTTTTGTGGGTTTTTTTTTTTTTTTTTTTTAAAATTTTTTTAAAATTTTTTTTTTAAATTTTAAAGTTTAAGAATAAAAAAAGGTGGGAAGTGTTTTTTTCCCTTTTTTTTTTTTTTTTTTTTTTTTTGAGACGGAGTTTCGCTCTTGTTACCCAGGCTGGAGTGCAATGGCACAATCTCGGCTCACTGCAACCTCCGCCTCCTGGGTTCAGGCAATTCTCCTGCCTCAACCTCCTCAGTAGCTGGGATTACAGGCACGCGCCACCATGCCCAGCTAATGTTTTGTATTTTTAGTAGAGACAGGGTTTCACTATGTTGAGCAGGATGGTCTCGATCTCTTAACCTCGTGATCCACCCGCCTCGGCCTCCCAAAGTGCTGGAATTACAGGCTTGAGCCACCGCGCCCGGCCATGAACAATTCTTGACAGCTGCTACTGGCTTGTCTTTATCACAACACAAATAAGTACTGTATTAGATGGTGTAGGGAATGGATTTATTCCTGGAAAGTCATATTTATAGGAAGTATGAAAATTATTCCAGTAAAAGTAGAAATTATTTTAAGTTGAAGACAATTATTTCATGCTCTTTCTGTTGCAAATACACAAATACTTCTGCCAGCAGTCTTAACTGCTGGTCTCTTCATCAGGAAGCCAGGGTCCCTTCTCCTGTCTCCCACTTACTAGCTGGAGAGTCTTAAATGTGTTAAGTGAAAGCTGAGTGAACTTTCCTGGGTTTGTTTTTCACATGTTCATCAAAATAAGCTCAAAGGGTCCTGTCACCCATAAAAATTCCAAGACTCCAAAGAATAACTTTTGTTTCCCTTTGTTTCAGAAAAGCACACCTACAGACACCAACAATGGTGGTACAGAGCTCCGACTAATCCCCTCTGCAATTACTCAAGGGCATTTGAGGTAATTTAAGAACACTTTACATACAAAAAAAGATGGTAAGCCTTTCTTTAGTGTGCCTTCAGGTAATTTGGCAGTGTTAATTCCTATCCCACCAAAAACAAAAAACAAAAAAAACCCTACCAGTGAAGGATTAACAACACACTGCAGGTCTCAAACTCATCAGAACACATTTTATAACACTAAAAATCTGACAAAGTGGCAACTTTTAGTCATTCAAACACTCCCCAAAAGTTCTGGAGGTACAAAATTTACAGCAACAAGCAAAAAATAAGAAACCAAACAAGAAATACAAAACAGAAAACCATGTGCCCCAATAATCTCGAGTCTGAAAGTCTCCCCCTTCCTTCAATTCCAATGCAAAGGGGGCTGTTAATAACACTAGAGGCTGCCATGCTTGCTTCAGGGAACAATACTCACAATAATGACCAGGCCCTCAGAAGCTCACAACACTCTTACACCTTGAGAAAAGGGCTTTCTTTCCCAAAGATTCAGACATGGTAGCCATTCCCTTCATGAGGATATTTGAAGAATGGGCCTCTTCTTGAGAAAGAGAAAGAAAGTTCTTTTAATAAAATCCCAAGACAAACTGAAAGCGAGGCAGGTTAAGTTCAGACATTAAACAGGGCCAAGCGCTTCAACACAGAGCGTGCAGAAAATCTCAAAAGCATCAAGGACTATTTCCCATTTCCTCCCTTTAATAACATCCAGAAAAAGGATCCCTCTGTCTCCACGTAAGGAGTGCAACAGTGGAAATGCTCCTGATTTCTACTGACAGAGGCTTCCTGCATAAAAGATTTTCATCTCTTTTCAAAGGAAAAGGAGAAAAGAAACAATCTGTCATTCCGGAGATGCAAGAGGAAAGGGAGCTCTTCTCAAAGGTATAGAGTCTTCATTTTCTTGAGAAAGCAAAAGAAAGGAAGAACTTGGAATCGCCCACTTGGGGGGGGGGGGGGGGGTGGGAGGGCTGTGGAGATGGAAAATTTTTTGTCACTATAGCAAGTCAGGGAAGTGGGAGAGGACATCTCTAACCAGTCAGGAAGAAGGATACCTTCTGTGGACAAAGGGCTGGCTTCAGACTTCAGGTCTCCCTTTCTCATAAGAAAGCTGTTTCCAAAAGCTAAGTCTTTTCCTCCTATTTTCAGTGAGGCCCTCTTTGTTAATGTGGAGGAGTATTGTACAGTAGGATCTAAGGGGACTGGAAGTGTCTCTTTCCCTAACCCCTAAGCGAGAGGGAATCTTCCACTCCAGTAAAAAAGGATGAGTTGAACACTTGTGATGAGGGTTGGGAGGGACATACATGGAAAAAACTGCTTCTCTGTGCAAGATATTATTTTCTTTTACAGCAGATTAATATTAATAGTAACAACTTACCAAAAGCTATGTAACTAGTATTCACACAAATGCTCCCTTAGCCCGCATGACAATGTAAAGAAAACAGAACCCAAATTGGAGATGGACAGAGATTGAGACAAGTTAAACAATTAGACAAGGTCACAAAGATGTTGAGAGACCCAGGTTTGCAACTATCACTCCAAAAGCCATGCTCTTTACTGTGCAAGGGAAAGGAGCTCACTACACACCGAGAGACTTAAAGGCAAGAAGACAAGCGAGGCTCCCTCTGTGGATATCACGAGGGGAGAGGGAGATAGGTTGACTTCTGATACTATAAATGTTCAAGGTCTTCCTCTCTGTATCTTGGGGTAAAGGTGAAAAATAAAGGAGGAAGGTAAGTCTCTCTCTTACTGGAAAGATCCCCTGTCACTTTCAGGCAAGTTGAGAGTCTCACTCTTCACCTGGGAGACGCTGACCAAAGTTGGGGGAAAGGTCTCATTTAGGGGTTATCTCTTACTCCTCCTCAGGATAAGTTCAGAATCCCCCTCGAACCCTGGGGTGGATCTCTCTCTGCTGACTAACGGATGAGCGCTAAGGAAGACCATACGCCTCCGATAAGGGGCGTCGTCCTCCCCAAGGGGATAAGTTGGGAGATCCTTGTATCGAGGTTGAAGAGGAGTCTCTCTTGCGCGCCGGAGCCATGACTCGGAGAAGCCGCTTTTCCCTAGCGACGCGAGGCCTGGTCTCCTCCCTCTCCCTGGGTCGTTCCGCCGCCCGCAGAGCAGCCTTGGATCCTTTCCGGGCCGGGAGAAGGCTGGGGGCCCAGACTACCCTTTAGCCAGCACCACCAGGCGGAAGGACCCCTTAGGGCGGAGTGGGGCGGGGCGGCTACACCCGAAGCCTTCCCGCCCCCAGCCTCTTACCCTGAGGCCCGTTCCGCGGCCCGCGCTTGCCCCGCCAGCCTCTGCAGATGCAGCCCCGTCGTCGCCAAGTCTACCTGAGCCTACAGAGCCAACAGAGCCCGAGGGCGCTCCGGCCGCCGCCGCCTCTTCGTCTCTATGGTCCCCCTGCACTTCCTCATCCGGGGCCCGAGCCAGCCATGCGGACTCGCCCAAGTCCCGCCCCCGCACGCGCGCGCGCACTCCAAGGGGAGGCTCTTCCTGCGTCTGACCTCCCGCCCTTTGCGAGCCTCCGCCACCCTCAACACCGCCCCTGCGGCTCAAACCCTTAAAGGGAAACACACCTTTCCACTTCTACTGAGCCATAGGGCCCAGTACCTGCCTCCACTGCTGTCACCCTGTTCCAGTCCACCATTTTTCTAGTCTAGACGGCTACAATTATAAGGGCCTCGCCGCTTCCACTCTAGCAGCCCGGGAGATCTTATTTACTGGACACAGTGTTTTGGGTCATGACACTCCTCTACTTCCTCTAATTACACCCACCAATAAATAAATGTCACCTGTCTCCCGTTGGTTACAGAACCTTGTTTTTTTGTTTGTTTGTTTGTTTGTTTTTTGAGACGGAGTTTTGTTCTTGTTGCTCAGGCTGGAGTGCAATGGCGCTATCTCGGCTCACCACAGTTGAGATTCAAGCGATTCTGCCTCAGTCTCCCAAGTAGCTGTGATTACAGGCATGCACCACCACACTAGGCTAATTTTGTATTTTTAGTAGAGACAGTTTCACTATGTTGGTCAGGCTGGTCTCAAACTCCTGACCTCAAGTGATCTGCCCGTCTTAGTCTCCCAAAGTGCTGGGATTACAGGCCAGCCACCGTGCCTGGCCTTCAAAGTTTATCAGACTTCCCAAATTAAAAAGTTAAAATACTTGCCTTTTTAAGAAGTCCCATTATGGACATCTCTCAGGAAAAGGAATCGAATTCCCTTGAGGGCTAAAAAGAAACAATCCTGTTAGCCTCCCCTGGGATGGAAGAATGTCCCATCAACCAATGCTGCTAAAGGCAGAAACTATCTTGGGGGATCTGGGTGTGTATTCTGAAGTGGCAACACAGAAACTTTTTTCTATATGGAGTTTCGTTTTTGTTGCCCAGGCTGGAGTGCAGTGGCACAATTTTGGCTCACTGCACCCTCCATCTCCTGGATTCAAGCGAATCTCCTGCCTCAGCCTCCCAAGTAGCTGGGATTACAGGCATCCACCACCAGGCCTAATTTTTCTTATTTTTAGTAGAGACAGGGTTTCACCATGTTGACCAGTCTGGTCTTGAACTCCTGACCTCAGGTGATCCACCTGCCTCGGCCTCCCAAAGTGCTGGGATTACAGGCGTCAACCACAGTGCCTGACCTGTCGCCCAAACTGAAGTGCAATGGCAGAATCTTGAATCTTGGCTCACTGTAACCTCTGCCTCCTGAATTCAAGAGATTCTTCTGCCTCAGCCTCCTGAGTAGCTGGGATTACAGGTGCCCCCCCATCATGCCCGGCTTAGTTTTGTATTTTTGTAGAGATGGTATTTCACTGTGTTGGTTAGGGTGGTCTTGAACTCCTGACATCAGGTGGTCTGCCCGCCTCTGCCTCTCAAAGTGCTGGGATTACAGGGGTAAGCCACCACACATGGCCCATAGAAACTTTTTTTTTTAAGACGGTGTTTCACCATGTTGGTCAGGCTGGTCTTGAACTCCCGACCTGCCTTGGCCTCCAAAGTGTTTGGATTACAGGCGTGAGCCAGCATGCCCCGCCACATTTTTAAACATAACATTGTTATTCTTTTTTTTTTTTTTTGGGGGGGGGGCACAGAGTTTTGCTCTTGTTACCCAGGCTGGAGTGCAATGGCGCGATCTTGGCTCACCGCAACCTCCGCCTCCTGGGTTCAGGCAATTCTCCTGCCTCAGCCTCCTGAGTAGCTGGGATTACAGGCACACACCACCATGCCCAGCTAATTTTTTGTATTTTTAGTAGAGACGGGGTTTCACCGTGTTGACCAGGATGGTCTCGATCTCTTGACCTCGTGATCCACCCGCCTCGGCCTCCCAAAGTGCTGGGATTACAGGCTTGAGCCACCGCGCCCAGCCAACATTGTTATTCTTAAAAAATTTTGTGACTATTACAATCCACTTTATCATATATGTTTTACTACAATATAAACAATTTTCTGGGTGTGGTGGCTCACGCCTGTAATCCCAGCACTTTGGGAAGCTGAGGCGGGTGGATCACAAGATCAGGAGTTCAAGACCAGCCTGGCGAAGATGGTGAAAACCCGTCTCTACTAAAAATACAAAAATTAGCTGGGCATGCGCCTGTAGTCCCAGGTACCAGGAGGCTGAGGTGGGAGGGTCACTTGAGCCCGGGAGGCAGAGACGGCAGTGAGCCCAAATCACGCCACTGCACTCCAGCCTGGGTGAGGGTGACCTCACCTAAAAAAATAAATAAATAAAATTGCAATTACCTAATACTTGCATTATTTACCTAACTTCTCCTGTGTCCCAACGTAAAGGAATCCATGCTTAAGAACGTTGCTTGTCCTGCCCCAGGGTCCCCTTGGTCTACTGTAGAATTTTTCATTACGGTATACCATACTTTTTAAGTCTTCCAAAAACCGTAAGAAACGGGCATCGTTAGTATTAAAGTTAAAAAGAAATTTAAGACAAGCTCTGTGTCGTTTAGATTTAGCAGTCAGTGTGATTAGAAGCAGCAGAGAAGTGGCGTGACCCACTGATTCCAGTTATAAGATGTCTCAGGCTGCAATCGAATTGCTACTGTCCAGATCAGAAACGGTGGACTGGACTGGACTGGGGGTTGGGGGTAGCAGTGACAGCAGGCGGAGCTGGTAACTGTCAGGAGCCCTTGGCCAGAGCTTGGCCCAGCCCAGCCAGCTCTTTGGTTTTCTGGTTGGAGAGAAAGATACCCTGACATACGCGAATCTAGGCTGTGTCCTGGGTGTGACCAAAGACTGTTCGTTAGAAGCTTCGTTTTGGGAGCGGGTCAGGATTCGTCCTTCCTTCCTTCTGAAGGGTTTTGTGTTCTCGAGCTGTTTCCTGGTCTGTGAAATAGGATAGTATCTGCCTCCTGCATCCACCACATAATAGGGATGCGATGATTACATAAGGACTATGAAGCCACGGCAGCCATTCTTACTAATAGAGGGGCTCAGAATGTCTTTCGAAGTTTGCAAGGGTTTGAAAAGCACCCCCGTAAGCGGACACTTCCCAGCAGGGGCCATCACACTAACTCTCGCGTGCTCAACCCCTTGTATCTTACAGAAGTCCTTTCAGAAACTCTCCTTGGCGTCTTTTAGCAGTGAGGCCACATGAGTCATTAACTTCGTTCATATAATAGAAAACGGAGCTCTGAGGGATCTAGTTTCCTCTGTGGGGAGATCACTAAGTCGGAAACGAAGCTCTTGGCCATGGAACTACTTCGGATAGACAGGCAGGAAATGGATTTCCACCGTGGGGCTGCTGACTCTAGGGCTCGAGGGCAGAAAACGCCAGACTGTGGACCTAGCAAGAGGCCGCATCATGACGCCCCGCCCCTGGCTCGAGCCCCGGATGAGGAAGTGGCGCGGCCACAGAGACGAGGCGGAGGCCAGGCGAGAGCGGCGCGGGGCGCGAGGGCGGGAAGGGGGCGGAGCCCCGGGGCAGAGCCACCGGAGCGGCGCGGGTTCTCAGGTGAGCGCGCTACACTGTCCCGGAGGGCCTGGAGGCGCTTCAGGCTCAGGAGCGGAAACGACACGGGCCGCGAGAGCGTAGGCGGGGTGTCCGGAGGAGGCTCAGGGAACCTGGAGAGGGTCCAGTTCTCGGGACCCCGGCCTGAGGCGGGAAGGGGCTCCAGAGCTGTGGTAAGTGGAGCTGCCCTTCCCGGACTCGGGATTGGGGAGCTTGAGCTAGGGGACCTTGGCTCAGGTTCGAGTTCTGTCTCCATCCCCAATCCGCTGTGTGACCTTGGACAAGTCTCTCTCCCTCTCTGAGCCTCAGTGGCCTCAGTGAAATGGAGAGCTGTGAAATGGAGGCAGGGAAGGTCCGCTGAGAGTTCGCACAGACCGAGATTTGGGGAACTCCTGCCTTCCTCCTCTTTGTGGTCGCCTTGCTTAGCACTTTGGCAGCAAAACTAGAATGGTGGGAGTGTCTCTAAGTCCCGAGTGACCTTGAGCAAGTCCCTTGCTTTGACTCTCACTTTCATCATCTACAAAATAGTGGGCTAACCTCGTTTAGGATACCTTTAATATTTGGGTGTTACTGGTATAGATGGAGAAGTGGTAATGAGTACCCATTCACCGCAAAGCTTCCCCTTTGCTGATAGAATATCTTCTCCGAGGTTTGACTAGCCCCTAGTCCGAATTCTCTTAGTTCCTGGATTCTCTGGTTCTATTTGTTCTCTATCGATCCTTGTAACTGGAGGAGTGACTTCATCCAAGAGTCACTTAACACCACTTCACAACACAGCAACACCAGTATCTTCACTGGCCTAAAATCAAAGAGTGGTTGCAAGGAAAAGTTTGACATTCCAACCTTTTTGTTGTATTTCAATGACAGGGAGGCAAGATGACTTCTCAGCCCCCAGCTTGGAAGAGCTGAAGGAAACAACAGTACAAGATGAGAACAACCAAGGTCTACAAACTCGTCATCCACAAGAAGGGCTTTGGGGGCAGTGGTCAGTATCGATTGGTCTTTAGGGGTTTTGTAAGTTGGCTGAAGAATACAAGGATATAATATATACCATGTGTACAAATACTATTTTTATATATACCATACAAAGGTAGCTAGATGCTGTATCCGGTCTTTTGCAAGTGCCTTGAAATTACACACTCTGACTCGTGACAATTGAGGCTCAGCAGGCAACTAAACAGACCAAAGCAGCAACTATAATACAGTAACAAGGGGGATGGCAGGACCCCTCTAAATGCATTTGCATTCACACTTTTAAGGAACATTGTGAATGCTGCCGGTTTACTGCCTTTCATTTGTTTAGTTGTGTTTATTACAAATCTTCCATGTATGTTTCCTAAAATTGCAGCCTGCACTGGTTTGGGAGACAAGAGAAACTAAAATTATATATCAGTTTTTACATTGAGAGAGAAGCAGCATAGATGTGCACAGAGCAAGTATGATCAAAACATGAACCTTTGCCTGGCTTCTAGGCATGGAAAGAAGGGGCAGGATACAGCATGTTATCTTGCACTGAACTAGAGTCTGTGTATCAGCTCTGCTTCTAACTTTCCTGGTGACCTTAGACAGGCTCTTAGTGTACCTTATCTGCAAGTTGAAGGGCTTTAGAATAGTTTGTCTTAACATCTTTTTTTTTTTTTTTTTTT
>NW_016107573.1:976640-980133 GCF_001604975.1 Cebus imitator | reverse complement strand
GGGGTTTCACCGTATTGACCAGGATGGTCTCGATCTCGTGATCCACCCGCCTCGGCCTCCCAAAGTGCTGGGATTACAGGCGTGAGCCACCGCGCCCGGCGCCTGTAATTTTAACTACTAGGGAGGCTGAGGCACAAGAATCACTTGAACCCAGGAGGCAGAGGTTGCGGTGAGCAGAGATCACACCACTGCACTTCAGCCTGGGCAATAGAGCAAGACCCTGTCTTAAAAATAAACAAAACCAACAGGTATTTATTAGCTGTATACCTGTACCAGACATAATGATTATGAATATTCAAGGTTCTTTGTCTCTAAGGAGTTTTCAGTTTGGTGAGATAGACAGGCAAAAAGAAAATGATAATATCAAGCAGTTGGAGATATGTTCTCAGGAAGCTTAATTTGGACTATGTAAATTAGGGGGAAACTCCAAGGAGGATTTGGCGTGAAACTGTCAGTGGAAACATTATAGCAAATAAAATTAGGGATTGCTAGGTGCAGTGATGTGTGCCTGTAGTCCCAGCTACTTGAAAGGCTGGGACGGGAGGATCACTCGGGTCCAGGAGTTCCAGAATGTAGTGCGTTATGCTGATTGGGTGTCTGTGCTAAGTTCAGCATCAATATAGTGATCTCCCAGGAACGGAGGACCACCAGGTTGCCTTAGGAAGTGTGAACCACCTCAGCTTGGGAACAGAGCAGGTCAAAACACCTGTGCTGATCAGTAGTGTGATTATGCCTGTGAACAGCCACTGTACACCAGCCTAGACAATAGCAAGACCCTGTCTCTAAAAGAAAATGAAACAAAAATTTAGGAGCAACCAAATGTTTCATTTTACTAGGCTGAATTTTTGTTAGGTCTGATTATATTTAAAATCTAGATATACTTAATTATCATGATATTAGCATAATTAAAGGTGATGTCTTTCACCCAAAATTAAAACAGCAAAACAGTCATTTTGTCTTTATGCTTCTGAGTTTGCAATATTTGAGGCAGTTCTCTCCGTCCCTGGGAGAAGGGCAGGGGTAGGTAAACATGAACCACATCTCTCTTATGGCTTTTGTTTGTTTGTTTTTTGAGATTGAGTCTTGCTCTGTTGCTCAGGCTGGAGTGCAGGGGTGTGATCTCAGCTCACTGCAACCTCTGCCTCCTGGGTTCAAGCGATTCTCCTGCCTCAGCCTCCCAAGTAGATAGGATTACAGGCACCTATCACTGCACCCAGCTAATTTTTGTATTTTTAGTAGAGGCAGGGCTTCACCATCTTGGCTAGGCTGGTCTAGAACTCCTGACCTCAAGTGATCTGCCCACCTTGACCTCACAAAGTGCTGGGATTACAGGCTTGAGCCACCTCGCCTGGGCCCTCTTAAGTGTTTCTTTGGGCCCTAATGTGAACTGGTACTTGACACTTTTCTCTAATCAGGTGCTGCCCTCCAAAGTCCAGGCCATTGTATTTGGTTTGACTTTTATTATATGTGAGAGGTGGTGATGAGCCTCAGGTGGAAGTCCTGAACAGTGCTAAATAGTGACTAGTACCTAAGATAACGAGTCCTGGCTGTATTATTACTGGCTGTCAACTGTTCAACTGTTACTAGCTGTTTCTGAGATTATTTTCTTTTTCTTTTACTTTTTTATTTTATTTTATTTTATTTATTTGTGAGACAGAGTCTTGCTCTGTCGCCCAGGCTGGAGTGCAGGGGTGGGATCTCAGCTCACTGCAACCTCTGCCTTCTGGGTTCAAGTGATACTCCTGCTTCAGCCTCCTGAGTGGCTGGGATTACAGGTGCGTGCCACCATGCCTGACTAATTTTTGTATTTTTTAGTAGAGACGGGGTTTCACCATGTTGTCCAGGCTGGTCTGGAACTCCTGACCTTGTGATTTGCCCGCCTTGGCCTCCCAAAGTGCTGGGATTACAGGCTTGAGCCGCTGTGTCCAGCCTCTTTTTTTTTTTTTTTGAGACAGAGTTTCGCTCTTGTTACCCAGGCTGGAGTGCAATGGCACAATCTCGGCTCACCGCAACCTCCGCCTCCTGGGTTCAGGCAATTCTCCTGCCTCAGCCTCCTGAGTAGCTGGGATTACAAGCACGCGCCACCATGCCCAGCTAATGTTTTGTATTTTTAGTAGAGACGGGGTTTCACCATGTTGACCAGGATGGTCTTGATCTCTTGACCTCCGAGGTTATTTTCTTATTCCTGTTAGATCCAAAGATTTATTGTGAGAGTCACATTAAGACACTGGGAAATTCTTTGAACATTGAATAACTGCAAGGAATTATGTTATATCTGTGGGAACCAGCCTGTTTTGTTACTATTATATGCCAGATACACAATATTTGAGGGGGAAGAAAGCTGTCCAGAAGCCTAATTCCCAGAGACTGAGGGCTTCTCTGTACCTAGAAACAGTGGGGTAGTAGAAAGAGCACAGGGTATGGAGACAAAGGTACCTTAACACCGTTCCACTCAGCTGCTCTGTAGCTTGGTGTTCCTGCACAAGTCCATTAGTCGTTCTAAGCTTCATTTCAAAATAGAACCTCCTCTATTAATGGAGTAGCAATACCATCCTGATGGGGTTGTGAGGACCCAGTGTGAGAACGTACATAGTATACATAATTAGTGTTTTCTACTTGAAGTTGTTGAATTGCCTTGCAGATGATGAGCTAGTTGTGAACCCCAAAGTGTTTCCTCACATCAAGCTTGGAGACATTGTAGAGATTGCACATCCCAACGATGAATACAGGTGAGTGTTTCATAGGATCCATGGAACTGGGCAATTTACTGTTTCCAAATTCTATCCAAGGGGTTTTAAGGGCAGATAGCGCTCTTTGCCTTTCAAAATGCTCATGCCGTGGTGGCTCAAGTCTGTAATTCCAGCACTTTGGGAGGCTGAGGTGGGCAGGTCACTTGAGCCCAGGAGTTTGAGACCAGCCTGGGGAACATAATGAGACCCTGTCTTAAAAAAAAAAAAAAAAAAAAGTGCTCATGCCTTCTAGGATTTGATCAAGCAATAATTTTTCAAAAGATCACTCCTGACCTTGTGATCTGTCCACCTTTGCCTCCCAAAGTGCTGGGATTACAGGGGTGAGTCATTGCACCCAGCCTTCTTCTGGTTTTAAAGCTGACATGACAACTGAAAGATTCTTTAGCATTTGTTTATTTCCTTTAGTGCATGTGCAGTTTCTTTGTTTCTAAAGGAGCTTTCTCCCATTGCTATGCTGTAAGTTACAGAATGTCTAGAGTGACCTGTTTGCCTTTTGTAGGGGTTAAGGAACTAGGTAGTTACTGCTCACAGTCTTCTAACTCTCTGTTGCTTTCTTTTCCAGCCCTCTGCTTTTGCAGGTCAAATCACTTAAGGAAGATTTACAGAAGGGTAAGAATTACATCACTCCTCTAAGATTTTTGTCTTTACTGCCTCAGAAACTGCAAGAAACCTCTCTTCAAAATCTCAAGGGATGAGAGAAAGTAATTCTATTCTTTTTTTTTTTTTTTTTTGAGACGGAGTTT
>NW_016107573.1:974154-976583 GCF_001604975.1 Cebus imitator | reverse complement strand
CCTCCGCCTCCTGGGTTCAGGCAATTCTCCTGCCTCAGCCTCCTGAGTAGCTGGGATTACAGGCATGCGCCACCATGCCCAGCTAATTTTTTGTATTTTTAGTAGAGATGGGGTTTCACTATGTTGACCAGGATGAAAACCTCGTGATCCACCTGCCTCGGCCTCCCAAAGTGCTGGGTTTACAGGCGTGAGCCACCGCGCCCGGCGTCTATTCTTTTTTTAAAAAAAAATCTTTTAATTTAATTTTAGATTCAGGTGGTACGTGTTTGTTACTTGGATATATTGTGTTCTGGTGGGGATTAGGCTTCTATTGTATCCATTACTCACATAGCGAACATTGTATCTGATAGAACAGATACAGATGCAGAAAATTGTATCTGTATCTGAACATTGTATTTTTCTTTTCTTTCTTTCTTTTTTTTTTTAAACATTATATTTTTCAACTCTCATTTTCTTCCCTTTCTCCCTTTTTGGAATCCCAAGTGTGTATTATTTCCATCTTCATGTCCATGTGTATCCACTGTCTAGTTTCCACTTATAGGTGAGAAGGTACAGTATTTGGTTTTCTGTTTGTGAGTTAGTTCACTTAGGATAATGGGATTACAGGCATGAGCCACCATGCCTGGCCTCTAGGATGTTATTTTCTTACTAATGCTGTTAGATTCAATTAGTCCCAGCTACTCTGGAGGCTGAGGTGGAAGGATCATTTGAGCCCAACAGTTTGAGGTTACAGTGAGCTATGATGGTGCCACCACACTCTAGCCTGGTGAACAGAGCAAGACCTTATTTCAAAAAAAGAAAGGAAAAAAATACACAACCTGTCTGTTGCCCATGTGAACATCCAAGTAGAGTTCCTCACACCTTGGTCTCCCAAAGTGCTGAGATTGCAGGCATCATCCACCACATCTGGCCCATTTTTGCCGAGACTATTTGTTAAATGCCTACCCTGAGTGAGTAGGGGTTGGGGGAGGAAGAAATATATTTTGATGATTGTCCACCACATGTGCAAGGCACTGTCCTGGGAGCTTTGTGTAATCTAGCTTTATCTTCCCAACAACTCTTGAGTGAGTGAGGAAATTTACTGTCTGCCAGACTGTGTAGTCTAGGCGTAGCCAGAAGCAGTGATTCCTGCTTACTCATTCTGGATTCAAATCTTTTTTTTTTTTTTTTCCCTCTAATAGCTATGCCATGCTCTTCAAAGAACCAAAATGTTAATTGATAGTAAATAATATACTCTTTTAAATAGTTCTTAAGAGAAAAAAACAAACTTCTTGGTTGCTCTAAAAGGCTTTGATGGCTGGGCATGGTGGGTGACACCTGTAATCCAGCACTTGGGGACACTGAGGTAGGTGGATCACCCGAGGTCAGGAATTTGAGATCAGCTTGACTAACATGGTGAAACCCCATCTCTACTAAAAATATAAAATTAGCTGGGCATTGTGGCGCATGCCTGTAGTCCTAGCTACTTGGCAGGCTGAGACAGGAGAATTGCTTGAACCTGGGAGGTAGAACTTGTGGTGAGTTGAGATGGTGCCATTGCACTTCAGCCTGGACAACAAGAGCAAAGCTCTGTCTCAAAATGAATAAAGAGTTTTGATGTCACCCACTCTTTTTCTTTTTTTTTAAAAAAAAAAGAGATGAAGTCTCACTCTGTCACCCAGACTGGAGGGCAGTGGCAAGATCTTGGCTCACTGCAACCTGCGCCTCCTGGGTTCAAGCGATTTTCCTGCCTCAGCCTCCCAGGTAGCTGGGACTACAGTAGCTGTACACCACCATGACAGGGTAATTTTTATGTTTTTAATAGAGATAGGGTTTTTCCATGCTGGCTAGGCTGGTCTCAAACTCCTCACTTCAGGTGATTTGCCTGCTTCAACCTCCCAAAGTCCTGGGATTACAGGTGTGAGCTACTGTACCATCGCACCTGGCATTTTTTTTTTTTTTCCCTTTCAGACAGGGCCTCTCTCTGTTGTTCAGACTGGAGTGCAGTGGTGCAGTCTCCGCTCACTGCAGCCTCAACCTCCCTGGGTGCACGTGATCCTCCCATCTTCCACCTCCACCTCCTGAGTAGCTAAACCCCAGATGTCCAGCCCACAGGATCATGCCCGACTTATTTTTATTTTTATTTTTTTAATTTTTGCTTAGGCTGGTCTTGAACTCCTGGGCTCAAGTGTTTCTCCTGACTTGGCCTCCCAAAGTGCTAGGATTATAGGCATGAGCCACCGTGCCTGTCTACCCACTCATACTTAACCATTTGATACTTCAATTTGAGGAGAAAACAGTCTGTAAAACCTGGCTACTCTGGTTACACTGCCTATGAGTTAGCCTTTCTCTGCAAGGAGCAGCAATAGAAAAAAAAAAAAAAATTTAGGCCGGGCATGGTGGCTCACACCTGTAATCCCAGCACTTTGGGAGGCCAAGTTGGGTGGACT
>NW_016107573.1:971623-973725 GCF_001604975.1 Cebus imitator | reverse complement strand
TTTTAGTAGAGACGGGGTTTCACCATGTTGACCAGGGTGGTCTCGATCTCCTGACCTCGTGATCCACCCGCCTCGGCCTCCCAAAGTGCTGGGATTATAGGCTTGAGCCACCGTGCCCGGCCTACTAAAACTTTTCGAAAAGATTAGCTGGGAGTGTTAGCATGTGCCTGTAGTCCCAACTACTCTGGAGGCTGAGGCTGGAGGATTACCTGAGCCCAGGAGGTTGAGGCTATAGTGAGCTATGGTTGCACTACTGCACGTCATCCTGGGCAACAGCATCAGACCTTGTCTTATAAAAATAAATATGTAGGTGGTAGGTGGTAGCTCATGCCTGTAATCCCAGCACTTTAGGAGGCCAAGGTGGGTGGATCACTTGAGGTCAGGGGTTTGAGACGAGTCAGAGTTCTGCTACTGACCTTTTAGTAGGTTTTTTTTTTTTCCATAAAGTTTTTTTCCGTGATAAGTGGGTATTATCTTACGACTATAAAGTGTGGCAAAGTGATGCCAGATATATTATTTGATTATTCCTTTTAGGATGTGACCCTTGACCTAGTGGAGTTAACTTTTAAGGATCAGTATATTGGCCGTGGGGATATGTGGCGACTAAAGAAAAGTTTGGTAAGATGTGATTTTTTTGAAAGTCTGTTACTTTTTCCATTATGTGAATAATCCCTGTTTTTTATAGGAGAAGAATATAAAATCATTTCTGATTTCAGCATCTACAGACAATTATTGTAAATATCTTGTGTGTTCTTCCATTCTCTTTTCATTTTTTAAAATCTTTTGTTTACTGTTACAGATTTTTACTAAGCATTTTTGGTTTAGACAGGAAATTATACTGTATTTTACATTTGAATAGAGCCTTAGTTTTCAGGTTTTCACTTGATCCCATTTGCTCCTCATATCTCCTCTTCATGGACAGGTTTTTTTTTTTTTTTTTTTTTGAGACGGAGTTTCACTCTTGTTACCCAGGCTGGAGTGCAATGGTGCGATCTCGGCTCACTGCAACCTCCACCTCCTGGGTTCAGGCAATTCTCCTGCCTCATCCTCCTGAGTAGCTGGGATTACAGGCACGCGCCACCATGCCCAGCTAATGTTTTGTATTTTTAATAGAGACAGGGTTTCACCGTGTTGACCGGGATGGTCTCGATCTCTTGACATTTTGATCCACCTGCCTCGGCCTCCCAAAGTGCTGGGATTACAGGCGTGAGCCACCGCGCCCGGCCTCCTCCCTTTTTCTATCCCTTTTTGTTGATTGCTTAGCCTCTGGTCTTATTTCACCTTAAAAGCAGAGAATTGTTTAAATTCTAAGCTCCTGAAAGGAAGAGCCTATGTTGCCCATGTCAGTTGATCAATTGTGTTGCTTACTGTCCGAATATTTATAGATTAGAATATATTGACCTGCATTTTCAGAATGTGTTATCTGAGCCAGATATTATTTCTGTTTCAGAAACTATCAGTGTGGACCAGACTGTGACTCAAGTGTTCCGGCTAAGACCTTATCAAGATGTCTATGTTAATGTTGTAGACCCGAAGGTATTTCTTTGTTTTGGACTTGAATATCTTTTTGGAATGATTAGCACCCTTCCTGAAGGTTAGACTACTAAGGAAATAATGGGTTACTTAAGTGTAGTGTTAGACTGTTAAATTGTGTGGCCTGCCAGTATGTTGGGAGGCTGAGACAGGAGGATCACTTGAGGCCAGGAGTTCAAGACCATCCTGAGAAGCATAGCTAGACCTTGTCTTTACTAGAACTATTCTTTTTGTTGTGAGATGGAGTCTCACTCTGTTGCCCAGGCCAGAGTTCAGTGGTGCATTCTCAGCTCACTGCCACCTCCCTTTCCGGGGTTCAAGTGATTATGCTGCCTCAGCCTCCTGAGTAGTTGGGATTACAGGTGTACACCACCACACACGGCTCATTTTTGTACTTTTGTAGAGACGGAGTTTCACCATGTTGGCCAGGCTGGTCTTGAATTCCTGACCCCAGGTGATTCTGCCTCCTCCTTGGCCTCCCAAAGTGCTGGGATTGTAGGCAGGAGCCACTGCACCCTGCCTACTAAAACTTTTCTTTTTTTTTTTTTTTTTTTTTGAGATGGAGTTTC
>NW_016107573.1:968251-969922 GCF_001604975.1 Cebus imitator | reverse complement strand
AGCTGGGATTACAGGCACGCGCCACCATGCCCAGCTAATTTTTTGTAGTTTTCGTAGAGACGGGGTTTCACCGTGTTGACCAGGATGGTCTCAATCTCTTGACCTCGTGATCCACCTGCCTCGGCCTCCCAAAGTGCTGGGATTACAGGCGTGAGCCACCGCGCCCGGCCGAACATTTTTACTTGTAAAGTTTAGTCGTCAGAATTGTGAACTGGTTCTGAAATTTCTCATTGGACTTTTTTTTTTTTCCATATTGACACTAATCAAAAGAAGTGAAGTTTTTGCATATTATGAAACAACAAATTATAGGTAGAATTTCCATACAGTGTATTTTCAGGGAAAAAAACTGCTCGATTTTTTTATTTGGTGAGGGTTCTGTTTTCTAAAGTGAGGGATAAAATGAGAAACAATAATATTTAAATGAGTATGTAAATGTAAATGTAGATATATATGTAGACATACACAAAGATAAGTATATTTGTAAAGCTGGTCATTTATTATCCACCTGGTCTTTCCTATTATCTATAGTTGCCAAACTCTTTAAGCACCCACTGTCATACCTGCCCTAGCGGGTTTTCCTGTTGGGTAAATCTATTACTCACAAGTTAGTTGAACTTTGGGTGGGTAGAAGAAATTAGAAAGCTAGGAGTTCTTGTTTGTTATTTTTCATGGCCTTAGTATGTTAATCACTCTCTCTCTTTCTCTGTCTCCCTGCCTCTCTCCCTTCCTCTGTCTCCCCCTCCTCTTAGGTCAGCACATGTGCCTATATCACCCAGAAGGTGGAGTTTGCTGGCATCAGGTAGATATCACATCACTCTTTCCTTATCTGTGCAGTAACTGTGCCACATAAAGCAATTGAGGCATATAGATGTCTATATAGTAAAATGCATAAAAGTATAAAATGTTAGATTGTTGTAGCTCAAACAAACAACAAAATGCATGATAGTAGCTTGAGACTTAATGGAAGAAGTTGCTGAAGCCACCTGGCCTTCTGTAAAAAAGGAAGTAGAAAAAAAAAAAAGGAGATAGAGACTCATAATTTTAGAACTGGAAAAACCCTAGATGAACATGTCGAATCATACCTTCTCATTTTACAAATTAGGAAATGGGCTTAGACACATAAAATGACTGGCACATTAGTTACCTTTTTAACTATACTACTGTACTCTTTATTAAAACTATTTCTATATTTTAGTTTGTGAATAAAGGGACTTTTTGAAATCCCTTTTAAAAAAGTGGCTGGGTGTGTGGCTCATGCTTGTAATCCCAACACTTTGGGATGCAGAGGTGGTTAGATTATTGCTTTAGCCCAGGAGTTCAAGACCAGCCTGGGCAACATAGTGAGACTGTTTCTACAAAAAATACAAAAATTAGCTGGGTGTAGTGGCATGCACCTTGTAGTTCAGCTACTCGGGAGGCTGAGTGGTGGGAGGACCACTTGAGCCCGGCAGGTAGAGGCTGCAGTGAGTTGGGATCACACCACTGTACTGCAGCCTGGGTGACAGAGCAAGACCCTGCCTAAAAAAAAAAAAAACAAATCAGAAGGTATTTCAGGCATAGGGGCTCACACCTGTAATCCCAGCATTTTGAGAGGCCAAGGTGGGCAGAGTGTCCTTGAGTCACAGGAGTTCAAGACTAGCCTGGGCCCCATGGTGAATAGTGTCTACAAAA
>NW_016107573.1:958535-965611 GCF_001604975.1 Cebus imitator | reverse complement strand
TGTGATCCTCCCACCTCAGTCTCCCAAAGTGCTGGGTTTACAGGTGTGAGCCACCGCACCCGGCCGTCTGCTTGTGTTCTAATCCTGATACGAAGATGGACTTTTGTCTCTATTGAAATTCATTGTATAAAACCTAGGATTAGCAAAATTGCTCATCACTACTTCTTAACTTTTTATGTAACATAGACCCTATTGAGATTCTACCAAAGCTATAGTTTCTCTGCCCAGAAAAATTTGCATCATTTCAGAGGGTTCATGTGGCCCACAAGCCCTTCTTTAGACTTATATGTGGACTTCCAGATTAAGAGCTCCTGTTCACGTTCAGTATAATATGAGAGTTCTTTATATTGGACAGTCTGTTCATAGAACTCTTTTTAGAAATCTGTAACCAGTCAGGTCATTTGAGTATAAATAGCAGAGCCACCTGAAGTTGCCCCTATTTCTTTTTGGTTTGTTTTATTTTTATTTTTTGAGACGGAGTCCCACTCTGTTGCCCAGGCTCGGCTTGCTACAACCGCCTCCTCCTGGGTTCAAGCGATTCTCCTGCTTCAGCCTCCTGAGTAGTTGGGACTATAGGCATATGCCACCATGCCTGGTAAAAACTAAAATTTGCTTTTTTTTTTTTTTTTGAGACGAAGTTTCGCTCTTGTACCCAGGCTGGAGTGCAATGGCGCAATCTCGGCTCACCGCAACCTCCGCCTCCTGGGTTCAGGCAATTCTCCTGCCTCAGCCTCCTGAGTAGCTGGGATTACAGGCACATGCCACCATGCCCAGCTGATTTTTTGTACTTTTAGTAGAGACGGGGTTTCACCATGTTGACCAGGATGGTCTCGATCTCTTGACCTTGTGATCCACATGCCCTGGCCTCCCAAAGTGCTGGGATTACAGACGTGAGCCACCGTGCCTGGCTTGCATTTTTAATAGAGATGGAGTTTGACCATGTTGGCCAGACTGGTCCTGAACTCCTGACCTCAGGTGGTTTGCCCGTATCGGCTTCCCAAAGTGCTGGGATTACAGGCATGAGCTACCGTACCCGGCATGTCTTGGTTTCATGTAAGACTTGTAATAACTGTGTGTGTATCTTTTCAGAGCACAGGCTGGTGAGCTGTGGGTCAAGAATGAAAAGGTCATGTGTGGTTACATCAGTGAAGATACCAGGGTAAGATTTATAAAATGAGTTTTTGGTTTTATCTCCCCATACCATTATGGCTAGGTCTTAAAATAAAAAATAAAACAAGGGTGGATTGGAAGCCAAATTGGGCAGATTGCTTTATCTCAGGAGCTCAAGACCAGCTTGGGCAACATGGAGAGACCCGTCAGTATAAAAATTAGCCAGGCATGGTGATGGATGCCTCTGTTCCCAGCTACTCGGGAAGCTGAGGTGGGAGGATTACTTGAGCCCAGCAGTTTGAAGCTGCAGTGGATTGTGATTGCATTACTGCACTCCAGCCTGGGCGACAGAGCAAGACCCTGTCTCAAAAACAAAACAAAACAAAACAAAAACCTCAAAGAAACAAGCAAAAATCTGATAAACTCTTGACTGCTACTGTTTGCCCACATGGAACTCGTAATATTATCAAGGTCTCCTGAAACTAATGTGTTACGGTTGGATGTCTCCAGTTTGGAGTTGATCTTCATTTTCTTCTGAAGGGATCTGTTTAATGTCAGAGGGATAGAGTATCTGGCCTGCAGAATGCCATGCCCACTCATACATAGCAAAAGTTAAACCCAGTGGAAGATCCCATCATAAATATGAAGAGAGACCTTTTCCAACGAAAGTTAACCGTGCTGTTAAAACTGTATGTCTCCTTTTCCTCATTCCCATCTCCATGCCTTCCCTGAGAGCAGAGGTTTTCAAGCAGGGGAGATTTTGCCTCCTTCAGGGGTCTTTTGACAATTTCTAAAGACATACTTGGTTGTCACAACTGAGGGGTTGTGCCATTGGCATCTAGCAAGAATCCTGCTAAACATGCTACATATCCAGAGCAGCACTCTAGAACAGAGTTATCTGGCCCAAAATGTTAATATGTTGTGGGACTTGTCCTGTGCACTGTGGGATGTTTAGCCATATCCCTGGCCTCTACTCAGTAGACGCCAGTGTCGCCCACCACTCTTCACCCTACAAGTCTACACGTCATGACAGCCGGGAATTTCTCCGGACATTGCCAAATGTCCCCTGAGGGGCAAAATCACCCTTGGTTGAGACCTCTTGTGCCCTTAGAGGAAACCACTCTGTGAACTTTATTTTTGTAATTTCTTATTTTTTACATAGAATGTGTTTACATTTATACATGACCCAATTAATTGCCAGAGTACTCACCATTATTGTGACTTTGCTTTCCTGCAAAGGTACCTGAAAAGTGAAATTTAGCTAGTTTATAAATGCTGGGGTGAAGAGTGTTCTAGGCAGAGGAAACAATTTTCGGAGGCCAGTGTGATGGAAGTATTGCAGACAGGTAGGGAGAACAATGTTGTTGAGGAGATAGGCAGGTTCCAGCCAGTCCATGCAGGGTCTTCAAGGTGGTTGGAACCAGTTTAGAGTTATTCTAAGGAGAATTAGAATCCATTGATGGGTTTTAAGTTGGGGAGTGATACTTGAACTATGTTTTTATTTATATTTATTTATTATTTCGTTTTTGAGATGCAGTGTTGCTCTGTAGCCAGGCTGGAGGGCAGTGGTGCGATCTTGGCTCACTGCAACCTCCACCTCCTAGATTTAAGCGATTCTTCTGTCTCTGCCTCTGCCTCCTTAGTAGCTGGGACTACAGGCGCACGCTAAACACCCAGCTCATTTTTGTATTTATTTATTTATTTATTTTGAGATAGCATCTCCCCTGTCTTCCAGGCTGGAGTGCAGTGGCGTGATCTCGGCTCACTGCAACATCTGCCTCCCTGGTTCAAGCAATTCCCCTGCCTCAGCCTCCCGAATAGCTGGGATTACAGGCACACACCACCACGCCTGGCTAATTTTTTGTATTTTTAGTAGAGACGGGGTTTCACCATGTTGGCCAGACAGGTCAAGAACTCCTGACCTCAGGCAGTCCCCCTGCTTCGGCCTCCCAAAGTGCTGGGGTTATAAGCATGAGCCCCTGCGCCCGGCCTAATTTTTGTATTTTTAGTAGAGATGGGGCTTCACCATGTTGGCCAGGATGTTCTCAATCTCTTGACCTTGTGATCTGTCCTCCTCGTTCTCCCAAAATGCTGAGATTACAGACATGAGCCAGTGCACCTGGCTGAATTATGCTTTTAAAAGATCACTACTCATTTCAGTTGGGTTTTGTTGAATAAAACCCCCAAAATCACAGTGGCTGTAGTGGCCAAAGGTCAACTTTTCTCTCTCATGTAAAGAAATTCATGGGTATGTAATTCATGATTGGTGTGATAGCATCACTATTGTTGGTGATCTAGGGCTCCTTTTGTCTTCTTACTCTCTTATCCTCAGGATAGGTCTTCCATGATCCACCTAGAACTGCTATAATCACATCCATATTCCAGGCAGAAGATAGAGGAAGGGAAGAGAGATGAGAGAGGTGTACCTTCCCACCAAGTCAGCTTCCTTTATGTACACAACACTTCCATTTAAATCTTACTGGCCACATTTTAGTCACTTGTAACTGCTAAGGAGGCTGGGAAGGTTTGTCTTTTGGTTGGGTCTCTTTCCTCCCAGAATAGAATCAGAAGAAGGGAAGAATGGATAGGCGTTTAGCATTAAGTGCTACAGCCCTTCTGGCTCTGGTGTAGAGAGTTGTTTCCAGGGGTAAGAGTAAAAAGCAAATAAATGAGTTAGGGGGTCTACAAGAAAATGGTTGTGTGGACTAAGGTGAGAGCTATAACAATGGAAGGATGTGGGTAGGTATGAGACACATTTCTGGATAGGGTCCACAGAACTTGCTCATAGATTGGATGTGAGGAGTGAAGGAAAGAGAAGGACTGAACAGCTAGGTGGATGGTGGTGCCGTTTATGAATAAAATGGGGAAGACAGGGAAGAAGCAGGTTGGGGGGATTAGGAAGCCCCATTTTGGAGAAGCCTGTTGGACATCTGAGTAGAGGAATCAGGGGAGGCAGTTGAGTCTGGAGTCTCTGTATCACTTTTCCCATGTGTTGTCCCCCACTGCTCCTTAGTGTCCTAGCCACGCAAACCACTCATTGTTCTCCAACATGCCATCTTCTTTCTTGCCACCATGTCTTTGCACATACCGCCTTCTGTAGCCTGGGGTGCCTAGTCCCTGCCTTTACCCTTCACAAGCCACTCTTCTAGATCTCAACTCTGGTCTCAGGCTTCTCTGCTTTGGGAAAGCCTTTCTGGTACACCAGGCTGGAAGTACCTCCATGGCTTCTGCTGGAAGTGCTTCCAGCCTGGTGGACCTATACACTCATTAGTAGTTCCCACACTGCGGTGGATACGGTTGCTTGTGTACCTTGTCGCTGGACTATAAGCACCCTCAGAGCAAGGACTGCATCTTTTACCTTTAAATGCCAAAGTTCTCTGTCATGTCTCCTGGTACCTAGTAGTCTCTAAAATGTTTGTGGAGTGAACTTTTAGACAGACTCCCCTGTCTCAAGGATTCATCATCCGATTAGAGAAATAAGACTTTCAGGTCTTCTATTTAATGAATTAATTATTTTTGAGATGGGAATCTTGTTGTGTTACCCAGGGCTTCCTTCCTGGGCTGTAGCAATCCTGTTTCAGTATCTGGAATTACGGGCACAAGCCACCACACCCATCAAAAAAGCACAATTTTATTTATTTAGTTAGTTTTTGAGACAAAGTCTCACTCTGTTGCCCAGCCTGGAGTGCAATGGCATGATCTCGGCCCATAGCAACCTCTGCCTCCTGGATTGAAGCGATTGTCTGGCCTCAGTCTCCGATTAGGTGGGATTACAGGTGCCTGCCACCATGCCTGGCTGATTCTTGTATTTTTAGTAGAGACGGGTTTCGCTGTGTTGGTCAGGCTGGTCTCAAACTCCTGTCCTCAGGTGATTGACCTACCGAAGCCTCCCAAAGTGCTGGGATTACAGGCGTGAGCCTGGTGGCTGGCTAGGAGCTTCAGTCTTTAAGGAACAGGTCTCTGATAAACTAAAGGAGTGTTAGAGGTCGGCATTTTACATTCCTTCTAAACTTCTTTAGAGCCTTGTGGAGGAAAGGCTCTGTGGCATGGCACACATGGCCAGAAAGCCATTTATGCTTTTCCTTGAGGCAGTCTGAGTATAGGGGAAGTACGATGTGAATTATAATTTATCAGACTGGCAGCTTGTTGTCTGGCACATCTTAGTCCAAGCTCTGTGCCTGTAATGAGATTTCCATAACTTTCCCAGGTAGATCTGCCCTTTCTCCTGCATTTCTTGTGTGAACCTTCATAGAACCTTTGTATATGTTCTAATGTTTTTATCTTGTACTGTAAGCTCCTAGAGAGCAGGGACCAGATCTTATCTTATCTTGTCTCTGAAACAGGGCTCAGAATAAGAGCTCAGTAACTATTCATATGAAACAAAGAATGCTTGGAAGAAGCTTCCTTTTAGAAGTCCCAAGTCATGACCCCGAGCGGTGGCTCGTGCTTGTAATACCAACACTTTGGGAGGGAGAGGTGGGAGGACTGCTTGAGCCCAGGAGTTTGAAACCACTCTGGGCAACGTAGGGAGACCCATCTCTACAAAAAAAAAAAAAAATTTGTGGCCTGGTGGTACATTCTCATAGTCCCAGCTACTTGGGGGGCTGAAGTGGGAGGGTTGTTTAAGCTTGGGAGCTTGAGGCTGCAGTGAGCATGATTGTGCCACTGCACTTCGGCCTGAGTGGCAAGAGTGAGAGCCTGTCTCAAAAAAGAAGAAAAAAAGAAGTCCAACATCGCAAGATTCTTTTATCATTGCTTTAAAGAAAAATTGTGGTTAAAAAGCCTATCATAAAATTTACCATCTTAACCATTTTTAAGTGTATAGTTCAGTAGTGTTAACAGCATTTATACTGTTGTGAAGCAGATCTTCAGAACTTTTTCATCTTATAGAACTGAAACTCTGTATGTCATTGCTTTTTAATACAATTGTGTTTTTGTTTATTTCAGGTGGTGTTTCGTTCTACGTCAGCTATGGTTTACATATTTATTCAGATGAGCTGTGAAATGTGGGATTTTGATATTTATGGTACTGTTCTTATGTGCTGATTGTAACTGCTGTGGGGAGAATTTTCTGGAACTGCAAATGCTAATTCATGAATGCCCAGAGTCCCCCACATCATCTTCTAACAAACTTTGTCACTGTGGAATAATCATATTTCGAGTTAGATTATTCTCTTGTTCTGAATATACACTGCTTTTTTCAATAATCAAACCTTTTTTCAAACTTACATTTTACCTTGAAGCCACAGCCTCTTAGTAGTGAGGCAGATATTAAATTTGGCTTCAAAAAATAAATAAACTTGGCTTTATAGAAAGTTGAGAATGAAGCCGAGCACAGTGTCTCACGCCTGTAATCCCAGCACTCTGGGAGGCCAAGGTGGGAGGATTGCCTGAAATCAGGAGTTTGAGAGCAGTGTGGTCAATATGGTAAAACCCTGTCTCTACTAAAAATAGAAAAAATTAGCCGGGTGTGGTGGTGGGTGCCTGTAATCCCAGCTACTCTGGAGGCTGAGGCTGGAGAATCACTTGAACCCAGGAGGCGGAGGTTGCAGTGAGCCATGATTGCGCCACTATACTCCAGCCTGGGCAACAAGAGTGAAACTCCATCTCAAAAAAAGAAGAAGTTGAGAATGAAACCACTTTGTACATCTGGCTTTTATGATCTTGTTTTAAGATGTATAAAACAGGCCGGGTGCAGTGGCTCACACCTGTAATCCTAGCACTTTGGAAGGCCAAGACCGGGCAGATCACCTAAGGTCTGGAGTTCGAGACCAGCCTGGCCAATATGGCAAAGCCCCATCTCTACTAAACTTACAAAAATTAGCTGGGCATGGTGGCAGGTGCCTGTACTCCTAGCTTCTCGGGAGGTTGAGGCAGGAGAATGCTTGAACCCAGGAAGTGGAGGTTGTAAGTGAGCTGAGATCGCACCGCTGTACTCCAGCCTGGGTGACAGAGGGAGACTCCAT
>NW_016107573.1:954380-957240 GCF_001604975.1 Cebus imitator | reverse complement strand
AATAGAAATGCTGATCCTACAGTTCATGTGGAATTGCAAGGGATCCTGACTAGCCAAAACAATCTTTAAAAGGAGAACAAAGTTGGAAGACTCTTACTTCCTAATTTCAAAACTTAATAAAACCCACAATCATCAGAATAGTGTGATATTGGCATAAGGATAGATATATAGATCAATGGAATATAATTGAAACTAACCCGTACATCTATGGTCAGTTGATTTTAGACAAGGGCATCAAGTTCATTTAATGAGGGAAAGAATATTCTTTTCAACAAATTATTCTGGAACAACTGAATGTCCATGTGGAAAAGAATGAATTTGGACCCTTACCTCAGATCATATATGAAATGTAATGGAAATGAATCAAAGACTTAAAGATAAGTGCCATAATCGGCTGGGGGCTCACGCCTGTAATCCTAGCACTTTGGGAGGCTGAGGTGAGCAGATTAGTTGAGGTCAGATCAGGAGTTTGAGACCAGCCTGGCCAGCATGATGAAACCTTGTCTCTACTAAAAATACAAAAATTAGCTGGGCATGGTGGTGGGTGCCTATAATCCCCTTAGGAAGCTGAGACAGGAGAATGGCTTGAACCTGGGTGGCGGAGGTTGCAGTGAGCCAAGATTATGCCACTACACTCCAGCCTGGGAAACAGAGTAAGGCTCCATTTAAAAAAACAAAAAAAAGAAAAAGCTAAAATTATAAAACTGAACCAGGTGTGTGGTGGCTCATGGGAGGCCAAGGTGAGTGGATTGCTTGAGCCCAGGAATTTTAGACCAGACCCAGCAATATGGCAAATATTCTCTCCACAAAATATATAAAAATTTAGCTGGGTGCAGTGGCCAAAAAAAAAAAAAGAATTTTCTGTTTCCTTATTTTAAATAAAATAAAACTTTTTTAAAACAAGGAAACTCCAGCCTGTCTGGAGTGCAGTGGTGCAATCTCAGTTCACTACAACCTTTGACTCCCTGCTTCAAGCAATTCTTCTGCCTCAACCTGCTGAGTAGCAGGGATTACAGGTGCCCACTACTACACTCAGCTAATTTTTTTGCATTTTTACTAGAGACAGGGTTTTAACATGTTGGCCAGGCTGGTCTCGAATTCTTGACCTCAGGCAATCTGCCTGCTTTGGCCTCCCGAAGCACTGAGATTACAGGCATGAGCCACCACACCCAGACTAAAAAGTTTTATAATTTTTATTTATTATTAATTAATTATAGAAATGGAGTTTCACCACGTTGGCCAGGCTGGTCTCAAACTCCTGACCTCAGGTGATCTGCCTCGGCTTCCCAAAGTGCTAGGATTACAGGCGTGAGCCAACGTGCCCAGCCTTTTTTTTTTTTTTTTTTTTTTTTTGAGACAGGGTCTCACCATCACCCAGGCTAGAGTGCAATGGAGCGACCATAGCTCACTGCAGCTTTGACTTCCTGGGCTCCAATGATCTTCCTGTCTTAGCCTGAGTAGCTGGGACTACAGGTGTTTGCTACCACACCTGGCTAATTTTTAAAAATTTTTTGTAGAGATGGAATTTTGCCAGGTTGTCCAGGTTGGTTTCAAACTCCTGAGCTCAAGCAGTCACCCACCTTGGCCTCCCAAATTGCTAGGATTACAGATGGAACCACCACGCCTGGCCAGGAAATTCATATGATCTTGAATTTGGCAGTGGTTTCTTAGATATAACACCAAAAGCACAACATCCAAAGTAAAAGCCGATGAATCCGACCTCGAAATTAAAAACCTCTGTGCATCACTTTTTTAATGCAAAAAGTGAAGGGGCCAGACATATTGGCTCACACCTTTAATCCCAGCCCTTTGGGAGGCTGGAGGTGGGAGAATCGCGTGAAGCCAAAAGTTCAAGAGTAGCCCAGGCAATGAAATGAAACCCTGTCTCTACAAAAATAAAAATAGAAAAAATATAGCTGGATATATTGGCAAATGCCTGTAGTCCCAATTACTCAAGAGCCTGAGGCTAGAGGATCCCCTGAGCACAGAAATTTGAGGTTACAGTATAATTGTATCACTGCACTTCTACCTGGGTGACAGGACAGTGAGACCTTGTCTCTTAAGCAACAAAACAAACAAAAAGAAATCCTACAGAATGGGAGAAAATATTTGCAAATTATCTTCTGATAAAAGTCTCTTATCCAGAAAATATGTAGAATTTCTCTAACTCAAGAACGAAAAGAAAAAACCCTAGTTCACAAATGGGCAAAGGCTGCCCCATTCTCCGTGATGTGATTATTTCACATTACATGCCTGTATCAAAACATCTTATGTACTCCATGGTTAGAAACACCTAGTATGTACCCATAAAAATTAAAAAATAATTAAAATAATTAAATAAAAAAATGAAAGCAAATGGGCAAAGGACTTGAATAGACTTTTTTTCTTAAATTTTACTTTAAGTTCTGGGGTACATGTGTGTTTCTTTAAAGAATATATATAAATGGCCAACAAGTACGTGAAAAGTTGCTCAAGATCATTAGTCTTGAGGAAAAATGCAAACTAATACCACAGTGAAATGCCACTTCACACCCATTAGGATGACTGTATTTTTTATTTTTATTTTATTTTATTTTATTTTATTTTTTAAGACAGGGTTTCACCATGTTGGTCAGGCTGGTCTTGAACTCCCTACCTCAGGTGATCCACCCACCTTGGCCTCCAAAGTGCTTGGATTACAGGCGTGAGCCACCACGCCCGGCCCTGTATTTTTTTTTATTTTTGAGACAGGGTCTTGCCATGTTGCCCAGGCTAGAGTGCAGTGGCACAATCATAGCTCACTGTAGCCTTTAGCATCTGGGTTCAAGCCATCCTCCCTCTTCACCCTCCTGGGTAGCTAGGACTGCAGGCATGTGCCATT
>NW_016107573.1:947151-952687 GCF_001604975.1 Cebus imitator | reverse complement strand
TAGCTTGCTTTTTTTTTTTTTTTGTTAAATTAGGAGACAGGGTCTTGCTATGCTGCTCAGGCTGGCGTTGAACTCCTGGGCTCTAGTGATCCTCTCACTTCATCCTCCTCAGTAGTTGGGACTACAGGCGCAGGCCACCATACCTGGCTGATAAGCTTTTTGATATCCAAGAGTTAGGCTCTGAGGCTCCATTTCTTTAACTGCAAAATGGAGATAATACTAGTTCCTCTTTCCGCACCATTTATGGGTTGAGACACTCATGCCCACATCAGCCCATTGTGAAGCGTTTTTCCTGTGTATCACTTGCACTAAAATTAGATCAGGGTGCTGAGTTTGGAGATCTTGGAGTCCAGTGAATTAACTGGTTGTCCGTGAAGGTCTGTTGTTTTCTGGCACTCTGCTCTTGGTACTGTGGCTTGTATTTAGGAATTTCTGTTCACTTGAGGTACATCCATGAAAGAATATAAGGTGGCATATAATGTGCCTTATATTATGTGCCTTATATAGTGAGTGTTGAATTCTGTAGTCATTAAGTGTACTTGGGATAAAGATGGGGTTGGTCAGTATAGGTTGTTGTCTTGAAAGACCCAGGAAGAACTGAAACTGAGCTTACAAGCTCACTGGTGCAAGCCACTTTTCATGTTCATCCATAAACACCCTGCTTCCGGGCTGTTTTTCTCCAGACTCCATGGAGATGTTTATTTCATTAGTCCTCATCCCTGTCCAAAGGGAGTTCTTTGCCTTGGCTTATACCACTGAGTCTGGAGCAAACCACCACCCCCATCCTATAGCAGTGGTAGGGTGTGGGAATGTCTTTGATTCTTAAATTCATCACCATGGGTGCTGTTCTCATTCCCTAAACCAGAGTTGTGCAGAATTTAAAAAACACTGTAGGCTGGGCATTGTGGCTTATGCCTGTAATCCCAGCACTTTTGCCAAGGCACGTGGATCACTTGAGCCCAGCCTGGGCAATATGGTGAAACCCTATCTCTCCTTTTCTTTTTTGTTTTCTTTTTTTCTGAGATGGAGTCTTGCTCTGTCATCCAGGCTAGAGTGCAGTGGCACAGTCTTGGCTCACTGCAGTCTCCACCTCCCAGGTTCAAGTGATTCTTCTGCCTCAGCCTCCGAAATAGCTGGGACTAAGGCATGTGCCACCATGCCTAGCTAATTTTTGTGTTTTTAGTGGAGGTGGGGTTTCGCCATGTTGGCCAGGCTGGTTTCAAACTCCTGACCTCAGGTGATCCACCCATTTCAGCCTCTCAAAGTGCTGGGAATACTGGCATAAGCCACCATACCTAGCTGAAACCCTATTTCTACAAAAAAATGCAAAAATTATCTGGGCCTGGTGACATGTGCCTGGTGACATGTGCCTGTGGTTTCAGGGTGCCCGTAGTCTCAGCTACCTGGGAACTGGGAAACGGGGACTATTACTACTGCTGATTTGCAGTTTTCCAATCACTTTCCACATTCCTGGCACTTAAGGTAACTTCCCCAAGGTTACATAGTGGTAAGTTTTAGGGCCAGGACTCCATTTACGTCTTCTGACTCCAAGCAGTGCTGTGTCCCCTGCACTGTGCAGCCTATAATTACATGAAGCTATTCAATACTGTGCACTGCTGCTGAACTGCCTAGGATTAAGAATACTGTATGCAGCTGAGCCTCACGCCTGTAATCCCAGCACTTTGGGAGGCCAAGGCAGGCTGATCACTTGAGGCCAGGAGTTCGAGATCAGACTGGCCAACATGGTGAAACCCTGTCTCTACTGAAAATACAAAAATTAGCCTGGCATGGTGGTGCACACTATAATCCCAGCTACTCTGGAGGCTGAGGGAGGAGAATTGCTTAAACCTAGGAGGTGGAGGCTGCAGTGAGCTGAGATCATAACACTGCACTCCAGCCTGGACAACTGAGGAAGACCCTGCCTCAAAAAAAAAAAAAAAAAAGAAAAGAATATTATGTGCCTGCAGGCTGCTTCATAGTGAAGTAAATCAAACAAATTTCAACCCTGTTTTTCTCTGTTCATGCTTAGGAGAAGAACTGTAGTCATGAAGTGACAGTGGTCCTGTTTTCTAGAACTTTCTATGATGCAAAATCTGTTGGTGAGTGACTCTTTCTCTCCTACAATTGTTATTTTGTTACGCTTCCCGCATCCACACCGCAACCATTTTCTTTCATTTTGTTTTCTTATTGTACTTTTCTGCCATTCCCATCTTTTCTGTTATGAGGACAGGGTAAAAGGGAAAGTAGCACAGTCAATTAGTGGATGCAAGGGGGCTGTGGGCCGTGATTCATCCTAAATCCAACTTAATAGATAGACAGTTGGCTGGGCACAGTGGCTCACACCTGTAATCCCAGAACTTTGGGAGACTGAGGTGGGCAGATAACCTGAGGTCAGGAGTTGAAGATCAGCCTGGCCAACGTGGTACAACCCCGTCTCTACTAAAAATACAAAAATTATCTGGGTGTAGTGGCATGTGTCTGTAGTCCCAGCTACCTGGGAGGCTGAGGCAGGAGAATCATTTGAACTCAGGGAGCAGCAGTTGCAGTGAGCTAAGATCTGTCTCACCACTGCACTGCAGCCTGGGTGACAGTGCCAGACCTTGTCTTGAAAAAAAAAAAAAAAAAAAAAAAGATAAACAGTTATCTTTATTTTTTTGTGATGTAAATCTTTAATCGAGAAGAGGAAGCTGAAAAAACTGAATTTTTCTTCTCAACCTGAACTACATACTCCATTTTCTCTATTTCAGATGAATTTCCTGAAATAAACCGAGCCTCAATTCGACAGGATCACAAAGGGAGATTCTATGAAGACTTTTACAAGTGTGTTTGGGTGCTTTGCTATACCTTTTATTTATTTATTGGTTGTTTCTTTCCTAACTTGAAAAAAAGTCAGGCTGGGTGCGGTGGCTCACGCCTGTAATCCCAGCATTTTGGGAGGCTGAGGCAGGCAGAGGTCAGGAGTTTGAGACCAGCCTGACCAACATGGAGAAACCCCGTCTCTACTAAAAATACAAAATTAGCTGGATGTGGTGGCACATGCTTGTAATGTCAGCTACTCGGGAGGCTGAGGCAGGAGAATAGCTTGAACCCAGGAGGCAGTTGTTGTGGTGAGCTGAGATCGAGCCATTGTACTCTAGCCTAGGCAACAAGAGTGAAACTCCATCTCAAGAAGAAAAAACAAAAACAAAAAAATCATTCTGGGCAACATGGCAAAGTCCCGTCTCTACCAAAAATGCAAAAAATTAGCAGCCTGTGGTCCCAGCTATTTGGGAGGCTGAGGGTAGGAGGATCACTTGAGCCTGGGAGATGGAGGTTGCAGTAAGCTGAGATCACACCACTGCACACCAACCTGGGTAAGAGTGAGACCCTGTCTCCAAAAAAAATAATAATAATAAATAAACCTTTTAATTTTGAAATAATTTTAGATTTACAGAGAAGCTTCAAAGATAGCAGAGTTCCTGTATATTCTTTGCTCTGTTTCCTCTAACGTTAACATTTCATAACCAAGTTACGTTTGTCAAAACTAGGTTAACATTGGTACATTGCTATTAAGTAAATTTAGACATTTTTCAGATTTTGGCACTCGTATACTTGCTGTCTGCAATCCAAGATACCACATTGCATGTAGACTGTCTAAATGTTTTATTGTTAAAGATTTTGATATGCAGAAAAGAAGAGCAAATAATATAATGAGCCCATATACCCAATACCTGAAGTTAAATTATTATTTTGCCATATTTGATTCATCTGGATTTTTCAGTTCCACTGACTAATTATCAATATAACATTTTATCCCTATACATATTCAAAAATGGCATTTTTATATCTGACTATTGTATCATTTTCATGTTTAACATTATTATTATTATTATTATTTTTAGACACAGTTTCACTCTGTCCCCCAGGCTGGAATGCAGTGGTGCAATCTTAGCTCACTGCGAACTCCACCTCCCAGGTTCAAGTGACTCTCGTGTCTCAGTCTCCTGAGTAGCTGGGACTACAGGTGCCCGCCACCATGCCTGGCTAACTTTTTGGTATTTTTAGTAGAGACGGGGTTTTGCCTTGTTGGCCCGGCTGGTCTCAAACTCCTGACCTCAGGTGATAGGCCCACCTTGGCCTCCCAAAGTGCTGGGATTACAGGCAGGAGCCACCATGCCTGGCCGACACCGCTACCTTATTTAGATGATTATCAGATAGTAATAGTTATCGTTTTTTCAGGACTTATCATGAATGGGGTACTCTTTTAAGCACTTTACATGACTTGATTTATTTAAATATTATAGCATTCCTGTGGGATATATACTGTTACCCATTTTACGTATGTGGAAACTTGGACACAGAGTTTCGGTAACTTATTCAAAGTCCACAAAACATTGAGTGGTGGAACATAGGCCTGACACAGTCAATCTAGTTCAGAGTCTCTGCTTTTTGACCACTGTATTCCTCAGCCTCATACTGATTATACTTTATTTATTTTTAATTTTTTTTTTTTTTAGAGGTGGGGTCTCCATGTTGGCCAGGCTGGTCTTGAACACTTGACCTCAGGTGATCCGCCCACCTTGGCCTCCCAAAGTGCTGGGATTATAGGCGTGAGCCACCGCACCCGGCCCTGATTGTACTTTAAATTATTTGTTGATCTTCTGTTGGATCCTGTACCACTTGGTGAATTTTATGAAAGTGATGTCGGGCGCGGTGGCTCACACCTGTAATCCCAGCACTTTGGGAGGCCGAGGCGGGTGGATCACGAGGTCAAGAGATCGAGACCATACTGGTCAACATGGTGAAACCCCGTCTCTACTGAAAATACGAAAAATTAGCTGGGCATGGTGGTGCGTGCCTGTAACCCCAGCTACTCCAGAGGCTGAGGCAGGAGAATTGCCTGAACCCAGGAGGCGGAGGTTGCGGTGAGCCGAGATCGCGCCATTGCACTCCAGCATGGGTAACAAGAGCGAAACTCCCTCTCCAAAAAAAAAAAAGTGATGGGCGATTGTCTGTATTGACACCTCCACACATCCCATTATGCAGATGAATTCTGCATACCTCTAACTCAGTGAATTAGTCCGCCTGCCTGGACCTCCCAAAATGCTGGGGTTATAACCATGACCCACTGCACCTGGCTGATGAGGTTCTCTTTTTACATGTTTTAAACTTTTATTTTCTACTTTTTGTATCACAAATCCTAATCCATGTTAAACACAACTACTTCCAGTATCATTTTTTATTTCTACATAGAAATTACATTGGGTTACTATTGTTGAAAACTAAGGTGACTTTCAGCTTTTTGCTATTCTCAATAGTATCACCAGTGAACATTCTTACAGATAAGTTTTTAAGCATATCCTTAGTTTTTAGGATAAATTACCAGAAATGGAGCTATTGGGTCAAAGAACTGTTTTTTTGTTGTTGTTGTTTTATCTTTTTTTTGTTGTTTTATTTTTCTGATTTTGATAGTCTATTTTTTAAATGCTTTCTATTTTTTACAGCCCATGTACCCTCCAAAACCATTAAAGTAGAATATTCTGTTTTTCTAGTAGCT
>NW_016107573.1:942734-945618 GCF_001604975.1 Cebus imitator | reverse complement strand
AGATCGCGCCATTGCACTCCAGCCTGGGTAACAAGAGTGAAACTCCGTCTAAAAAAAAAAAGAAGGCGAAGGGGAAGCAAGGAACATCTTACCATGATGAAGCATGGTAAGAGTGAGTGCAGGGGAAACTGCAGCTTTTAAACCATCGTATCTCATGAGAACTCCCTCATTTTCACAAGAACAGCATGGGGGAAACTGCTCCATTATCCAGTTACCTCCCACCGGGTTCCTTCCTTGACACATGGGGATTACAATTTGAGATGAGATTTGGGAAGGGACACAGAGCCAAACTGTATCAGCTGCTTTTAATATCCATTTTATGATAATACTCTTTTCAGAGTAGTGGTACAGAATGAGAGAAGAGAAGAATGGACTTCACTTCTTGTGACCATTAAAAAACTCTTCATCCAGTATCCGGTATTGGTGCGACTGGAACAGGCAGGTACTGCATTCATGTAATAGAAGGTGCGGTGGGGAAAGGAAGTGTAGGAGAGGTCTGGGAAACAGAGAAGAGATTTGTGCGGTTTCCCATTGCCGTGTGTAGTTTCTGTTTCTGGTCAGGTTTCTTTTTCCAGTTGGATCCAACTGTACATTTCATATACAGTAAGTTCAACAGTGTCCCTAATATAGGGAGTGGGGCCTTGTGAAGCCAGATGTGTTCCACTTTTTTTTTTTAGACAGAGTCTCACTCTGTTACCCAGGCTGGAGTGGAGTGGAACAATCATACTGTAACATTAAATCCCTGGGGCTCAAACAGTCCTCCTGCCTTAGCCTCCTGAGTAGCTAGGATGACAGCCATGCACTACCATGCCCAGATAATTTTTTAATTTTTTGTAGAGACGGGGTCTCGCCGTGTTGACCATGCTGGTCTCAAACTCTTTGTCTTAAGTGATCCTCCCACCTCTGCCTCCCAAAGTTCTGGGTTTATAGGTGGGAGCCACTATGCTTAGCCACCACTTATTTAAGAGTTCATCTTTTAGCTGAGCATGGTGGCTCTCTCCTGTAATCCCAGCACTTTGGGAGGCCGAGGCAGGTGGATCACGATGCCAAGAGATCAAGATCATCCTGGCCAACATGGTGAAACCCCATCTCTACTAAAAATACAACAAAAAAAAATTAGCTAGGTATGGTGGCGCATGCCTGTTGTCCTAGCTACTCGGGAGGCTGAGGCAGGAGAATCCCTTGAACCCAGGAGGTGGAGGTTGCAGTGAGCCGAGATCGTGCCACTGCACTCCTGCTTGGCAACAGAGTGAGACTCCGTCTCAAAAAAAAAAAAAAAAAAGTTCATCTTTCATGAGATGTTTTTCTTTCTTTTGTATCTTTTGCTTCAGAGGGCTTTCCTCAAGGAGACAATTCTACCTCAGCACAAGGAAACTACCTGGAGGCCATCAATCTGTCATTCAATGGTGAGTAAGGATGCCAACCAGTGAGCTGGCATCTCACTTTCTACATGGCTATGTTACTAGAAAGGTGTTCTGATCCAAACCCGACGAGAAGGCTCTTGGATCTTATAGAAGAATCTGGGGTGAGTCCACAGGTAAAATGAAGGCAAGGTAATTAAGAAAATAAAGGAATAAAAGAATGGCTACTCCATAGACAGAGCAGGGCATTCCCGAAAGCAAGAGGAGGAACATGTCCACCTTAGGTACAATGGTTGTTTATAACAAAGCAAAATAGTCATGGGGGAGAGGTGCTCTACTGCAAGGGCTCGTGACAAAGGATTATTCATCTTTATGTAACTGCTGTCTTTCTCAAGAATCTATATTATTATCTTCAAAGCAAAACTTGTTTTTTTTTTGAAACGGAGTCTTGCTCTGTCGCTAGGCTGGAGTGCAGTGATGTGATCTTGGCTCACTGCAACCTCTGACTCCCTGGTTCAAGGGATTCTCTTGCCTCAGCCTCCGGAGTAGTTGGGGTTACAGGCACATGGCACCACACGTGGCTAATTTTTGTATTTTTAGTAGAGATGGGGTCTCACCATGTTGGCCAAGCTGGTCTCAAACTCCTGACCTCATGTGATCTGTCCTCCTCGGCTTCCCAAAGTGCTGGGATTACAGGCGTGAGTCACCGCGCCTGGTTGCAAAATTTACTCTTAAACTAAGAATGTTATTAAGATGTTGGGATATCAGGACATTTCCTGGATCTGAAAAGCTCTGAGTCTTTTGGGTAAACATTATTAACCTGTTCCCTTAACCATAAACATCTTACGACTAAGAATGCCTAACCTCCTGGAAATGCAGCCTAGCAGGCCTGAGCCTCATTTTACCCAGCCCCTATTCAAGATGGAGTTGTTCTGGTTTGAAGGCCTCTGACAGCTATGCATGTCTCTCTATGATGCCTGCAGACCCAGACCTAGGTGTTGATGCCCCTACCTACTTATCCCCAAAATTAATTCAAAGCAGTAGCTTCTCATTGGTTGGTTGTAATGACCAACATTTAGATCTTGGGTTTTCCGTTGGGCAGTTTAATTTGGTAGTCTCATCTGCTTCTCATGGTCAGGAACTGAAAGGATCCTCCCTAGGCTCTTTGACTTACTTGAACTGTGTTATTATTTTCCACCCCATCTTCAATTGCTTCTTGGTAATATTTTAAAAATCTACTTAAAAGTAAAAATAAAAATTAAAGATTAAAAAAAAAATCTATTAAAGAAAATTACAAACGTGGCCTGGTGCAGCACTTTGGGAGCTGGAGGCAGGCCAATCACTTGAGGTCAGGAGTTTGAGACCAGCCTGGGCAACATGGTGGAACCCTGTCTACTGAAAATACAAAAATTAGCCAGCATGGTGGCACACACCTGTAATCTTAGCTACTTGGGAGGATAATTACTTGAACCTGGGAGGTGGAGGTTGTGGTGAGCAGAGATCACACCACTGTACTCCAGTCT
>NW_016107573.1:940960-942208 GCF_001604975.1 Cebus imitator | reverse complement strand
GGTTGGATCACGAGGTCAAGAGATTGAGACCATCCTGGCCAACATGGTGAAACCCATCTCTACTAAAAATACAAAAATCAGCTGTGCATGGTGGTGCGTGCCTGTAATCCCAGCTACTCAGGAAGCTGAGGCAGAATTGCTTGAACCTGGGAGGTGGAGGTTGGAGTGAGCCGAGATTGCCCCATTGCGCTCCAGCCTGGGCAACAAGAGCAAAACTCTGTTTCAAAAATAAATAGATGAATAGGCCAGCTGTGGGAAGAGACATGCAGGGAAATCACTTAAACCTGGGAGGCAGAGGTTGCAGTGAGCTGAGATCGCACCACTACATTCCAGCCTAGGCGATGGGATGAGACTGTTTCAATCAATCAATCAATTTAATTATGTTACTAGAATTCAAATATGGAGAGGTGTATCAAGTAAAAAAGGATATCCTTCTCTTGCCCCCCAGTGTCAGTCCTCTTTTAAGAGGAGCCATTGTTAGTAGTATGGTATGATTTCTTCCAAATGTTTATCCTAGCATTTATGTGATAGCTGAAATATATTGTTTACAAATAACAAAAATGTACTGAGTTAAACAAAAAGGGAAATTTACTGTAAGAATACAGAGGCTTAAATGGAGCAGCCAGGAAAGGTTCAAACACTATGTTAAAGAACCTTATTGGCTCTGGGAACCATAGCCGCAGGAATTCTGAGAGCTATGTTTAGCTTCCAGCAAACCTGTCTCTGCTCTGTGTTCAGAATTCACATTCATGGTAGAGAGAGGCTGAGCTGCCCAGCTCCAGTGTCCATCTGCCCCTGGCCAGAGGTGGAAGTAATGATGTGCCTTCATGTCACTGTGTAGATCACCTTCCCACATGTCTGTACTGAGGTGCTGGGGAATTCTAGAGCATGATATCTTCTATTAGTAAATCTTCTTGGCTTATTTGAATATCACTGATTTTTCATAGTACAAATCATAGAGGCTAGAAATAAAAAGCGACATGCCAGATTTACAAAGTCATCCCAAGATTTTGGTCTACTCTCTTAAATAGTGTCTTAAATTAATACTGTCTAATATAATCTAATTGTATAATTAATATATAAATATTAAAATAAGGCCGGGCACGGTGGCTCATGCCTGTAATCCCAGCACTTTGGGAAGCCGAGGCGGGTGGATCATGAGGTCAAGAGATCGAGACCATCCTGGTCAACATGGTGAAACCCCGTCTCTACTAAAAATACAAAAAATTAGCTGGGCATGGTGGCACG
>NW_016107573.1:938640-939775 GCF_001604975.1 Cebus imitator | reverse complement strand
TTTTTTTGAGACAGGGTCTTGCTCTGTTGCCCAGGCTGGAGTGCAGTGGCACAATCTCAGCTCACTGCAACCTCTGCCTCCTGGGCTCTAGCAATTTTTCCACCTCAGCCTTCCAAGTAGCTGGGATTGCAGGTGCACACCATCATGCCTGGCTAAGTTTTGCATTTTTTGTTAGAGATGGGGTTTCACCATGTTAGCCAGGCTGGTCTCAAACTTCTGATTTCAAGTGATCCACCTGCCTCGGCCTCCCAAAGTGCTGGGATTACAGGCCTGAGCCACCATGCCCAGCCCTAACAGTATGAAATCTGAGCATTTAAGGCTGCACAGGGCAAGTATTAGGCATCAGTGAGGAGGGGTATTAACAAAGATGACAGTGACTTATTCCTGTGGTCAAGTAGCTCTTAATATAGAAGAGGAAAGACAGATGTGTATATATATTTAACTAGAATGTGGCAGTTGCTATGGATAGAAATGCTCTGAGATAATTCAATAAAGATATGTTTTAAAAAAATGCTCTGAGAGTGCAGAGATGCTTGCCTATAACTGGTTTCTGAAAAACTGTAACATCATTATTGTGGAATTTTTGTTTTATTTCAAGTGTTTGATAAGCACTACATCAACCGAAATTTTGACCGAACGGGGCAGATGTCAGTGGTTATCACGCCTGGGGTGGGTGTCTTTGAAGTGGACCGCCTACTCATGATCTTGACCAAGCAGCGGATGATAGATAATGGTAATGCTCCCTGGTTTGTGCTCTGTCTCCACATGTTCCTAGCCTGATTTAACGTTAGAACTCTGAGCTTCACTGGCTTCTTAGAGTGTGAGGAGTTCTAAGTAGTGTTCTGTGTGTCACAACATCTGTGGATGTCAATAGGTGTCAGGTGGTCAAATCAGTTTGAGAAGTGCTGGGTTATGCAAAGATAAGCCGGTTTCATAATTATAGGTCTTCTTCAGTTTTTAATATATTAATGTAGGTTGTTTTTCTCTAAAGGGTGTATCAGGGTGCTCTGAGCTCTCCAAACATATTTGGCACTAGAGAAGCCTTCCTCGAGGGAATGTTTCATGGGACCCGTATGCTGTCAGCCCATTTTGGGATACACTATCAGATAATCTAGTCCAGTCCTCTCTCCATGAT
>NW_016107573.1:933782-938020 GCF_001604975.1 Cebus imitator | reverse complement strand
CCTCTGCCTCCCGGGTTCAAGTGATTCTCCTGCCTTAGCCTCCTGAGTAGCTGAGATTATAGGCAGGCATCGCCATGCCCAGCTAATTTTCTATTTTTAATAGAGATGGCATTTCTTCATGTTGGTCAGGCTGGTCATGAGTTCCTGACCTGAAATGATCCACCTGCCATGGCCTCCCAAAGTGCTGAGATTACAGGTGTAAGCCACCACACCCAGCCTTTTTTTTGAATTTTTAGTAGAGATGGGGTTTCACCGTGTTAGCCAGGCTGGTCTTGAACTCACAACCTCAGGTGATCCACCCACCTCTGCCTCCCAGAGTGCTGGGATTACAGGCATGAGCCACTGTGCCCAGTCTGTTTTACTTTTTACTGAGATATTATAAAAGTTACTATTCCTTTCTGGCCTTAAAATTTTAGAGATGGAAGCTTGGTTGTCATTTTTTTAAACAAATCATGTCCTTTAGGACAGTCAAAGGCTAATTGTCAAGCACTAAATAGTGCCAGGTTAGGAAGGGACTTGAAAAAGAGGAAACAGACAAAATGCATGTATTTACTTCTCTGCTGCATAGGCAGTACTGTGAGGTTATAAATCATACAATGATAAGTCAGCTTTGCCTAATGCCCAGTTAAATAACATGATTTATAGATAGGGATGCTTATTTCTGCCATTCTGCCCCTGCAACTCTTTTTGTCCTTTCTTTTTTTTTAGGAATTGGCGTCGACTTGGTGTGCATGGGAGAGCAACCATTACATGCTGTCCCATTGTTCAAGGTAACCGGATTTTGGATTTGCTTGCTAAAGGTCAGTTTGATTATAGTTAGAAAGAGAAAAAATTCAGGGGCTGTGGCTCGTGCTTGTAGTCCCACTTACTCAAGAGGCTGAAGTGGGACGATCCCTTGAGCCCAGGAGTTTGAGTATAGTTTGTTATGACCATGCTTATGAATAACCACTGCACTCCAGCCTGGGCAGCAAAGCAAGACTCCATCTCTAATAAAAACCTGAAAAATGCCCGGGCACAGTGGCTCACTGCTTGTAATCCCAGCATGTTGGGAGGCTGAGGTGGGTAGATCACCTGAGGTCAGGAGTTCAAGACCAGCCTGGCCAACATGGCAAAACCCCACCTCTACTAAAAATACAAAAATTAGCCTGGCATGGTGGCGCATGCCTGTAATCCCAGCTACTAGTGGGGCTGAGGCAGGCGGATCACTTGAACCTGGGAAGTGGAGGTTGCGGTAAGCTGAAATCATGCCACTGCATTCCAGCCTGGGCAACAGAGCAAGACTCTGCCTCAAAAAACAAAAACAGAGAAGTTAGATCAGTTCCACATCCTACTTGTTTTGTAGCTTATCAGTGCTCTAACTTTTCACCTTGCAGCTCCATAATCGGAGTGCTCCCCGGGATTCTCGTCTGGGCGATGACTATAATATCCCTCACTGGATAAACCACAGGTGGGTGCGATCTCGATCAATAGTAGGTGATAAGAGTTTTGGACAGCTTCCTTGCCATTTTTCTTTAAATTTAAGTTCTTGTTACAGCACTAAACCTTTTGTCAAGCAAATGTGGAAACAAAGTTCTCACATTTGCTTAAAGCTCTCTGCACATAAAGCAGTAACAATATCGTAGGAACAGTCTATGATCAAAAAGAGTAAAAACAAAATTTGAAGGACTTACTTCCACTGCTGTTCCCAAGTCCTACTATTCCCAACTCTCACAGATTGTAGAAGACCAACATTTGTGCCTGACCTCAATTTTTGTTTTTTTAAGTTATCTCCTACTGAAAGGGAATTTTGTTTTTTTGAGACAAGGTCTTGCTCTGTTTCCCAGTCTGGTCTCAAACACAGCTCACTGAAGCCTTTACCTCCCAGGACAAAGTGATCCTCCCACCTCAGCCTCTCAAGTAGCTGGGTCCGTAGGTGTGCACACCAGGCCTGGCTAATTTAAAAAAAAAAATTGTAGAGATAGGCTCTTGCCATGTTGCCCAGGCTGGTCTCAAACTCCTGGGCTCAAGCAATCCTCCCACCTCAGCCTCCCAAAGTGTTGGGATTAGAGACATGAACCATTGTGCTGGGCCTCTGGTGAGGTCATTTTCATTTATTTATTTATTTATTTATTTATTTATTTTTGAGATGGGGTTTCACCATGTTGGCCAGGCAGGTCTCCAATTCCTGACCTCAGGTGATCTGCTTGCCTTGGCCTCCCAGAGTGCTGGGATTACAGGCATGAGCCACCATACCTGGCTTTCTTTCTCCATTTATTTATTTATTTTTACTTTTTTTGGAAGTCTTTTTTTTAAAAAGTGTCTCCTTTATACTGAGATACTGTTATAATCTTTCTCATCTTGTGTTTATGTTACCATTATTTTTAAAACTTGGTTAATGGTTCAAAAAACTTAGGTAAAATGCAAGTATTTTGAGTTTTTTTTTAAATTTGTTTCAGAGTAAATTCTTTTTTTTTGTCAGCCTCTAGTTTTGTTTCTTTGTTTTAGAGAGAGAGAGAGAGAGGTAGATGGTGGTCTTCCTATGTTGCCCAGGCTGGCCTCAAACTCCTGGCCTAGGCATGAACCACTGCTCCCTGCCTCTAATTATTTTTGATTTTGTAATCTTATAATGGTATTTGGAATCACTTGCTGATTAAAACAAAAAAAAGCTGTTTCATTATACAGTGTATTTCATGGTTTGTTTTGTTTTGTTCTGCTTTTTATTGAGACAGAGTCTCTGTCACCAGGCTGGAGTGCAGTGGTGAGATCTCAGCTCACTGCAACCTCCACCTCCCAGGTTCAAGTGATTCTCCTGCCTCAGCCTTCCGAGTACCTTGGACCACAGGCACGCATCACCATGCCCAGCTAATTTTTGTAGTTTTAGCAGAGACAGGTTTTCACCATGTTGGCCAGGATGGTCTCGATCTCTTGACCTCATGATCTGCCTGCCTTGGCCTCCCAAAGGGCTGGGATTACAGGTGTGAGCCACCCCACCCAGCTGTATTTCATGGTTTTAAGTTTAGTTCAGGAAATATGGTAAAAAGTAACTATAGCATACACAAAATTATATATTGTTTTGCAATTTCCTCAAATTTTACTTTATAGTAACTTAAAAGTCTCCTGAATTATTAGTTTATTACCCTAAATTGGATCTCTGATGCCAGTTCAGATAGAAGAGAGAATCATACTGCAGAGTCCAAGAACCGGGAGGGCCTAAGGCCTGCCTTTCACATTTCACTGTGAGTCTTGGTTACCTGAGCTACTCAAGGCATGAGTTGGGTGGCTGCTCGTAGGGGTTGTTGTTCTCCTCCTGTCAGCAGATCATCTTCAGAAGCAAGCAAAGTCTTCCTACTACTATAGTGAGGCCAGAGACCCTACAAAACATAATCAAATTGTCTTCAGAGAGAGCTTATTACCCCAAAGTTTTATTGGCTAATAATTTTTTTTTTAAGTGTTCCTTTTTTATTTTTATTTTTTATTGACATATCATAGTTGTACATATTTCTGGAGCACATGTGATATTTTGTTACATGTATACAATGTATAATAATCGAATAAAGGTAATTAGGATATCCATCACCTCAAACATTTTTCTTTTTGTTGTTGCTTTGTTTGAGAGAGGGTCTCACTCTGTCTCCCAGGCTGGAGTGCAGTGGCATGATCACTGCAGCCTCTACCTCCTGGGCTCAGACAATTCTCTCACCTCAGCCTCCCAAGTAGCTGAGACCACAGGTGTATGACACCACATCTGGCTAATTTTTTAAAACTATTTCTTGAGACAGGGTCTGTTTATTTTGCCCAGGCTGATCTTGAGTTCCTGGGCTCAAGTGATCCTCCAGCTTCCGCCTCCCAAGCGCTGGGATTACAGCTGTAAGCCACAGCAGCTAGTCAGCATTTATCTTTTCTTTGTGTTCAGAACATTACAATTCTTCTCTTCTAGTTATTCTGAAATATATAATAAATAACTGCTAACTGTAATTTCCTTATTCCACTATGAAATGCTAGAACTTATTCTTTCAATCTAACTGTATTTCTGTACCTATTAACCAACTTCTCTTCCCCCTCCCTATCCCTGCTTCCCTTTCCAGTCTCTGGTAATTACTGTTCTACTCTCTACCTCCATTAGATACACTCTTGTGTTTTTTAGCTCACACATCAGTGAGAACACACAATATTTGTTTTTCTGTGCCTGGCTTATTTCACTTAACTACCTCAAGTACTATCCATGTTGTTGCAAAAGACAGACTTTTTTTTTTTTTTTT
>NW_016107573.1:914252-931822 GCF_001604975.1 Cebus imitator | reverse complement strand
TCTTATTTCGTTGAGCAGTGGCTTGTAGTTCTCCTTGAAGAGGTCCTTTACGTTCCTTGTTAGTTGTATTCCTAGGTATTTTATTCTCTTTGTGGCAATTGTGAATGGAAGTTTGTTCTCGATTTGGCTCTCCTTAAGTCTGTTATTGGTGTATAGGAATGCATGTGATTTTTGCACATTAATTTTGTATCCTGAGACTTTGCTGAACTTGCTTATCAGTTTCAGGAGATTTGGGGCTGAGACGATGGGGTCTTCTAGATATACAATCATGTCGTCTGCAAATAGAGACAATTTGACTTCCTCCTTTCCTATTTGAATTCATAATTTTTTTTAAGCTTACCATCATCAGGTGGAATATGATTTTTTTATTGCCTAATAATTAAAATTGATCTAAAAAGTAAACTAATGTCAAATATCTAAGGGCTATAAAACTAGGATTTTTGGGCTGGGCGCAGTGGCTCAAGCCTGTAATCCCAGCACTTTGGGAGGCCGAGGCGGGTGGATCACGAGGCCAAGAGATTGAGACCATCCTGGTCAACATGGTGAAATCCCATCCCTACTGAAAATACAAAACATTAGCTGGGCATGGTGGCACGTGCCTGTAATCCCAGCTACTCAGGAGGTTGAGGCAGGAGAATTGCCTGAACCCAGGAGGTGGAGGTTGCGGTGAGCAGAGATTGCGCCATTGCATTCTAGCCTGGGTAACAAGAGTGAAACTACGTCTCAAAAAACAAAAAAACAAACTAGGATTTTTGGAATACCACTGGACATAACTGGAGTCTATCTTAGTGAGCCTATAGACCATCCAGGCACATTATATAGGTGAGGATATAGAGTTCCAGAGAGATTAAATGGCTGCCTAGCATTGAACAGCAAGTTCATGGCAAAGCTACAGCTGTTAGTTTATACTATTTGAGATCACAATATTAAACTGTTTTTGACCTACAAAAGTAACAATTTCAGGCTGGGCACAGTGGCTCATGCCTGTATTCCCAGCACTTTGGGAGGCTGAGGTGGGAGGAACACTTGAGGCCAGGAGTTTGAGACCATCCTGGTCAGCATAGCGAGACTCTGTCTCTACCTAAAAAAACCCAAAAAACAAAAAACATAATTAATGTTTCGTAGTGACATCTTGCAAAAGAAGTTTAAGTTGGGAAGATCAGTGAAGCCGAAAACAAAGCCCATCTCAGGAGGGCTGATCCATGCCTTGCATTTTAACTGTGTTTTGAGTTTTAAAATAAAGGGGATTTAGATTAATGACTCTATTTTTTCTTTTACAGTTTCTACACATCCAAAAGCCAGCTCTTTTGTAACAGTTTCACCCCACGAATAAAACTGGCAGGAAAGAAGGTAAGTTTTTATTTTTGTTAAGACGGGGTCTTACTATGTGGCCTGGTCTTATCTTGAGCTCCTGGACTCAAGCAGCCCTCGTGCTTCAGCTTCCCAAAGCGTCAGGATTACAGACATGAGCCACTTGGCCCACCCAAGAAAGTAGATTTCATCAATCAGCAGAGAGCCTTTGTGGACCATCACACATTGATATGGTTATTTTAATCCTGAGGTACCCTCATCTTACCCCATGGTCATGAACAGGGTTAAGAAATTCATCTCCAAATTTTATAACTTTATACATTAGATAAATAAATAACAAGGCCAAGGCCAGACTGCATAAAATGCCTTTGGCAAAAATACAACCAATTAGTTCTTTTGTTTGTTTTAAGAATTCATTTTATTATGATATGACTGTTGTATTCCGTTGCTAAAGTCACTCAGATACCAGTGGGATAAAGATAAAGATGCAGATATGCATTGCAGCAAAGGGGGAATATGATAAAAAGGTCAGATCTTAATAGTAAAGAAATGAAAATTTTGGCTGAGTGCAGTGGCTCTTGCCTGTAACCTCAGTGCTTTGGGTGGCCGAAGGAGGAGGACTGTTTGAAGCCAGGAGTTTGAGACCAGTCTGGGCAACAAATGTAGTGAGACCCCATTTCTACAAAAACTAAAAAAGAATTAGCCAGGTGTGGTGGCACATACCTGTAGTCCCAGCTACTTGGGAGGCTGAAATGAGAGGATTGCCATCACACGCTAGCCAGTGTGACTGAGTGAGATCTTGTCTCTGGAAACAAACAAACCAAGAAAATCAATGAAAATTGTAACAAGAATGGGGATTCTTTTTTTCTTCTTTCCGAAGAGGTTTAAAATATGTTAATAATTATACCACATGCTACAAAAAGTGTGGTGAAATTAGCACTTGAGTACCTGGTTGGTGTACATTACAGTTGCAAAGCATTTCAGCCATGTGTATTGAGAGCAAATGTCCATGCTGTTTGACCGGGCACTTCCATTTTTGGGCCTGCAGTGTAAGGAAATAATTGAAGTGATTATATGCAAATACATCTGGGTTTAGTTTTATTTATAATAGTTGAAATTTTATTTATAATAGAGAAGTTGAAAACAATAGGGCAATGGTTGAACTATGAAATATCCACTTGATGGAATATATTTGCAACTGATAAAAATGCAAGTTTTTTTTGTTTTGTTTTGTTTTGTATTTTGCAACTGATAAAAATGCAAGTTTTTTGTTTGTTTGTTTGTTTTTTGAGACAGGGTCTTGCTCTGTTGCTCAGGCTGGAGTACAGTGGCATGATCTCAGCTCACTGCAGCCTCCGCCTCCTGGGTTCTAGCAGTTCTCCTGCCTCAGCCGCCTGAGTAGCTGGGATTACAGACGGCTAATTTTTGCATTTTTAGTAGAGATGGGGTTTCACTATGTTGGCCAGGCTGGTCTTGAACTCCTGACCTCATGATCCACCCACCTCATCCTCCCAAAGTGCTAGAAATGCAGGTATGAGCCACTGCACCCGGCCTAAAAATGCAAGTTTTAAGAACTTGAACAAGTGATTTTTTGTTTTTGTTTTTGTTTTTTTTGAGATGGAGTCTTGTTCTATCTCCGAAGCTGGAGTGCAGTGCTTGATCTTGTTTCACTGGAACCTCTGCCTCCTGGGTTCAAGCAATTCTAGTGCTTCCCGAGTAGTTGGGATCACAGGTGACTGCCACCACACCCGGCTAATTTTTATATTTTTTAGCGGTGGTGGGGTTTCACATGTTGGCCAGGCTGGTCTCAAACTCTTCAAGTGCCCTCTGCCCAGCCTTCCAAAGTGCTGGGATTATAGGCGTGAACCACTGCGTCTGACGTGTTCACGTCAGAGGAAGTGTTTTTGAAGTGTTTTTGATGTACTGTGAGAAGAAAGGCAGGCTGTTATGTTTGCAAGCCCCACACCTTAGTGCTTTCATTCCCTGCCCTTTCCTAGTAGAGCTGAATTCACTGAGGGTTGCTCCATTTGTGGCTGTGTGTCAGGGCTACTTCTTTCCTTTTTTTGGGGGGAGGCCTGTTAATGTTACTCTTCTAATGGGGGGGAATATTAATTTGGATCAATCTGAGGAATCCTAACATAACCCATGTGAAATAGTGAAGTAGTGGGAGATGGGGGTCTGTCCAGAAAGGACATCTCTTACCTTTACCACAAGCATTCTCAGCAAAGTAGAACATGGAAAAACTTCTCTGCACCATGATTATTTTATTTTATTTTTTTGAGACAGAGTCTTGCTCTGCTGTACCCAGTACAGTGGCAGGATCTCAGCTCACTGCAACCTCTGTCTCCTGGGTTCAAGCAATTTTGATGCCTCAGCCTACCCAGTAGCTAGGACTACAGGCCTGTGCCACCGTGCCTAATTTTTTTTTTTTTTTTTGAGATGGAGTCTCTCTCTGGCTCAGGCTGGAGTGCAGTGGTGTGCGTCATCTCGGCTCGCTGCAACGGCTGCCTCCTGGGTTCAAGTGATTCTCCTGTCTCAGCCTCACAAATAGCTGGGATTAGAGGCATGCACCACCATGCCTGGCTAATTTTTGTATTTTTAGGGGAAACAGGGTTTCATCATGTTAGCCAGGCCAGTCTTGAACTTCTGACCTCAGGTGATCTGCCTGCTTCGGCTTCCCAAAGTGCTAGGATTATAGGCATGAGCTATTATACCCAGCCACTGTGATCATTCCAAAAAAAGCAAGAATTAGTATTGTTATGAGAGGTTTCAAAAAAACCTGAAAGAGATTTCAAAAAAAAAAAAGTTATATAAATAGAGATGGGGTCTCTCTGTGTTGCCCAGGGTGTTCTTAAGCTCCTGAACTCAAGCGATCCTCCTGCCTTGGACTCCCAAGATGCTGGGATTATAGGCATGAAACACTGTGCGTGGACTTTATTTATTTAATTCAAAAAAGATTTTTAAGAAAATTTAAAAAGTGATAGCTCTATTAGTTTTTTTCCTCTACTCTTGTTCTTGATTTCGGCAAATTGGGTGATCTATAGTGTTCTCAGCCCTGGTTTGTGTAGGCAGACAGGTGACAGCACCATAGTGAAGGGGGAAGCATACAGCATTTGGGTCAAGTGGGACCTAGCCATGGTGGCACAAACCCAGCAGTGGATTGACCAACAGTCTATAAGATCTGGGCTTGCGGCTGGATGCAGTGGCTCACACCTGTAATCCCAGCACTTTGGGAAGCCAGGGTGGGTGGATCACAGTGTCAGGAGTTCAAGACCAGACTGGCCAACATGGTGAAACCCTGTCTCTACTAAAAAATACAAAAATTAGCTGCGCATGGTGGCTCGTGCCTGTAATCACAGCTACTTTGGAGGCTGAGGTAGGAGAATTGCTTGAACCGGGACCTGGGAGGTGGAGATTGCAGTGAGCCGAGACTGCGCCACTGCGCTCCAGCCTGGGTTACAGAGTGAGACTCCATCTCAAAAAAAAACAAAAAACAAAAAAGATCTGGGCTTGGATTTTGGTTCTGCCACCTGGTGAATGTGGGGCTTTGGATAAAGTCCCTTATTCTTTCTCCAATTGAATATCCCCACTTGTAAGGGGGAGTCCATTGCCTCACTGGACAGGGCTGTAGAATCAACAAGATGTGATGTGGGAATAAAGGACTATGGGAGGTAGGTGTCAAATGTTAGCTCCTGCCTTTCCATCAGTTACAGGCTCTCTTCCCTGGGGAGCAGCACATGCATATTGTCCCTTGTAATAAGTTCTTTTGTAGCGAAGGAAGGAGTGATTAATTATCTGTTTAATTTTTCAGCCTGCCTCTGAGAAAGCGAAAAATGGTCGTGATACATGTAAGTATTTTTTGAGATATATTTTTTCTCGCTTTTAAAAAAGGTTCAGCTGACTGGATGCAGTGGCTCACACCTGTAATCCCAGCACTTTGGGAGTTTGAGGTGGGAAAATCATCTGAGGTTAGGACTTCAAGACGAGTGTGGCCAATTTGGTGAAACCTCATCTCCGCAAATATACCAAAATTATCTGGGCATGATGGCAGGTACCTGTAATCCCAGCTACTTCGGAGCCTGAGGCGGGAGAATCTCTTGAACCTGGGAGGTGGAGGTTGCAGTGAGCCGAAATCGTGCCATTGCACTCCAGCCTGGGCAGTAGTGAGACAACATCTCAAAAAAAAAAAAATGCTAGCCTATGGCAACAGAAGTATATGAAGTCACATAAAAAGTTCATGGAAATGTCAGGAGACCTGAGTTCCCTTTGTGTCGTGTTTGCAGGGTCCCTTAATCACCTAATATTTTTTCCTGTCAGCTGCAAAATGGAAAAACCTTATTTTTCTTTTCCATAGGCCATTTGTAGGGATCACGTAGAAAGTTTTAAAGTACTGAACATATTAAGATGATTTATTTTATGAAGAGTCACAAAAGAATGAATGCTACCCATACCTTGCCTTCATTTAGTGCTATTCTATTTCTGTATTGCATTGACGTACACGACATTTAATCTCAACTTGATGAATGGGTTGTTATCCCATTTTTTCAGGGAGGAGAGGATGATCACCTGTGCCTTGCAGATTTTGATGAAGATTCTCTGAAGGCATTTGTTTGAAATGTGTTTGGATGACAATTTGCATTATTTGTGCATTGCAGCTCTCAGGCATCTGTTTGCAATGTATTTGATGACAATTTATATTATTTGTGTATTTCAGCTCTCGGAAGTCCAAAAGAATCTGAGAACGCCCTTCCCATCCAAGTAGATTATGACGCCTATGACGCTCAAGTGTTTAGGCTGCCCGGCCCATCCCGGGCTCAGTGCCTCGCCACCTGCAGGTTTTCTGCCAGATTCACTTGGGGGGTGCATATAAAAATTGTGTTCAGTAGTGACCTCTAAGAGAGCAACCTTGATCATCTTTTCTTGTTTTGTTTTGTTTTTTGAGATAGAGTCTCCCTCTATTGCCCAGGCTGGAGTGCAGTGACACAATCTTGGCTCACTATAACTTCCACCTTCCGGATTTAAGTGATTCTCCTGCCTCAGCCTCCCAAGTAGATGGGATTACAGGCACCCACCACCACACCTGGCTAATTTTTGTATTTTTTGTAGAGATGGGGTTTCGCCATGTTGGCCANGTAGAGACAGGGTTTCACTGTGTTAGCCAAGATGGTCTTTATCTCCTGACCTTGTGATCTGCCTGCCTGCCTCAGCCTCCCAAAGTGCTGTGATTACAGGTGTGAGCCACCATGCCGCCCCCCGCTTTTTTGTTTTAAGTGTCAAAGGTGTCTGACACTTAGTAGGCCGTCAGTGTCAGTGTTGGGTGCCCATAGATACCCCTGTTATTGCCTTTGTCTCAGTGCCTTCTGCAGGGGTTAGAGAGCAGGTGTTAAGAAATGACCAAGGGGTAAATGGATGAAGGAACATGTCTCTCCAGAGCCCACATGCTGGGGGACCTCTGGGACCACTCTCCTCCTCCTCTTGCTTCCCTGGGCTCCCCTGACACCGGCCTCTGTCTAAGCCTCGCGCTGCCTCTGGGCCTGCACTGTGGCCACTGCCCTTGGTGGGGCCACTCTCTGCAGCTCCTGTGGCTGCCTCCTCATCACCCAGATGACCCGGTGGGTGAGGCCTTCCCTGATCACCCAGCACGGAGTCGTGCCCGTCCTGCCTTCTGACTCACTCTCCCATCACCTGCCTTATTTTCTTTCTAGAGCTTTTTTTGTAGTTCACGTGTTTGCATGTCTCCCCCCATGAGGCAGGGGCCATGTGTGTCTTATTCACTTCTGTAGCCACAGCACCCTGAACAGTGCTTGGCACATAGTGGGTGCTCAATTAATGTTGAATGAAAGGACAAATGAGGGATGGCAGGACAGAGTTCTCTTAAGGTCTGCCAGAGAATGTCCCTCTGTCCCTTTGATGCCAGTGTACCTGTGCACAACCTCCCCACCCCACCATCCTCTTCTGCAATTCACGCTTTTCTCTCCCCTTCCTCCCCAGACACGGGCTACCCCCCTTCCCTGCTAACCAGCATGGCCAACTTCACACCCGTCAATGCCAGCTCGGGCAATCAGTCCGTGCGCCTGGTTACGTCGTCAACCCACAACCGCTATGAGACGGTGGAAATGGTCTTCATCGCTACGGTGACAGGCTCCCTGAGCCTGGTGACTGTCGTGGGCAACATCCTGGTGATGCTGTCCATCAAGGTCAACAGGCAGCTGCAGACAGTCAACAACTACTTCCTCTTCAGCCTGGCGTGTGCCGACCTCATCATCGGCGCCTTCTCCATGAACCTCTACACCGTGTACATCATCAAGGGCTACTGGCCCCTGGGCGCCGTGGTCTGCGACCTGTGGCTGGCCCTAGACTACGTGGTGAGCAATGCCTCCGTCATGAACCTTCTCATCATCAGCTTTGACCGCTACTTCTGCGTCACCAAGCCCCTCACCTACCCCGCCCGGCGCACCACCAAGATGGCAGGCCTCATGATTGCTGCCGCCTGGGTCCTGTCCTTCGTGCTCTGGGCGCCTGCCATCTTGTTCTGGCAGTTTGTGGTGGGCAAGCGGACGGTGCCCGACAACCAATGCTTCATCCAGTTCCTGTCCAACCCGGCAGTGACCTTCGGCACAGCCATCGCTGCCTTCTACCTGCCTGTGGTCATCATGACGGTGCTGTACATCCACATCTCCCTAGCCAGTCGCAGCCGGGTCCACAAGCACCGGCCCGAAGGCCCGAAGGAGAAGAAAGCCAAGACGCTGGCCTTCCTCAAGAGCCCGCTGATGAAGCAGAGCGTCAAGAAGCCCCCGCCCGGGGAGGCCGCCCGGGAGGACCTGCACAACGGCAAGCTGGAGGAGGCCCCCCCACCGGCGCTGCCACCACCGCCACGCCCCGTGGCTGACAAGGACACTTCCAATGAGTCCAGCTCAGGCAGTGCCACACAGAACACCAAGGAACGCCCAGCCACAGAGCTGTCCACCACAGAGGCCACCACGCCTGCCATGCCCGCCCCTCCCCTGCAGCCTCGGGCCCTCAACCCAGCCTCCAAATGGTCCAAGATCCAGATTGTGACGAAGCAGACGGGCAATGAGTGCGTGACAGCCATCGAGATTGTGCCTGCCACGCCGGCCGGCATGCGTCCCGCGGCCAACGTGGCCCGCAAGTTCGCCAGCATCGCTCGCAACCAGGTGCGCAAGAAGCGGCAGATGGCGGCCCGGGAGCGCAAGGTGACACGGACCATCTTTGCCATTCTGCTAGCCTTCATCCTCACCTGGACACCCTACAACGTCATGGTCCTGGTGAACACCTTCTGCCAGAGCTGCATCCCTGACACGGTGTGGTCCATCGGCTACTGGCTCTGCTACGTCAACAGCACCATCAACCCCGCCTGCTATGCTCTCTGCAATGCCACCTTTAAAAAGACCTTCCGGCACCTGCTGTTGTGCCAGTATCGGAATATCGGCACTGCCAGGTAGGCAGGCAGGAGTGCTCTAGGAGGTGCTGGGGTTGCGTGTGTGTGCTGGGGGCCCACACGGCTCACCTGCTGTGGGGAAGAGTTGCAGGCACCATTCCGTGTTCGCGTTTGCTGAAGAGGAAGTTCAGAAGAGGCTCTGGCTGTATTCAGAGATCAGATCTCTGCTCAGGCTGAGGAGGCTCACCCCAGGGAGTGTCTGCTGAACTGGGGCTGCCTGGCCCACCTCTGTGGCCTTGGCACTGGCCTGGGTGGGCACCTGCCCCACTGTGACCAACCATCAGCAGAGCTGGAAGAATGGACATCTGGAGGGGGCTGAGGTCCAGGGCCCCCTCGGGAGGAACAAAGGGGCCAGTGCTTGGAAGGAGGCTTGGGAAGGGCATGGAGGGGTGGGGTCCCCCATTCTGCTGTAATCGGTGCTTTCTGCCCCCCTGCACCCCGCATGTAGGCTCAGTCCCCTCTCCCCTAATCCCACTCCAGGGGCAGAAATCTCTGGCTGCAGCTGCGTAGCCAGGTTCTGGGTGGGCATGATGGAGGCCAGGTCCCCCCAGCCCCAGCAGCACTGCCCTTGTCACAGTAAGATGGGGCAGCGGGGAGGTCAGGGGTTCTCTCTCAGGAACTGAGGTCTGGCTTCCTGCAATCCCAGGCTGAGCCGAGGGTGGTCCACTTATTCGGAAGACAGCCCCCTGCCGCCCCAGCCTTGGAAGGCTGTCCCAGGTCACACACCAAGTCAGGGTGAGGCTGTGGTGGGCAGCGTTCCCATCTGCTCTCTTTAAACCTCTCACCCTCTGGCCTCTGGAAGGTGAAGGAGGCCTGGGTCACACAGGCAAGAGGAAAGGGGTCGACCTCGGGTTTCTGTGACGGTGGGGGTGGGCAATGAGGTAGGCACTCAACCCCCACACCTACTGCCCCCCATGGGTAGAACCTTCCTGATTGACCTTTGACTGGGCGAGGTTGAGATGGGTGTGGTGGTTCCGGTGAGTCAGCCAGGTTCCCTTTCCCAGCCCTGGTCCCTGGGAGAGATGAGGACTGAAAGGCTTAGGGGATTTGATGGGGGGGGGGCACCCTTTCAGGGGCCCTGGAAGAAATTTTTGAAATGGTTCTTTTTCCATGAGCTCTGGGGAGCACCCACCACCAGGCCTCCAACCACCTGAAATCCACCAGTCCCTGCAGCCTGGTCTTTCTCCCCAGCTTCCCCTCCCCAGACACATTTCCACAGCAAATTCCTTGGGATGGGGCTTTTATATATTAAAAAAGAAAAGCTTTTATTGGGGGAAAAATTCAGTTTATTTAATGTGTTTCTTAGTAATGGAATCGTGGGGAAGAACAAAGTGGGCTCTGGGGCTCACATTGCTCTGGGGAAGGCTCAGGCTTCCCAGAATCCCTTGTCCCTCCTCACTTTGGGCACTTAGGGGTGGGGCTGGGGAGTGAAAGGGACAAGGCAGGGCATGATTGATTAAAGCTAACAAGCAGACAGAAGGGACTGGCGGGTCATATCTCAGGCCAGGGAAAGGAAGGGCGTGGGCCAGTCCCCAGTAACACAAGGGGCTCCTCAGCATCCAGGCTTGGCCTCTAGTCCTTTCCCTTCCCTTTCTTGGCTTTGGCCTTGGCTTTGGTCTTGGGGGTGCAGGGCTTGGTCACGCGGATGGTCTCCTGGCACTGGGCATTGTAGCGCGCCTTCTTCAGTGTGCCCTGGCGGACTTTGGTGCCAGTGCCCCCATCACATGCACCCCAGTTCTCAAACTTGTATTTGCAGTCGGCTCCAAACTCCTTCTTCCAGTTGCAGGGAATCCTGCACCGGATGCGCTGGGTCTGGGCCCCGCAGCTGCCCTCGCGAAAACCCACGCCGCAATCCTTGCTGCTGGGGGTGCAGGGCCCCCAGGCCCACTCCTCCGCGCACTCTATCCCCGGGCCGTCCTTCTTCACCTTGTCTTTCTTTTTGGCCACCGCGGAGGTGAGCACCAACAGAGCAAGGAGAGAGAGGAGGAGGAAGCCTCGGTGCTGCATCCTGGGGCGGCCGTGCGCTCGCTCGCTCGCTGCTTGCGTTACTTCGTTCCCTCCCGCGTTATGTTTTATTCTTTATTTTTTATTTTTTAGAGACAGAGTCTTGCTCTGTCGCCCAGGCTAGAGTGCAGTGGCGTGATCTTGGCTCACCACAACCTCTGCCTCCCAAGTTCAAGTGATTCTCCTGCCTCAGCCTCCCAAGTAGCTGGGATTACAGGTGCCCACCACTGAACCTGGCTAATTTTTGTATTTTTAGTAGAGATGGGGGTTTCACCATCTTGGCCAGGCTGGCCTCGAACTCCTGACCTCGTGATCTAACTCCCAAAGTGCAATACTGTATAGTCTTGGGGGATTTTTTTATTTTTTAGTAGAGACTGGGTTTTATCATGTTGGCCAGGCTGGTCTCAAACTCCTGACTTCAAGTGAAGTCGGCCTCCAAAGTGCTAGGATTACAGGGCATAAATCACCGCACCCAACCTCGTCTTGGATTTTATGCTCATGTTTGTATTCTTTATGTTGACTTTCTATTTTCATGAATAAATAAAACAGAGCTCTAGCTTATATTTTTTTCCCAGTTGACCAAGTACCATGAATCAGTTTTCCAGATTTCTTAACTCTGTAGCTTTAAGGACAACTGAGTGGAATAATATTATGTTTCTTAATTTTGTGGCAAATGAACTTAGAGTGACCACATGCTTGTTTTCTGTTCTTTTCCCTCATCCAGTCCTACCTGAGAATGCTTAGAGCTCAGAATTAAGTGCTGTCAGTAGCCTTTCTCCTATGTGTCGATGCTGCTTGGGAGCTCCGTAAGAGCTTCTTAGGGGCTTTTCTTTATAGTCTTTAAAAATGCTCTCATAGTTCAAGATTCGTTTTCTTTTGTCGCATCGAAGATGACAAGATCTGGTGTTTCAGGTACCCAGGTTGTCTTTGAAGGTACAAATTGTGTCTTAATTAGTGTTCTACCCTCACACGTGGCTAAGCATATACTGGTGTTCAAATATTTACTGTGGAAGGAACAAACAGGAAGTCAGCACTTGGAACCTGTTTTCAGGCTCTGTTTAAGCTCTTACTAAAAAAAATCCTTACAGGAGGAGAGGGAGCAGCTCTGATGCCACAAGGGCAGCCCTTGGTGGGCTTATTCTTTTGTTCTGAGCTTTTGCTACTCTATCGGGCTTCTCTCCTTTTGATCCTTCTTCCTGTTGCTTTTAGAGGTTTTCCCCTTAGGAAATTTTATGTTTTAATAAGGGTATAAATATTCCATCCAAAATTTAAATGTGGAAGAGGTGATGAAACAAAGCTAGCAACATGGTGATAACTGTTCATGATGCTAGTCTGTATTTGAGCATGTCTGAGCATTTCCTAATAAAAGTTTAAAAATGGCCGGGTGCGGTGGCTCATGCCTATCATCCCAGCACTTTGGGAGGCCTAGGCAGGTGGATCACTTGAGATCAGGAATTTGAGACCAGCCTGGCCAACATGGTGAAACCCTGTCTCTACTAAAAATACAAAAAAATTAGCCGGGTGTGGTGGCAAACGCCTGTAATTCTAGCTACTTGGGAGGCTGAGGCAGGAAAATTGCTTGAACCCAGGAGGTAGAGGCTGCAGTGAGCTGAGATCACCTCCCCCTCACACTCCAGCCTGGGCGACAGAGTGAGACTCCATCTCAACAAAACAAACGAGCAAAAAATCCCAGGCAGCCTGTATTTTTTTCAATAGTACATACTTCAGCATAAGTTTCTTTCTTTTTTTACATGTTATTTATTTAGTGTCACCTCACCTGGCACAAAGCTGATTAGTATATGTTTCAATAAATATGAGTTTAAAGAAAACATTATTACAGAACCATTATTATTGGTTACAAAATTAACACCAATCCCTAAATGTCCTCTAATAGCCAGTCCATGTTCAGTTTTCCGAATTGCCTCAGAAGTGTGCTTTTGCAGTTAGGCAGTTTGACATGGGACCTAAACAAGATCTACTTTATGCATTTTGTTATGTCTTTTTGTGTGTGTGTGTGTGACAGTAGAATGTTTTGCTTTCTTCATTTGGCTGATTTGTACATTGTATTGTTTAAGTTTTCCTTTATTCTGCAGATTTCCTGTAAATTGGCAATTATTTTTGGAAGCTTGATTAGATTTAGATTCAAATTTGAGGGTGAGAAGACTTCTCAGGCACTGTGTACTTTATCTCACATCACATCATTCCTCTCTGGTCATTCTGTTTTTAGTGATGTGAGATTAATCAGTGGGAACAGGTGGGGTCAGCCTGGAGCCGTCATTTCTTTGCAGCTATGATTCTAGGACTTTGGCTGCTTGAGGATTGTCATTTTCCACCTCTCTTATACAACATCTCAAGCTGTTCAGGGTGAAGTACCACATATAGGTTTCCCACTCGTAGATCACACTGGGGATTTTTGTTCCTGGGTTCCCAAGTGGCTTGGGCTGGTGATGGGTTTTGGAGTTTTAACCTGAGGTAGGACAGCATCCCTCACTTGATGGTAACTTTTTGTTTCTTGCATGGCAGATCTGTGCGAGAGCGAGAGAGTCACAGTCGAAAGAGTGCCAGCTTCTGTGATGTTTCATCCAGCCCTTCCCTACCAAGCCGCACACTGCCCAATGAGGAAGTGAGGAGCCAGGCTTCTGACGACAGCTCCTTGGGCAAGAGCGCCAACATCCTGATGATCCCACACCCCCACCTGCACCAGTATGAAGTCAGCAGCTCCTTGGGCTATACCAGCACTCGAGGTCAGAGTGCTGAAGCACAGACAGAGCCGGGGACATCTTTCTTAATATAGTGGGTGACTGGAGGTGGGAGGATTGGTCAGAGGTGGGGTGTAAATCCCACCTCTTAATTATTTCTATGCCAGTGCAGTAGGTACAAATCACTTTGGTTGTTAGCTTTGTATATATTACACATTTTTTGGTGATAGAGTACTCAGGCTGGAGTGCAGTAGTGTATTCACAGCTCACTGCAGTGTGGCCTCAAACTCCTGGACTTGATTGATCCTTCCACCTCAGCCTTCCAAGTAGCTGGAACTATAGGCATGCTACCATACCCAGCTGATTATTATATTTTTTTATAGAGATGGAGTCTCACCATGCCCAGGCTGGTCTTGAACTCCTGGGCTCAAGTAATCCACCCATCGGCCTACAATCTCCTAAAGTAGTGAGATTACAGACATGAACTAATTTTATTGCACCCTGCCTATATTATACTATTTTTGTGTTTACCCTTTCTTCATCTGTCATTGTAACTATATACCTTTCCATATATTAATGGAAATCTTTTCTTAGGCCTAGGGTCAAAAGTGTTTATTTCTTTATCATTTCCATTCGTGCCATACATAAAACAACCTCTGTCATAAGTTCCGTGTTAATTTCTCACTTACCAGCCAGGTGCAATGGCTCACACCTGTAATCACAGCATTTTGAGAGGCCGAGGTGGGTGGATCACTTGAGAGCAGAAGTTTAAGACTAGCCTGGCCAACATGATGAAACCCTTTCTCTGTTCAAAATACAAAAATATAGCCAGGCGTGGCGGCAGGTGCCTGTAATCCCAGCTACTCAGGAGGCTGAGGCATGAGAATCACTTGAACCTGGTTGGCATAGGTTGCATTGAGCCAAGATTGCACCACTGCACTCTAATCTGGGTGACAGAGGGAGACTCCATTTCAAACAAAAAAAAAAAGTTTCTCACTTATCTGTTTTGTTTTGTTTTTTTTTAACTTATTTGCATTTACTTTGTGCTGAATTTATTCCCATGCCATCAGTTTTTGTTTCTTCAGTTTCTTTCCTTTTTCCTTTTTTTTTTTTTTTTCTGAGACAGAGTCTTGCTCTGTTGCCCAGGATAGGGTACAGTGACATGATCTTAGCTCACTGCAACCTCCGCCTCCTGAGGGTTCAAGTGATTTTCATGCCTCAGCCTCCCAGGTAGCTAGTGTTACAGGCATATGCCACCACAGCGACTGGCACGATCTCAACTCACTGCAGCCTTCACCTCCCAGGTTCGAATGATTCTCCTACCTCAGCCTCTTGAGTAGCTGGGACTACAGGTGCACACCACCATGCCCAGCTAATTTTTGAATTTTTAGTAGAGATAGGGTTTCACCATGTTGGCCAGGATGGTCTCTATTTCTTGAACTCGTGATCTGCCTACCTTGGCCTGCCTTCCAAAGTGCTGGGATTACAGGCATGAGCCACTGTGCCCGGCCTTTTTTGTATTTTTAGTAAAGTTGGGGTTTTGCCATGTTGGCCAGGCCAGTCTCTAATTCCTGCCCTCAAATGGTCCACCCGCCTCGGCTTCCCAAAGTGCTGGTATTACAGGCGTGAGCCACCGTGCCCAGCCTTGGGATATCTTTTTCTTTATGTGCAATGTCCTTTTCTGGTTTAGGAATATTTTGTTCCTTTGTCACGAGGATCATCTTGGTGTGGCAGGGGGAGCTCATGTATGGGTTAATCTGATGAGCTGTGTACATCAGGCAGCACATCTTGGGTGCTTTGTTCACCTGGACATGCTCATTGACCAGAGAATCTGCACCTAAACCCGTAAGTTTGGCATGACTGTGCATTTTTAAGCGTGTGTAGCAAAAATTCAGTACTCTTTGGGCCACTGACCCTCTGTGCAGCCATACTGTTTGGCCTGGGAGCACCTCGTATCTCCATCATTGTAATGTGGAAATGGTACATACTGTTTCCGTAAAGTGACATCTTTTATATACTTGGTGGCTTTTTGTATACACATACCCTTGATGGCCCGAGCAGTTTCATGGATGGTTTCTTTTGTTTGTTTGTTCGTTTGACTCGGGGATTCACTCTGTTGCCCAGGCTAGAGTGCAATGGTGCAGTCTTGGCTCACTGCAGCCTCAACCTCCTGGGCTAAAGTGATTTTCCCACTTTGGCCTCCCAAGTAGCTGGAACTACAGATGTGTAACAACACACCTGGCTAGATTTTTAATTTTTTGTAGGGACGGTCTCAATCTCTTGTCCAGGCTGGTCTTGAACTCCTGAGCTCAAATGATCCTTCCACCTTGCTCTCCCAAAGTACTGGGATTATAGGAACAAGCTACTGCACCTGACCTGTACTCATCTTTTTTTCTTTTTTTAAATTGGGTTTCCCTCTTTTATTTCCTTAATAACTAACTGGACTATATTCTTTTTATTTTGTAAGTTAGAGCATCAATTTCTTAATTTACAATGAATAGTGAAACTTTCATGGAAATCTGAACATTCTCTTCTTGCCTGCAAAGCATCTTGAGGAATGAAATGCAGTATTATAATGTATGAGATCCTGTGCTAGGCATTGGATAGATAATGTCCTTGGAGTTTGCATCTGCTGGACCCACTTTTTCATCTGGGTGGATGCTTAATGAAAATGGGATACACACAAGAAGAGTTGGTTGTAGATTTCAGTCCTTTGATCCACTCAGACATGCTGTCTCTGTCTCCCACAATAGGACCTGTCTGCCATTGTACCAGACAGGCGGAGTCTAAATATCATACCATCTCCTTACCTGGCCAAGGCTGGAGGCATTCATTTCTTCATTATTTTTTGCTCAGTATTTTTTTTTTTTTTTTTTTAGCATAATAACATTTGATTGCTTACTCATGTTCCAGTCCACTGAGTCAGTGGAGGGGCTCCTGATCCACTCAGTCATTCAGGAACTCAGGTTCCTTCCATCCTGGGATGCCATGATTATCAACATTGGTCTCCTAGGTTTCCACAAAGGGGAAAAGAATGTAGATCATTCATGGAGATAATTGTGGTCCAGGCCTGGAATTGAAGCATACCACTTTTGTCTGTGCTCTGTTGGCTGGAACTAAGTCATTTGGCTTTTCTGCAAAGGGGCTGGGAACTATAGTCTTATGTCTAATAGGGAAATCAAATGGTTTTATAGCGAACACATTGACTAGCTCTGCCCGGATCTGCCCTTCTGGTCACCACATAGCTATTTTTATTGTTCCTCTCTTCTTAGATAATGTACTCATTCCTTTCCCAAGGGAAACTCAAGTCCCATCATTCAGTCATTTCTTCTAGCTCAAAATTCAGGATCTCCAGGCAATGTCCTTCCCATCAGATTTGGTTGTGACTTCATTGTGCCAGTAATTTAGAACCAAAACTCCCTTCTCCCAAGTATTTTAAAGCAAACAAATACAAACATTTCATTTCTTTATAGTTTGACAATTTTACTCGTTTCTCTCACTCCCTGACATTTATGATGCCCACGATTCTTGTCAGCCTTGGCTTATCGCTTATCAGTCTGCCTAGTTCTGGTTTCACTGCGGTTCTGTGCTTTTTCTTTGTGACTCAACTCCATGATAACTGGCAGATGTCCTGGAGAACATGATGGAGCCACCACAGCGAGACTCCAGTGCACCAGGGAGGTTTCACGTTGGCAGTGCAGAATCCATGCTGCATGTTCGACCTGGTGGATACACGCCCCAGAGAGCATTGATTAATCCCTTCGCCCCCTCTCGAATGCCCATGAAGCTCACGTCCAACAGAAGGCGGTGGATGCACACTTTTCCTGTGGGTAAGTCAGTTGCTTAAAAGAGAGCCTTGAACTAGGAGCTCTTAGCCCTGGTCCTCAGTGTCAGTTACCCATGTGTCCTTGGTCAGTTGCCTCTGTTGCTCCACCAGTAAGATAGAATAACCATGCCCACTTTGGCTGTCCCAGGGGTTCTTCTAAAGATCCTTGAAGATGCACTTGGGAATAGGCTTTGTAATGAATTAGCTGTATAAACCTGAGGGCTTGTTTGTTTCTTTTCTTTTCTTTTCTTTTCTTTTTTTTTTTTTTTTT
>NW_016107573.1:906376-913951 GCF_001604975.1 Cebus imitator | reverse complement strand
TCTTTTCTTTTCTTTTTTTTCTTTCTTTTCTTTTCTCTTCTCTTGTCTTCTCTTGTCTTCTCTTCTCTTCTCTTCTCTTTTCTCTTTTCTCTTTTCTTTTCTTTTCTTTTCTTTTCTTTTTCTTTTCTTTCTTGACAGGGTCTCACTCTAGTTGCCCAAGCTGGAGTGCAGTGGTGTAATTTGAGCTCACTGCAGCCTCAACCCTCACGGCTCAGGTGATTCTCCCACCTCAGCCTCCGAGTAGTCGGGACTATAGGCACGTGCCACCACGCCTGGTTAGTTGTTTGTATTTTTAGTAGACACAGGGTTTCACCATGTTGCCCACGCTGGTCTTGAACTCCCAGACATAAGCAATCTGCCTGCCTTAACCTTCCAGAGTGCTGGGATTACAAATGTGAGCCACCGCTTCCGGCCCTTTGCCTCTATTTGAGAGGAAATATGCATTGCCACTTGCTTTCTTTCCTAAGTTTGATGTCCCTCATTCTTGTTCATTCCTTTTTCTCTTCGCTCTCTCGAATATTGATATCCTGTCTTGGTTACAGGGTTGTTTTCTCTTAGGTGTCTCTGACAACAGAAAAATATTTTCCCCCTAAATTCACTTTTTTCCTAGTCCATTCTTTTTTATCTGTATTCTGTTCTCAAGAAGGTGACAGTAAGCTTTTCTCAAGCTGTGGCTAAAATTAAACTTTAACTTAATGGGCTGTTATTTAGCTGGAAAAGAACAAATGCATTAAATTCCAGTTCTTTGTTGTTGTTGTTGTTGTTTGTTTTTTTCTGCTCTGTCACCCAGGCGCTCTGTTACCCAGGCTGGAGTACAGAGGTGCAATCTTAGCTCACTGCAACGTCCGCCTCCCGGGTTCAAGTGATTCTCCTGCCTCAGCCTCCAGAGTAGCTGGGATTATAGGCATGTACCACCATGCCTGGCTAGTTTTTGTATTTTTTAGTACAGATGAGGTTTCATCATGTTGGTCAGGCTGGTCTTGAACTCCTGATCTCAAGCAATCCACCTGTCTCCCAATGTCCTGGGATTAGAGGTGTAAGCCACCTGCTGAATACCTGGAAATGCCTATTTTATTTATTTATTTATTTATTTATTTATTTATTTGGAAATGCCTATTTTCTTTTGCACTTGCCTTCAATATTTGAAAGTTAAGTAAGTAAGAAATAGATATGAGTCATTTGGCTGTAATTGGGGGTCATGCCTAACCCCCTTTCAGCACCCTTATCTCTGCTATAATCAGTCACACTACTTGTTCCTTTCTGTGTCCTTTCCCCTCCATTATTATCTCCACTGGCTTCCTTCTAGGTCACTTAGAACTCTTAGTGTTTCTTCAGTGACCTTCAGCTCTTCGTGCTTCTGTGCTTCTCCTCATCCCACTCTTCATGCACACTTTATTGGAACCATATTCTGCAAACAATTTGCTTTGCTTCTTCCTCCTGTTTACCTGACCTTCCAATAGCCAAGGCCCTCCTTCATCAGTCTCCTCTAACTTCCTCATTCCTATCCTCAGAGGCTCTCTTCCTTCTTGGCTAATTTTGTGGTCTGCACATTTTGCCTCTTTCATTCAGGTTTGGGATTTCACAGATATCATTTCACTTACCCAGATGCCTGCTTCCTTCAACTGCTGTTAACTTTGTTGAACACTTAGCTCTACAACTTCTCTTTTTCCAGGAAGCCTCATTTTGTAAACTTGACTAATTCTGATTTACCTCCTATTCTGTCTTTTTTGCACCTAGGCATCTTCTGCTTGTTAGAGTCACAGTTGTTACTCTCCTAGTTATTAACAGAATCATTTGGTGTTTCACGTCTGTTCCCCTCTTGAGTTTGTGTTAGCCCTCCTGGCAAGGGTCTGTGCCTCCTATACTTGTATATTTCACTGTGGTGACTCAGTTGACACACATGAGGCAGAATTGGGATGATAAAGATGATGTTCCTTAGTAGGATGGGTCCTGCTTGGAAGAGCAGGTATCCTCTGGGAGCCAGAGGATCCCTTGTATAATGTTCCTCTGTGGTATGTTCTTTCAATCTCACCAACATCTGTATCTCAGTAGTTAGAAAGGAGGAAGAGTATAGTTAAGTGCACAGCACTAGCTATCAGGTGGGAATGATGCTCAGTGGTTCTTTATCTGGGTAGGACCATCCGGAGAAGCCATCCAGATCCACCACCAGACCCGACAGAATATGGCGGAGCTGCAGGGCAGCGGGCAGAGGGACCCAACTCACTCCTCTGCAGAGCTGTTGGAGTTAGCATATCATGAAGCTGCTGGAAGGTGAGGATGTGCACAGGGCTCTGGAAGGTAACCTGAGAACACTTTCCAGCACCCAGGACAATGTGCAGAACAGACTATTGGCAAAGCATTGTTTAGAAGACTTGAAAAGACAGAATGAAATCAGGGCCTTCCTTCATTGGCCAGGGGCATTCCCTTCACTGGGTGAAGGGCAAAGCAAACAGCCTGACATTTTTGCCTGAGATGTTACCTAGGCCCTGTTTTAGGTTTATCTTGAATCCAAAACACACTTTTTAAACCTCAAACATGGGTTTTTCTAAACCTCAGTCCAAGATGAATTCGAGAGAGGAAATTCTTTGGATTTGGAACGCTGAGACAGGAGATTCATACTGTGTGTTTTGGGCAACCTCTCTATGACTTTTGTCATTTTGATCATTCAGAAATAAATTCCACTGTTGAGTTTAGAAGAAGTTAATGCTAAGAGCAATGGAAATGAAGGCTTAAGTTTATAGAAACATTTTGAACCAAAGCTCTGAATGTGTTACAAGGCATCTAACGAGAGTCGGTGTAGGAGGAAAGTCACTTAAGCCTGGAGAGGCATAAGCCTGGGTTACACCTGGACTCACTATTCCTGTGGCTTTAGGAAACACTTTGCAAAGTGTAGTCTTCGGCCCCTCTTTCAGTTACCTTGACACCCTATGGGATAGATAAGGTATATGGGAGGGCATGACCTTCTTAACCAGATGAGCTCTGGTGCATATATTCAAGCACCTCACACCCATCCTTGGGGAGGCATAGGGCAGACAGGGCGGGTGGTCTATCTTGGTGGTGGGAAAGCAGCCAGGGTGCCAGGGCCACAAGAAGCCAGCACTGACATACAAACCAAGCACTGTGGCCTGGTGGCTTAAGATAAGGATTCCAGTGGCTACCAGCTTGAGTGGCTGAATATTCAGGCCTGATTTTGATGAACCCATCCCCCACCCCCTGAGATATAGGGTGAGCAGGTAAAAGAGGTTATGATCTACATTAAGCCAGGTGGCTGGCCTCTGTTCTCTGCAGGCACAGCAATTCCTGCCAGCCTGGTGACGGCATGTCCTTCTTGAACTTCAGTGGAACAGAAGAGCTTTCTGTCAGCCTGCTTAGCAACAGTGGTGCAGGTAACCAATCCAAGAGGTAACAGAGTTGGGATGTTTAGATGAGGCTCACATCTAGAAATGACACAAGGGCCAGAAAAGCAGGGCCATGTCTATTTTGGGATCATTTCAGCCACACTTTTGGGTGACCTATTTAGAAGCAGTGCTGTATAATGCATGGAATTATAAATGGGCTGCACGTTACATTTTTAGCTCAGAACATGTTGGTCAGGCCACATTTATCATCATTCTGTCACAGTCATGATTGAGGGCTACTTAGGAGCATGGTGTTGAGGGCAACACCACAGACAGAGCTGGAGTGGTCTTTGCTCTACAGGGTCTTTTGGTTGTCAGGGGCAATGGGGAACAAACCCACCTCCATAACAGGAGAGATCCAGAGGGGAACAATATGGGTCCAGTTTCAAGATCAGAAAAGAGAAGGGTGGCATAGTTGCTTAGAGAAGTGAACATGCACCAGGGCTGAGTGCAGTGGCTTATGTCTGTAATCCTAGCACTTTGGGAGCCTGAGGTGGGTGTATCACTTGAGGTCAGGGTTGGAGACCAGCCTAGCCAACATGGTAAAACCTCATCTCTACTAAAAATATAAAAAATTAACTGGGCGTGGTGGCGCACACCTGTAGTCCCAGCTACTGGGGAGGCTAAAGCAGGAGAATCTATTAAATCTGAAAGGCAGAGGTTGCAGGGAGCTGAGAATGTGCCATTATACTCCAGCCTGGGCTATACAGTGAGACTGCATCTCAAAAAAAAAAAAAAAAAAGAGAGAGAGAGAAAGAGATGAGCATGCACCAAAGACTTAAAGGGTAGAATTTGATTAGGTAGACAGTTAGACGGTAAAGTTTCAAGGCGGGTGGGGGAAGCAATATGAACTTGGTTTGGTCTTGTACTTTGGTTTTATGCTTTTTGGAAATACTGTTATATCTGTTGTCTTATCTGATTGCCCCAGTGGGTGATTAAAATATATTTATTAAATATATTTTATACATGGGCAATTTAATGTCCAGAAAGGTAGAGATATGAAACTAACCTTTCAACCAGTAGCCAGGTATACTGACTCAGGTTGCTTTCCTCTTTTGATGACATTGTTTAGAGTACCTCTAAGGGATAGGGTAACATGAGTTTGGATCAGTAGGGGCAACATTTATGGAGCCTCAGAGGACATACAAAATGGGTGTGGAAAACATTAAAACTTAAAATAAAATTGGGCTACTATGTTATGGCTTAGTGTTCTATAAGTTAATTTGAATTTCTAAAACCTTGCTTAATAAAGGTGTCATTGCTGGGTGCAGTGACTCACGCCTGTAATCTCAGCACTTTGGGAGGCTGAGGTGGGTGGATCACCTGAGGTCAGGAGTTCGAGACCAGCCTGGTCAACATGGTGAAACCCCATCTCTACTAAAATACAAAACTTAGGTGGTTGTGATGGCACATGCCTGTAGTCTCGGCTACTCGGGAGACTGAGGCACGAGAATTGCTCAAACCTCGGAGGCGTAGGTTGCAGTGAGCTGAGGTTGCACCACTGCACTCCAGCCTGGGCGACAGAGTGAGACTTGGTCTCAAAAAGAAAAAAAAAAAAGAAAGATGTTGTGAAAATGAAGTTAAATAAAGTTGGTTAATGATACTTTCCTTCATTTGTTGGTAAGTTCATTCAACAATATTCCTAGAGGCCTATGACTAAGGCTAGGAAACTGGGTTGGCAATAAGAGAATCCCTAAATGATTATCATTTTATTATATTTGTTATTATTTATTTATTTTTTGAGATAGAGTCTCATTCTGTTGCCAGGCTGGAGTGCAGTGGCGTGATCTCGGCTCACTGCAACCTCCACATCCTGGGTTCAAGTGATTCTTCTGCCTCAGCCTCCCAAGTAGCTGGGACTACATGAGTGCGCCACCATGCCCAGCTCATTTTTGTATTTTTTAGTAGAAATGGGGTTTCACCATAGTCGACAGGCAGGTCTCAAACTCCTGACCTTGTGATCTCGCCCACCTTGGCCTCTCAAAGTGCTGGGATTACAAGCGTGGGTCAACTTGCCCGGCCCATTTTATTTATTAATTCATTCACTTATTTATTTTTTTGGTCAGCCTACTCACCAGCATTCATTTATTTTAGATGAGAAAACACATTGAATAAAAATGTAGGGATAGGAAGATACTGTGTCCTTGTACTCAGGGTGCTGAAAATATTACCTCTGGCTACCAAGTTATTTGAAAGTACCTTTAAGAAGTTAGAGAGGCAGTGTTTCTACTGCTTTGCTCTGCCAAGGAGCCATTTTTAGGAACCCAGAGTTTGAACTTCCCAGGCTGTTTAGGGTAGAGTTGCAAGTTGCACTGAGGAGGGCTACTCTGGGACTCATTGGAGTACACTTGAACTAGTTTCACTGGTTAACTGAAGCAGGGGGAATTACAGGGTCCGTTGGTAGCAGCACCAGAATGTACCCAGGTAGTCTTGAAAGTTGTTTTGGGCCTGGAATAGCTCAGGTAGACCAGCTGATTCCCCAAAAAATGTGTTTTAGAATTTTAAAATCATTTTGGGGAAAAGAAGTTTCAAAGAACCTTTATTTGGGTGTGGTTGTGGAAGATTTTAATGTAACATCATTGTGGAGTCCTCTGAGGTAGGGTTCCCTGGTGCATTCACATTGGAAAAGTGTTTGCTGCAATCTGAAACTCTGGCTCAGCCTTCTCTTGGCTTCTGAGCTGTAGGTGTGTCCACCTGATGGACCTCTCTGCTCAGATGGCCCCCAATTACCTCATCCTTAATGCATTGACAGCCAAACTCCTGTCTCCCTGTTCCCCAGCCTATACTTCCTCCTCCACTTCTTCTTCTGCCTGGCTTCTCACCTCAATTCTCACTGAATTGTTCAGACTCCTGTCATTTGTGGCCAGGATTATTGCAGTAACCTTCAAAATGATCTTCCTGCCCTGTTCTCATCCCTTCTGATTCATAGTCCACATGTCACTGATGTTTCCAGAGGCAGATGTGATCAGCCACTCCTTCCCACATGTAAACCCTTCCATGACTCTTCATGGCTATAGTGCTGATCATCACCTGGTTCCTGCCTGCGCCTGTATCTTCACCTGCCTCCTCTTCGACATGGTACTACATGTGGAAAGAGTACAGGCTCCAGGAACTTAGGACATGAGACCTGACTCCACCTCTAAAGAGGTCTGAAGCCCTCAAGCTAGTTACCGCACTAATTTCTGGGTATCTCAGTGTCTTTATTATGAGGAGATGGACTTTTTTTTTAAAAGGAGACTCTCTCACTCTATCACCCAGCCTGGAGTGTAGTGGCGCAACCTCAGCTCACTGCAACTTCTACCTGCCGAGTTCAAGCAATTCCTCTGCCTCAGCCTCCCAGGTGGCTGGGATTACAGGTGTGTACTACCATGCCAACTAATTTTTGTATTTTTATTAGAGATGGGGCCTTGCGATGTTGGCCAGGCTGGTCTCAAACTATTGGCCTCATGTGATCTGCCCATCTCAGCCTCCCAAAGTGTTGGGATTACAGGTATGCACTACCGCACCTGGCTGGAGATTGACTATTCATTGTGATAATTCATATAAATAATTTACATAAATTCTTAGGACAGTGCTGGATATCCTTGGTGAACACTCAACAAATAGGAGCTGTTGTTGTAATTACAAGAACATATTTTGTATTCCAGGCATTTCTTGTGGCTCCTCAAAAGAACAATGTCCTCATGTTTCTTTGCATAGATAAGTTCCTCTCTATTGAATATGCTTCTTCCCTGTCTTTAACCCCTGATTCTGACTGGCAGGCATCAACTCAGTCTTTATGATTCAGCTCCAACAAAACCTCTTCTTTGAAGCCTCCCCTGGTGGTTCCCTGTCCTTCCTCTGCCCTCCTGGGATATGTTAGGCATGTTTCTGCATGGCTCCATATGTATAACCCGGTTGAACAACTTGGCATGTCATGATCCCACGGTTTGTTTCCATGTCTGTCTCCTCACTAGACTGAAAGAGCTTATCTTTATTCATTTTCTCCACTCAATGTTTAACACATTTATTGACACATGAATTTATATTTCCAAGACTAAACTGCCATATGTGAGAAGCATTTGAATAACACACAGAATTATTGTTTAATTGATATGTGAGTATTTAATTAGACATAGTCCTTTTTTTTTTTTTTTTTTTTTTTTTTTTTTTTTTTTTTTTTTTTTTTTTTTTTTTT
>NW_016107573.1:902430-906096 GCF_001604975.1 Cebus imitator | reverse complement strand
TTAAGAGACAGGGACTTGCTCTGTCGTTCAGGCTAGAGTACAGTGGCATGATCATAGCTCATGGCAGCCTCAGCCTCCTGGGCTCAAGTGATCCTCTCACCTCAGTCTCCTGAATAGTTGGGACTACAGGCACATGCCACCACACCTGGCTTAATTGTATACATATACTCTGAATGTTTAGCTTCTCATAGAGGGTTATTTTTCTAGTCAGGGTGATACTGTTAAGTGGGGTCATCTTTTCCCTTTCCCAGTCTCCTTATATAACCTATAGCATGTGTTTTCAAAGGGGTTAGTGGTCATCAACAGGTGATTTATAGCCACAAGGGAACTGAACTCCCATCTTTGACCCCATGCTACCTGATCAATTATGTTAATGAGCCACTGAAAGAAATTAGATAAAATTATTCAAATTTTTATAACCATATATCTAACATTAATTGATTATAATCATATGTAAAACCAATTAATATCAGATCTTCAGGATATATCCATAGTCTTAAATTTGCATTAATCTTAGCCTGGCCTAAGGTGCCATCATCATTTGCCTAAATGCAGTAGCCTATTACCTGGTCTTGGCCTCTTCCCTTGTCCTTCCATATCATCTATTTTCATCACAGCAAATCAGAGTGACCTTTCTGAAATAGAATTTAGATTATGAACTTCTCTGCACAAAATTTTCCAAGGGCTTCCCAGCTCACTTGCAGTAAAAGCCACGGACGGCATCATGGTGGCCGATGTCATGTGGCTGCTTGTTACATTCAGTTTTTATCTCCTTTCCTCTCTCACTTCACTCTGGCGGTTCTCCAGGTAGATGAGACTCACTCTGAATCTCAGGTCCTTCCTCTTGTTCTCCCCTCTGCTGTGCCCTTACTCCAGAGACCATCATGGCTAAGGTCCATATGTCTGCATTTGACCAGGACAGGCCTGGTTTGAATTTATTGACCCATATGATTATTAATAGTGTCCCCTTCCAGTCTCAGAGGTGTCCTGGATTGGATGATAATGATACGGCCATCCTACCCATAGCTCACTCTCTCATTTCCTTCAGGTTTTACCTGAATTGCCATACTTTACCCTATCATTCCCCACCCACCCTCTTTACCTAATATTTCTCCATCGTACCACCTGGCATACTAGATTTTTTTAATTTTGTAATTTTTTATTGTAAGTTCTATGACGGTCAGGATTTTTGTCTTGCTCATGGCTGTATTCCAAGAGCTTAAAACAGTTCCTGGCACATAGTAGGTAGTTGAATGAATCCTGAAAGTCTTCTGAGGTTAGCTTTCTCTCTACTGAAGCATGATCTAATTTTTTTTCTAATGCTTTTGTTTCTTACAAGCTTCTTGAACAATTAACTAGATTCCTTTTTTCCAAAGACTTTGGTAGTCTTTTTCTACTTTGCTTTGTATTTAAGTGACTTTCCTTTTAAGCCATCCTCAATCTTCATGGAATAAGTTTTGCTTTCTTCAAACTCACTAAACTCTTACCCATTCCAGAAATGTCTGTTGAACTCTAGGCACTGTGCTAAGGCCTGAGAACAAACAAAAAACTATTAAGACACTGACTCTCCCAACCTCGGGGAGCTATGGCTCCTCAGGCACTTGGGATTCTATTTCAAGGAGTTCCCATGTGGGTTAATGACAATGAAAGGAAAGCCCTCTTGTGGGGAGTTGGACTGTGAACTTGTGGGGAGTTGGACTGTGAATGGTTCCAGTGATACAGTGTGGTTTGAACATGTGATCTCTGCTAAATGAGGATGTGCTAGATAAGGGAGTATGCTGTGATGAAAACAGCCAGGATCAGAATTCCCCCTGCTCCTCACTGGCCTTTGGAGCTCAGGCTTAGGTTCTTCATCTGTGTCATGGGCATAAAGATCCTCCTTTTCCTGCCTGCCCATCCCACAGAATGGTTGTCCAGATAAAAAGTAGGCTGGGTACGTTACAGGCTGGATTACCATGTTGAGTCCTTGTTTTGGGACAGGGTGGGGTTTGAATTCACAACTGGTTAACATTTCATTCATTAAAAAAATCAGTGAAGATTGGGCATGGTGGCTCATGCCTGTAATCCCAGCACTTTGGGAGGCCAAGGTGGGTGGATCACCTGAAGTCAGTAGTTCGAGACCAGCCTGACCAACATGGTGAAACCTCACCTCTACTAAAAATACAAATACAAAAATTAGCTGGGCATGGTGGCAGGTGCCTGTAATTCCAGCTACTTGGGAGGCTGAAGCAGGAGAATCGCTTGAACCCAAGAGGTGGAGGTTGCAGTGAGTCAAGATGGCATCATTACATTCCAGCCAGGGTGACAAGAGTGAAACTATCTCAAACAAAACAAAACAAAACAAAAAAACCAGAAAAATCCAAACAGCAAAACCTTATCTGTGACCCTACCTTCACCTCTCCAGGCTTGATGGTTTGCACCACCTGCAGGCACTCAAGTGTGACTTCAATTTTTCTCCTGCATTTCGACATGATTCATGTGTGAGTCATGATTCACAGGAGTAGCATCTCTGTAGGTTTCCCTCCCAGTCCCATAGAATTTCATTTGGAGCATTGTTGGTGGGGACCTGGTAGCTGCGATCTTCACTTATTTTTCACCATGCTGCCCAGCAGAGACAGGACAGCTGGTGTGATTGGGCAGATAGTTTTTATCCTTCTGTTTCTTTAACTGGGTACCATTTTAGAAGACTTGCTGGTAAATGCCTTCCTTTATTGGAGGTAGATAATTTTGAAAAAGAAAGTAAGTGGATGTCATGTTTTCTTTCTCTTTAGTGTTGAGACTTAGAATCTGCAACTTGGTGTTTGCATTGACTATAGGGTACATGCGGTATATTTGGCCTGAGAGCCAAAGTAAAAGTAACTCATGGCACATTGAGACTGGATAGAAGGACCTCTGTTATTCCTCCAGGCCAGATAAGTTTTTTTTATGGGTAACTGCCACCTCTGTATCCCAGAGAAGAGAAACCACTTGCCTTAGGCACAGGCTTCTAGATGTGGGCTTGGAACCAGCCCTAGAGGCTCCACACTGAGTAAAAAGCTCCATACTTTTTGACATTGATGTTTACAACCAGAGAACACATTCACAATTCTGAACAGATGTCAAAACAGACAGATCTGAGATGACTCTTATCAGCATTGGCTCCCCAAGTTGTATGTCTGGCTTTGAACTTCGAGTGTGAGACTTCATTCCCAAATGATGGGTTGGAGCAGAGCTGGCTGACCATAAGGTTTCACCTCCGTCATTGCAGGCTGCTGGGGCTCTTCATATGCCAATAGCAAGTCTGTATGACTGAAAATAACACCTCAAATACAGGGTGGGAGAGGCAGTGTGTGAGGCTTGAATTACAAGGAAACTGTGTGTAAGTAGCTTCCTGGAAGTCCTTAAAATATTTGCTTATAAGTATAATAGCTGCCTGGAAGTTCTTAAAATACTTGCTTTTTCAGGATGTGTGCGTGTGTGTGCGCGCACGCGCGCGCATGTGTGTAGGTATGTCCACTAGAGATGGCACAGATCTACTTTTGGCCTAGGATTCAAAGCTGCTCTGATAAGTTGAACTGTTTCTTTTTCTTTTTCTTTTTTTTTTTTTTTTTTTTTTTTTTTTTTTTTTTTTTTTTTTTTTTTTTTTTGAGACGGAGTTTCACTCATGTTACCCAGGCTGGAGTGCAA
>NW_016107573.1:900356-902340 GCF_001604975.1 Cebus imitator | reverse complement strand
AGGCATACGCCACCATGCCCAGCTGCTTTTTTTTTGTATTTTAGTAGAGACGGGGTTTCACCATGTTGACCAGGATGGTCTCGATCTCTTGACCTCGTGATCCACCCGCCTCAGCCTCCCAAAGTGCTGGAATTACAGGCTTGAGCCACCGCGCCCGGCCGAACTGTTTCTTTTTCTTTTCTTTTTATGAACTGTTTATTAGTGTAAGAATTTGAGTTGTTTTGCAGACCAAGTCTAGAACAGGTTTTCTTTAAGCACAAAAACAGGTGATCAAATGAGCAAACTTGGCAGCCAAACCTGGGAGGTGATGTAGTAACGATTCTCTTATTGCTCAGAGTGTTTTGCAAATGCCAATTTGCTAATTGCCTTCATACCAGTTCTCAAGCTGAATAAGAAAATTCACCTCATTGCTTCTTTATAATCATGCTTTATATTTGCATGAAAATGAAAGTTTGTCAGCCAGGTTTATTTTTACAAAAATTTAGTTCCAAGTGGCTTTTGGCTATTGACAAAGAACAGAGAACATTTCAGCAGCTAAAAATTGGTGCCCCAGATGGATAGTCAAGAAATAGAGCATCTGTAAAGTTGAGCAGAAAGAATCTAAATGCAGGTTCCAGCTACTGACTGTGAGATCTCCAGTAAGTTACTTAACTTCTCTGAGCCTCAGTTTCTTTATCTGTGAAAAAGGATCCTACCTACCTCATATCTACTCCTGGTGTGGGTTTGAATGAAATGAAATACTGTATTTGTCTGACTTAATACATTTTATCTTCTAGTATGATGACTAGTAATTTTTAAAAATCTGCTCCAAGTAGTTCCAAAAGAAAAGTCCTAAAATTGTTTTGGCCAGGTGATATCATCTTTATTTTTATTTGTTTTCAGACAGAGTCATGCTCTGTGGCCTAGGCTGGAGTGCATTGGCATGATGGCAGCTCACTGCAACCTCAGCCTCTCAGGTTCAAGCGATTCTCTTGCCTCATCCTCATGAGTAGCTGGGATTGCAGATGCCCACCACCACGCCCAACTAATTTTTGTATTTTTAGTAGAGATGAGGTTTCACCATGTTGGCCAGGCTGGTCTCAAACTCCTGACCTTCAGTGATCCACCTGCTTCGGCCTCCCAAAGTGCTGGGATTACAGGCGTGAGCCACCACGCTCAGCCCATCTTTTTAGATTTAAAAAAAAATTATTTTAAAATTTATGTCCAGTAGAATGTACTATTTTTAGTGTAAGTTCTATGAGTTTTGACAAATGCATAGAATTGTATACCCACCAATAAACACATCAAGATACAGAAAATTTCCATCACCACCCAAAATTCCCTTGTGCTGTTGCTTTGTACTCAGTCCCTCCGCCTGTCCTCTGGCAACCACTGATCTGTTCTCTGTCCCTCTGGTTTTACCTTTCCCAGCATGTAGTGTACATGGAATCATACAGTATGTAGCCTTTTGAGTCTGGCTTATTTCACTCACCATATTGCATTTGAGGGGTTAATTTACGTTGTCACATGTCAGTAGTTGCCTCCTTTCTATTGCTGAGTAGTATTCCATTGTATGGATGTACTACAATTTGTTTATCCTTCCCCTAGTTGAAAGATAATTGGGATGTTTCCAGATTTTGGCAATTGTGAATAAGACTTCTATAAATGTTTACATGATTTTATATAAACGAAGTTTTTATCTGAACTTAAGTTTTCATTTTTCTTGTATAAATTCCTAGAAGTCGATTGCTGGGTCAAATGGTAAATCTACTGTTTTCCAAAGTGGTGTGCCATTTTGCATTCCTATCAACAATGTATAAGGCTGCCGGGCGCGGTGGCTCACGCCTGTAATCCCAGCACTTTGGGAGGCCGAGGCGGGTGGATCACGAAGTCAAGAGATCAAGACCATCCTGGTCAACATGGTGAAACCCCGTCTCTACTAAAAATACAAAAAATCAGCTGGGCATGGTGGCACGTGCCTGTAATCCCAGCTACTCAGGAGGCT
>NW_016107573.1:892013-898801 GCF_001604975.1 Cebus imitator | reverse complement strand
GGCCTTTCTCTCTCTGTTGCCCAGGTTGGAGTACATGGCGTGATCAAAGCTCACTGTAAAAATAGGTCATTTTCTATTCAGTAAAGATTGCTCTAATTAGTTGAAATGACTTTGAAATGTGTCTCTTTTCTTGAAATGAGTGTCAGGTTGCTCGTGTGAATGTGATCTCTTTTAACAAAGAATGATATCAATAACCTCAGAGTAGGGCCGAGCGCCTTGCTGCAGCCTTGGTCGCGATGAGCACAGCGTCCGGGTCCCGCGAGGTGTGCCCTGCAGGGACTTGAGTTAGTTTGCTCAGCAGCCATTTGGCCCAGCTTCCTCGAGGTAGGCTATGAGCCGCCTTCTGCTCAGCAGTCCGTATGGAGCAGCAGCTCCAGGAGGTGAGACACTGGCCTGCTACCACCAAGGAAGACACTGGGTACTTTCCAAGTTGTGCAGAATTTTGGTAGGGAACAAAACATGACAGAAACAGATGGCTTCTATAAAAGAGAAATATTTGATCCAGCAGAAAAGTACAAAATGGACCACAGGAGGAGAGGAATTGCTTTAATCTTCAATCATGAGAGGTTCTTTTGTCACTTAACACAGCCAGATAGGCGGGGCACCAGCGCGGACAGAGACCATCTTACCCGCAGGTTTTCAGATCTAGGATTTGAAGTGAAATGGTTTAACGATCTTAAAGCAGAAGAACTACTGCTCAAAATTCATGAGGTGTCAACTTGTAGCCACGCAGATGCCGATTGCTTTATGTGTGTCTTCCTGAGCCATGGCAAAGGCAATCACGTTTATGCATATGATGCTAAAATTGAAATTCAGACATTAACTGGCTTGTCAAAGGAGACAAGTGTTGGAGCCTTGTTGGAAAACCCAAGATATTTATCATTCAGGCATGTCGGGGAAACCAGCACGATGTACCGGTCATTCCTTTGGATGTCGTAGATAATCAGACAGACAAGCTGGACGTGACTGAGGTGGATGCAGCCTCTGTTTACACACTGCCTGCTGGAGAAGACTTCCTAATGTGTTACTGTGTTGCAGAAGGGTATTATTCTCACCGGGAAACAATCAGTGGCTCATGGTACATTCAAGATTTGTGTGAGATGTTGGGAAAATATGTCTCCTCCTTAGAGTTCACAGAACTCCTCACACTGGTGAACAGGAAAGTTTCTCAGCGCCGCATGGACTTTTACAAAAACCCAAGCGCGACTGGGAAGAAGCAGGTTCCTTGCTTTGCCTCAATGCTAACTAAAAAGCTGCATTTCTTTCCAAAGTCTAATTAATAGGGACGATCTTATCTTACAGTCTATATTGAAAAATGTCTTTCCCTTTTTATATAAATATCGTTAGGTTAAGCATATGGTCAGTGATTCAAATGTTTTAATGTTTAATGCCCAGCAAAGAACTGCCTTTAAAAAAAAAATAGTTCATGTTGGCCATGGTGAAAGGGTTTGATATGCAGAAACAAAACCCTCAGGAAATTAGATAAATAATTTACAAGCATTTGTAATACTTTTTAGTAAACTGCAGGATTACACAAAAATCTGGCTGATTTAACTAGTATTTTGTCACATTTTTAATGAAAGTTTTTATAAAAGTTGATTGTTTTTAAAGGTTTTTGAAATCTAAGAATTAAATCATCCCTTATAAAATATTTGAAATTCAAAAAAAATTAATAACCTCAGAGTTCTGGCTCATTCCCAATTTTAGATTGATCATTTTTCTTTGATTGATTCCTTTGTACTGTTTGAAATATTCAGCACAGAATTTGCACTTGGTTTATATTTTTATTTTTATCTCCAGTTTTGGCCTTTTTCAACTCTAACTGGTCAGAACTCTTTTGCAGTTTGAGCCTTCTTAAGACAAGCTGTTTTTATCTTTCAATAGGCATGAATCCTAGGACCCAGAATAAGGATTCTCTAGAGGACAGTATTTCTACCTCTCCAGACCCAAGTAAGAGGGGGCAGCTGACTGGGAAAAGGGGTGGACAGGGTGTGTGGGGCGGTCAGAGCATGAGGAAACAAGAGGAAGCCCTGTGGGAACTGAATGGTCCTGAGGTCCACCTATCTCTGGGGTATGGGATGGTGATGTGGTGAGGGAGGACTCTCTGATGGAAAGTGAGGGGGGTGTGACTGAATGACCTGTTTTGGAAGGTGATTCAGGGGTACCTGGGAAAGGTAGCAGATTCCCTATAAGGCCACTGTGCTGGTCCAGAGCTGGTCTTCACCTTTAAATGCCTAATGATATCTCCAGGAAAAAGTTGGAAAGACACAATGGGCTGTTACTGGAATCACTTGCCTGTCTATAGTTGAAAATATCTGGCTGGTTTGCATTCTTTATGATCATCTTTTTTTTTTTTTTTTCTTGAGACAGAGTTTCGCTCTTGTTGCCTAGGCTGGAGTGAAGTGGCGTGATCTCAGCTCATTGCAACCTCCGCCTCCTGGGTTCAAGCGATTCTCCTGCCTCAGCCTCTCGAGTAGCTGGAATTAAACGCCTGACTAGTTTTGTATTTTTAGTAGAGATGGGGTTTTTCCATGTTGGTCAGGCTTGTCTCGAACTCCCAACCTCAGGTGATCTGTCCACTTGGCCTCCTAAAGTGCTGGGATTACAGGAGTCAGCCACCATGCCCGGCCTCATCATCTTTTTAAATAGCTATGCAGTAAGAGAACATCTAAATATCTACAATAATAAAACAGCAGAGAAAATCCTGACTTGATAAACTTTACTTAGCTGTGACCAGTGGATATGTTTCACTGAGTCTTTTTGTCCCCACTTAATAATCCTTTTACCATTTCTTCCCGCCTAGCAGTCATTTGTAATGGCAACATCAAGCACATTGTTGTTTATTGCTTTGAATAATCATATCTTATTCGTGACCATTTGAATGGTTTCCTGCTTTTTAGCAATAGCATAGGATGAAGTTATGATAATACCTTGAGGGCTGAGTATGGTGGCTCATGCTAGTAATCACAGCACTTTGGGAGGCTGAGGTGGGCAGATCACTTGAGCCCAGGAGTTTGAGACCAGCCCGGACAACATATTAAATTCAAAGTGAATAAAAAATTAACTTTTAATAATACATTAATAATTTAACTCTTTTAAAAGTTAATGATCAGCAGGTGTATTTTTTCTTTTGGTTAATGTCTTTGGATTATATTCCCCCAAGTATGGTTCGCAGATTGACTATTTTCCCCAAAAGCTGCCAGCAATGAATAGATGATCCCATTTCTCTACAACCCTATCACTGGAATTTGTTACATTTTTTCGTCATTGTTATTTTAGTGGTTCTGAGGTAGAATTTCCTCAGAGTCCTTCTTTTCAGGACCAGAAGATACTGGGGTTAGAAAACAGGCTGCGTTCTTTTTCTAGAGACAGAACACGCTTAAACTTATAATCAGGATCCTTTTTCACCATGGGTTCTTAAACTAAGCATTTGAACTCTCTGTATCTTGTTGCATGCCCAGCAGAAAGCATTTCTACAAGATTTTTGTAATCCTAGGGTCAGAAGGCTGATGAGGGCCGGGATGATCTAAGAGGACATAAGGATAGAACTGTCTTCTCTTTCTTGTTTTCCCCACTGGGGCTTTGATCAGGTCTCCATCTTCTGTTCTAGCCAGGAAGTAGAAACAAGCTCACCTCCTTGGGTGCCATATAGAAAAATGGAGATATCCTGGTCAACACGGTGAAACCCCGTCTCTACTAAAAATACAAAAATTAGCTGGGCATGGTGGCGCATGCCTGTAGTCCCAGCTACTCGGGAGGCTGAGGCAGGAGAATTGCTTGAACCCAGGAGGCGGAGGTTGCGGTGAGCCGAGATCGCGCCATTGCACTCCAGCCTGGGTAACAAGAGCGAAACTCCGTCTCAAAAAAAAAAAAAAAAAAGAAAAGAAAAGAAAAATGGAGATGATTAATTAGGCTATTCTGGGCTATGTTTTGGATTCCTGAATTATTAATGAGTTAATAAGGCCCGTGTAGAGCAGGAGTTAGACCTGTTGCAGGCCAAATCATCTTCCCCAAGTCAATGGTGCCATGTGGGGCATCTTTCTACTGTGACTTAGCACACAAATTTTGTTCTTCATTGATGGGAAGGCTGATGAGGCAGCAGGGCCTACACCACATTGTAAGCTGTATAGCATGGTACAAAAATAAGGCATATGAGTATCCCATTCAGAACTTAGAGAAAAAGGCTTAGAGGTTTTTTTGGCTTCATATTGCTCCCTTCTTTGGAGAGTTAAAAGATAACCTTCACTCAAATTACTTAAAGAGGTAACTACCCTATTACCCCTCTACCTTTTTTTTTTTTTTTTTTTTGGAAACAAAGTCTCACTCTGTCTCCAAGCTGGAGAGCAGTGGTGCAATCTCAGCTCACTGCAACCTCTGCCTCCCGGGTTCAAGCAATTCTCCTGCCTCAGCCTCCTGAGTAGCTGGGACTAAAGGTGTGTGCCACCCCGCCCAGCTCATTTTTGTATTTTTAGTAGAGACACAGTTTCACCACATTAGCCAGGATGGTTTTCATCTCTTGACCTCATGATCTGCCCACTTCGGCCTCCCAAAGTCCTGGGAGGCGTGAGCCACCGCACCTGGCCACTGCCCTATTACTTTTAACTCAGTGAAACTCAACCAAGGAGGTTTTTCCTCCCCAGGAGAACATGTCAATGCCTACAGACATTTCTGGTTTTCACAGCTAGGGGATACCCCTGGCGTCTGGTGAGTAGAATCCAAGGATGGTGCTACAATACCCAGGACGGCCCCCCACAACAAAAAAATTATCTGGTTCAAAATCTCTGTTGTTGCTGAGGCTGAGAAACCCTACTTTAGCTGAGGACCAGGCGATTCTGGACAGACCCATGTGGTCAGGCCTACTCTGCTAACCGAAGCTTTCGTTTTTGGATTGTTAAATGCAGTCCCTTAAAGCTCCAGCCTCCTAACTTTCCCAGACATCTTTACTTGATTTTTCCTCCCACCCTTTTGGATCTGTTACTTATTTTTGTGGTGCTAGAAGTGTTCCTTATTTCTGCTGCTGTATGCTGTTTGCTCCCAAACCAAGCTGAGCTCCCTTCTTTTCCCCACCCAGCCACTCTGCAGTCCTTGGGAGAGGTTCGTGCTTGGGCCTCCCTGCTCTTGGAACATTGATGTGCTTCGACATGTAATTCTGCTTGCCCTGCAGTAATCTCACCTGCATTGCGGCTGTAGCTCACAATCAGCAGAAAATGAAAAGTATCAGCTGTGAATCCCATTTGCATGATGGGATTGGATAAGCATGTGCACTGCATTGTCTAACAAACTCTGTTTCTCTCTCTTTCTCCCTCCCCTGTCTTTCCAATCTTCCCTCCCCTATCTTCTTCCCAATCCTGGCAATTTTATCACCTTTCACCATGAAATTTTTTCCCCACCCTTCCCTCCCTTTCTTTCCCCTGACCCTCCCCATCCCACACTTCCCATGGTGACCACATGTACCTTTTCACCCTGTTACATGAGGCAGTTCTGACACTGTCTGCTCCCCCTGTAGTGCCAGGCTTCTGTTGCACAGTTGGAGTGGACTGGAAGTCTCTCACTACTCCGGCGTGCCTCCCCCTCACCACCGACTACTTCCCTGACCGCCAGGGCCTGCAGAATGACTACACAGAGGGCTGTTATGATCTCCTCCCAGAAGCAGACATCGACAGGTCAGTGTCAGAGAAAAAGGCACTTGGCTTGGTTTGTGACGGTTGTGTACATATCCCACACATGCATCAGAACACTGAATTTGTGCTTGCTTCAGCAACACGTATACTAACATTGGAATGATACAGAGAAGATTAGCACGGCCATTAAATTAAAAATAAAAATAAAAACATTGAATTTTCTTTTATCTTTCTTTTTTTTCTTTTTATTAAACTGAGACAGGGTCTCACTCTGTCGCTCAGGCTGGAGTACAGTGGCACAATCATGATTCACTGCAGTCTTGATCTCCTGAATTCAAACCATCCTTCCACCTCAGCCTCCTAAGTAGCTAGGAGTAGCTGGGAGTGGCAGCATCACATCCAGCTAATTTTTGTATATTTTGCAAAGACACTGTTTTGCCATATTGCCCAGAGTGGTCTCGAACTCCTGGACTCAAGCCATCGGCCTATCTCTTGTGTCCCGAAGTGCTAAGATTACAGGCTTGAGCCACTGTGCCTGGCTGAACACTGAATTTTCAAGCCTGTGTCCTCCTTTTATATTTGGGTAATTTTTTTTTTTTGTGACAGAGTCTCACTCTGCCACCCAGGCTGGAGTGCAGTGGTACGATCTCCCCTCACTACAACCTCTGCCTCTCCGGTTCAAGTGATTCTCATGCCTCAGCCTCCCTAGTAGCTGGGACTATAGGCATGTGTCACCATGCCCAGCTAATTTTTTTGTATTTTTAGTAGGGACAGGGTTTTACCATGTTGGCCAGGCTGGTCTCGAACTCATGATCTCAGGTGATCAGCCTGCCTTGCCCTCCCAAAGTGCTGGGATTATAGGCATGAGCCACCGTGCCTGGCTGTGGGTAATTTTATGATATAAGAACTGTTCATTTTTCCAGAGTTCCATTGACATCAACTATTTCTCCTCATTGATTGATTCATTTTGAACTCCTGTTGGTTCTGGCCTCGCTGATTATTCTCATATTTTCTAATGCAATTATTTTGGGCACACTAAATCTGATTTTCTTTTCTACGATTACTCATTTGGGCATTGAATTACCTGCCTTTTTTCACCTCTTTGAACTGTTCATTTTCCCCAAGACACTGATTTACAAATTGTTAGTGTTTTTTTTTTTTTTTTTT